>NC_057803.1:593026485-593359664 GCF_018294505.1 Triticum aestivum | reverse complement strand
CGGAAGAGACATGCATGCGTCGCCGCCGCGTACGTACATATACATGCACACATACGTGATTCCTCAGGGTATACAAGACAAGCATTGGCAGCACAATGCCGTGCCGGCGAGCCGCTGCGTCCGGGTGCCGGCGCCGCGTGGGAGACGGCGGCGAGCGGCGCACGGGCGGCGCGAGCGAGCGAAGCCGAGGGAGGAAGGGAGGGGAGGCGCAATGAATGAAGGCGGGCCTTGAAAAGCGTCACCTCAACCTCGTGACCGCGCAGGGTGACGGGTGATGCGACGGGGATGGGGGCCTCCTGCCTGCACCTGCCGGCACGCCACGCCACGCAGCCGCACTGCCAGAGCTCGCTCCTGCACGCGCCGTGCTTTGCGTGCCGATGTGCGCGCGCATACATACCCGCCGCTCTCTCTCTCTCTTTTCCTTAGGAAAGAAATCAGATGTATTACAAAAGGTTCTGCCAAAAATACAAAGTACCTCAAACATGATAAAATTACATCAAGATTCCAACATCATCGAACAACCACATCAAATCCACGAGAAAACCTTAACCTCACCATCCCAAAGAGACACGCCACCATCCCTCCGAGGAAGTGAATCTACACCGAAAACTAACGGAGGCACCGAGGTTCTCGTCCCAGGCCCCATTCGCCGGAGCGGCAGACAGAGGGGAAGCGAATCCATATGCTCTCCGCCTCTCCTCTGCTCGGCTTTGTCACTACTCCATCACTTCCTTTGAAATGTACTACAACAAATGCATACCGTTTTTGTGTCACCACAAGTGTTAACGCGTGTCTTGTTGCCCTTGACTCGGGAAGGAACGAACGGAGCAAGCCTAGGGAAAGAAGAGAGAATGCGTAGCCAGCTAGGTAGGCGTCGTCCTCCATTAACGCCCGGGCTCAAGACGATTTCGATTTGAAAGCGAGCGGCCGTGCAGGGTGCTTGGGGGGAGACATTCATTCACTTGCAAGCATACAAGGGCACTACTCCTACTTAGTAGTAGTAGTAATTGCAGGTACTCACAAGGAAATTCATTGTGCTCGCGCGTACCGCGCGCCATGTAGTTATGGAATCGCATTGCTTGCTACCCCTGCTAGTCGTACCACAGAGTTACTACTACAGCACCCCAACTAATTGCTATAGAAAAGGCCGGCTGGCTCTTGCGAGTGCTAGAAGTACAACCAAACTTTTTTAATTAATATTTCAACCAAGTAGCACTGCTATCTCCTGTCCTTTTTAGTCGATGTAAAATTTGTCCGAAGCCAAAATTCGTAAAGTTTGATCAACTTTATGGAAAAAAACATCAACACTCAGCATACGAAATCAATACCACTAGACGGGTCACTAATTTAATTTTCATATTGTAGCGGCGCGTCGACAACTTGTTCGGACGGCGGCAATGGTCGGTCAGTGGTCCTTGAACATCGACGTATTTTTTATTATGTTTGAGATGCTTTGCACTTTCGGTGAATCTTTATACAATATATTTGATCATTGTCGAAAAAAAATAACCTTTGAACTATTTTTTCATACTAATATAGTCATTTTTTTGTAAGGTTCGACTTCAGACAAATATCACATGCAGAGTAAAAAGGACCGGAGAGAATATCAGCACTGTACTTCCAAGCGATTGAGGCAAGAGCCGTGGGCCACGAGCCGGGCACACTATGCGCGCATCTATCACCACAGCGCAGTGTAAATACGTGCCATCACCATTACCACCACTCGCTGTCACCGGCCACCAAAGCGTCGTCGAGCATCACTCGCTCAAAAACACCGACGATAAAGAAAGAAAACGAGAGCAAAGCAAAAGGCCCCAGTGAAAAGACAGGCCGTTGCTATTTAAGGGCCACCCCCAGTCCCCCAAAGAGGCACACTCCCTGCCTCCCACTCCCACTCCCACTCCACTTCAGCCACGCCACTGCCTCCAGCTCCGGCGATGCCCGCCGCCCCCTCCCCGCTCCCCCCGAACGCTTCCTGAGCTCCCCGCCGCTGCCATGGAGCTCGGGCAGGTGCTGGGCTACACGCCACCGGCGACCAAGGACGCGAGATCCGGCGGCGGCTTCACCCAGGCTGCCGCTTGCCCCTACCCCTACCCCTCCCCCTTCCTCGACGAGCAGAAGATGCTCAGCTTCTCCAAGGCCGCCGCCGCTCACCAGCCGCCCTCAGGTCTTTCTTGGATCCGCTCCTCCCTCTTCCACACATTTTTTCTGGCATCTGTGATGTACTCCGCTCGATCTGCTCTCTGCAAGCCATGATAGATGGGCAGTCCTCTGGCGTCCTACTGTTCCCATGTTCAAAGATAAAAGGAAAAGAGTCAAAAGCAGCACTCCATGAGCCCTCTCTCTCACCTCTCACTCAGCAGCGCCACCAGCTCGATTCATGGCCATGGGGATTCGCTCGAACCTACCCATTCACTGGGGGCCCTCCTGCTCAGCCAAGGCTGCTCCATTCCATTGCTTCTTTTTACTGCTTTATTTATCTACACTTTTGTCTTCACTCGGCGCCTGCAATAACAAGAAACAAATAAATAAGCATATCCATGGATATTTTCAAGATAAGGCTGTTGCTTCACTGAGCATTTTTGCTCATGCTGAGTGGGGTTTCCTCTTCTTCTTTTTGCATCTAGGTATGGATTTTGGGAGGTCCAATGAGCAGAGGCTGTTGCTGGCCAGGAGCAAGATGCCCTTCACCCCTTCACAGTGGATGGAGCTGGAGCACCAGGCCCTCATTTACAAGTATCTCAATGCAAAGGCCCCCATACCTTCCGGCCTGCTCATCTCCATCAGCAAGAGCTTCAGACCCTCCTCCGATAGAAGTAAGCATCCAGCCAAAAACATGTACTATACTCACATCTCATTTTTTTTTACTGAGGTAGAAACGCAGCCAACGTTGTGTGTAGATATGACTGCCTGTAAATGTGATGCAGTAAAAGATCTGTCTTGGTAGAAAAAGTACTGTCCTGCACGTGATATCTAAAAGCATGTCAGCAAATATTGTTTTTTTTTGCATATTTGTAAGTATTTCTAAATAAGAATATATCAGTCAGTAGGCATGGCACAAATGCTGCATATAAGATGTTGCCTCAGCTATCTATTTAGATTTAGTCACCAAGCAAGTTAACATATGCATCAAGCACAACCTTAATACTGTCTACTACTACCTCCGTATCAAAATATAAGACGTTTTGAACTGCAAAAACGCCTTATATTTTGATACAGAGGAATACTTGGTTACAAAGCTATAAATGCAAGCAGAGCATGACCTGCTTCCCTGTAATGCAGTGCCCTGGAGGCCTGTCTATCAAGGGTTCACCAATGCAGATTCTGACCCGGAACCTGGAAGATGCCGTCGAACAGACGGCAAGAAATGGCGGTGCTCAAAGGAGGCGATGGCCGAGCACAAGTACTGTGAGCGGCACATCAATAGGAACCGCCATCGTTCAAGAAAGCCTGTGGAAAACCAAACAAGGAAGAACGCCAAAGAGACACCTGCTGCTGGCTCGATATCGGCCGCTGTCTCACAGGGTGGCTGTAAGAAAGCAAAAGCTGGTGATGAACTGAAGCCAGGGAGCGTCAGTTATTGGACAGATAATTTAAACAGGTTTGTATACATTGAATCTTAGTTTCTTATATGGATCAGAACTATTTCACAGCTATGGAGTGACTGAAAAAATGCAACTGCTAAGCTAGGGAGGCAAAGAAACAAGCAAAAACATTTAAATTTTATTGCAAGGTCATAATTTCGATTTAACACGTGTACTCGTTTGCAGGGCAATGGTGAGCAAAGCCAGGGGAAACAACCCTGAAGAAGGCAACAGTGCTCCACTCCTGAATTCTACTAATCAACAACACACATTGTCCTTGTTCTCTCAACTGAAGCAACAGAGCAAACCAGATAAGTTCAGCCCGGCAGTCGATAGTGAATCGATCTCCTCAAATACTGTATTGAAGCCTTGGGAAAGAAGCAACCAGCAGAGCAGTAAGGACGTTTCTTCCACGACGCTCCATGATCGCGGGTGCCTTCAATCAGTCCTTCAAGATTTCAGCATGCATAAGAATGACAAGATCGAGTCTCAGAAAAACAATGCTTCAGTGCCATCTACTTTCTATTCATCTACAGAAGGTCGACACATCAGCTGCCTTGCATCTAACATGATGCAAGTGCAGGAGGATTGCATCTCAAGCTCTTGGGAGATACCTCAAGGTGGGCCTTTAGGTGAAATCCTAACAAACTCCAAGAATACTGATGACTTGACCAATAAGTGTGAATCAAGATCATATGGTTGGTTACTGAGTCTTGATGAACATGAAATGTGAGTTCGCAGTAAATGGAGAGCTAGACATAGCAAAATTCACCATGGAAGGGAACAATGCTGATGGAAGCAGGATGAAGTAGCTTAGATGTGTGACCCATCCATGCTTGTTCTTCTCTCCATATTTTCAATCTTCTGTTTTGTAATATCCAGTAGTTGCAACTTTTAGTGTTTAGGAATTTGGCTGTATCCTAAAATATTATGGCTTGCCTTGTATCAAGCTTATTAGCTACATCTTTTAACAGGTAAACTATAAGGATCCATTTCTTCATATCCATCCAGTAGTTCCAACTTCCAAGGAACTTTTCTGAAATTATTTGAGCCCATAACACCCATGGTTCTGTTTGTCAATGTCCAAGACCATAACTGTCAACTCTTCATAAGGATGGCATATATTGTAATAATCATATAACAAGCAGATGAATATCAATTCAAATCGTCCTGACAAACATATAAGGCCATTTGGTTATCAAGCCTTGGACAACTTACTGCAGGTTAAATGAGCCCAGTAATCATAGTACAATTATACAGTCAATTTCTGGAAACTTTTATCATACTTTCTGAGGACAGTTTATCATCTCTAGTATGATTCAAAAGAATGAACCCATGTCTGGTACGGTGATGGCCCTTAAATTTGATATACTCCTGTATTGATTATGTCCAGGACAGGATTGATACAGTGAGGAGTATTACAGCAGAGATACGTATCAATAGGACATCCGGCAGATAAGAACAGTATCCAAATTTAAACAAGTGCACTGCACAAACAAACAAGTGCGCCGGCTCAGACACGCACAAATAAAGTCATCATATTTGGTCCTTAACTGAAATTAAATTATGAACAAATAATCTAGTTGTCATCACAGCCAGGCAAACCAGTTCCTCTATTACACAATTTTGTCACCTAAAACACAAGAACAAAAATCATGACAAAAACCAACGTTACAAGGTACTCCCTCCGCTCACAAATATAAGATGATCTTTTTTTTTCTGAATAGGATGTATATACACACGTTTTAGTGTGTTTGTTCACTCATTTCAGTCCGCATGTAGTCCATTTGAAATTTCCAAAACAACTTATATTTGTGAACGGAGGGAGTAGAAGTAGAAGAGAACCAAATTTAAACAAGTGCACTGCACAAACAAACAAGTGCGCCGGCTCAGACACGCACAAATAAAGTCATTAGATTTGGTCCTTAACTGAAATTAAATTATGAACAAATAATCTAGTTGCCATCACAGCCAGGCAAACCAGTTCCTCTATTACACAATTTTGTCACCTAAAACACAAGAACAAAAATCATGACAAAAACCAACGTTACAAGGTACTCCCTCCGCTCACAAATATAAGATGATCTTTTTTTTCTGAATAGGATGTATATACACACGTTTTAGTGTGTTTGTTCACTCATTTCAGTCCGCATGTAGTCCATTTGAAATTTCCAAAACAACTTATATTTGTGAACGGAGGGAGTAGAAGTAGAAGAGAACCAAATTTAAACAAGTGCACTGCACAAACAAACAAGTGCGCCGGCTCAGACACGCACAAATAAAGTCATCAGATTTGGTCCTTAACTGAAATTAAATTATGAACAAATAATCTAGTTGTCATCACAGCTAGGCAAGCTAGTTCGTCTAATACACAATTGTTGCCTAAAATACAAAAACAAAAATCCAGACAAACCAACGTAAGAAGGTAGAAAAGAACCAGATTTAAACAGCTGCACTCAAGACACAAACAAGTGCGCCGGCTCAGACACGCACAAATAAAGTCATCAGATTTGGTCCTTAACTGAAATTAAGGTATGAAGAAGTAATCTAGCTGTCATCACAGCCAGGCAAGCTAGTTCCTCTAATACACAATTGTCACGTAAAATACAAGAACAAAAATCCAGACAAACCAACGTAAGAAGGTAAAAAAGAACCAGATTTAAGCAGCTGCACTCAAGACACAAACAAGTGCGCCGTCTCAGACACGCACAAATAAAGTCATCAGGTTTGGTCCTTAACTGAAATTAAGTTATGAATAGTTGTCATCAAAGCCGCACAAACTAGCTCCTCCAATACACAATTGTCACCTTAAATACAAGAACCAAAATCGAGACAAAAACCAACATAAGAAGGTACGTACTGTATAAGAGAACCAAACTTGAACAACTGCGCTCCAGGAAAAAAGAACAAGTGCAGAGGCTCAGACACGCACAAATGAAGTCATCAGCTTTGGTCCTTCGCTGAAATTAAGGTATGAACAAGTAATCTTGTTGTCATGACAGCCACGCAAGAACAATTGTATGTAAGGATCCTAAAAAAAGATGGAGAAATCACATATGCAGACTCCTAACAGTAATAATGCAGAAATAACCAAACTAAAAAAATGAAGCGCCAATTAAAATAGTGAGATTAATTAAAGAACAAAACGCAAGCGCAACAATAAACTTATAAGCGTGCGGGGGAATCTATTTCTCGGGCTATGGCTATCAGAATCGCAGGATCTGGTAGTAACTGGAAGAAGAAAGCTACAGGTCGTCAAAATGATCCCAACTCCTGTAAAATCGATCCGTCGGGCTGCGGCGGCTCAAGATGCTATCCAGCGCGTGCTTAATAATCGGGGAAAAGAAAATTCACAATCGATTTGCGGAGGTCGACGAGCCTACAATCGAGGCCGATAGAAATTGCAGAGGAGAGGGGGAAATTCGCCGGAAAATAGCTTATCCCTGGTAGAATCAGGGAGGAGATCTGGTCAGATCTGGTAGCTGCTGATTCAGTTGGGGGGGAAGCTGCAGGTCTGACAGTAGAGCACTGGTCAGATCTGTTCGGGATGCAGGTGCTCAAAACAGAGGAACAAAAAAAAAATGTAGGAACAGGGTGGAGGACAAAGTCAAAATCTACCGGCTTGAAATTGGAGGAATTTTTTTAACTAGTGGTGCTCGGAACGCAGGAAGCCAGTGTAGCTGTACTGGAGATAGAATGCGCTTATGGCTGGACTAAAAAAATCAAGGGCAACCTGCTGTGCTTAAATTTCGTGTTTTGACCCCCTTTTCTCATATCTATTCATGATCTGACCCTAGTCTGATAAAATTTCAAAATTTGACCTTTTTGCTATCGCCAAGGTCCATAACGATAGGGTCTAACAGCCTACCGCCAAGGTCTCTGGCGATAGGGTTGCATGCCCTACCGCAAAATTCTCCTAAATGTTGAACACAATACGTGCTCGTGCCTACCGTCAGGCACCTTTGCGGTAGGGTTATACAGGCTACCGTTAGTATGTTTGGCGGTAAGGATGTTTCCTACCGCCAAGGTCCCTGGCAGGTAAGTTGTTACACCTTACCGTCATGGACCCTGGCGGTAGCAAAAGGGTCAGATCTTGAATTTTTTTAAACTAGGGTTAGATTTCGAATGGGTTTCAAAAAAGGTTCAAAACATAAAATTTTGCCACCTGTTATGCATGCGAATGGGTGAATCGTTGTTACATGTGAACATAGACCACATGCACCACCACCGTTTTAGCAACACAGGTCCATGCATGGTCCATGTAAACCAGGTCTACCCTACTTCTGGAGCCAGACATGTCAAATCCAGTTACTCCTGCACTGCGCCAGTTTTCCTCGGGCCTACGCGAAAAATGAGCTTCCAGCGGATGTTTCAATTCCCATGAAAACCGCAGGCTAAGGGCCTCTTTGATTTATAGGATTGTCAAAATGAAGGAATAGAAAAAATGCAGGAATAGGATGGCATGTCCTATAATATCCTACAGAATTTGAAAAAAATGTTTGATAGCGCGGGAAAAATAAAGGAATTCTATAAAGAGGTTTGAGTGGATGGAAATTTTCCTCCAAAATGTAGTACAAATGGATCCTATAAAAAATCCTAAGGATGCCAATCCTATGAATCAAACAAGCATCACAGGAAAAATTCCTAAGGGTTCAAATCCTTTAAAAATCCTATGCAATTCCTTTGAATCAAAGGAGCCCTAAGAAGCCTTTCCTTTGGAATCTATTGGACTGTTCCTTTGTACAGAACGCTCCTAAAGAAAAAAATACCGAAGGAAAGGAAACCACCACAATTCGTGTAAAATTCCTCCGTCCGGAACAGGGCCTAAGCTTGTGCCTGCTGCCATTTGGAATTCACAGGGACTGGGCCGAGCTGTTGTTCTTCAGCCTGTGGTTAGATGGTTAGAGAGACTATGATATCTCCAGTCCATTAGAGTTCAAATTCTGGTGCTCGCATTTATTTCTGGATTTAATTCAGGATTTCCGGCGATGCGCATTCAGTGGGAGGAGACGTTCCCGTCGACGACGAGGCGCTTACGGTGACTTCGTAAATCTCAAGATGATATACTGGTTCAGTCTTTCAGAGATGCTCATAGGGATAGGGTGTGCGTCTGTGCGTTCATAGGGGCGAGTGTATGTGCGTGTATATGAACGCTTGTTTGTGTACTGATGTTAAAAAAAACCATTTCAACCCTACAGGCCCCAAAGTTTGGACCAGATTATAATAGGGTACACGAGAGAGAAATAACAGTGATCTCCCCACGCCCATAACACCTCATAATGTTTTGACATATTTAAAAGCTTGTCTGAAAAAAAAACCTATTTAAAAATTGCAAAAATGTATGAAATAAAACTGTAACATTGCTATGACGACTAATTTCAAATCAAAATCAATATGCAGCTTTAGAAACAAGGAAGAAGACTACATATTCGGCGTTGGTTGTGCTAATAGGCCGAATCCGCATACCAAGTTAAATTAGTTACTAATCATAGCTAGATTTTTTTTTGTTTTATTGCTGAAGATGCATTATGAATTTGGATTTGAACTTTTTTGTCATCTACTTTTGTTAGTTCATTTTTGTGACTTATGTTCCCAATACCTGGGATATGATCTTTTAGCACCGGATACGCCCTTTTTTCTGACTTTTGTGGTGATTTTTTTATTTGGAAATACCCCATGTGTGGGAGTACTCCGATACGTTTACAGGAACACATGCCAAAGCTCTCATACAGGAGGAGAACACGTAGAAGCAATACACGTTCACGTGAAAATGAATAGAACTGGCCTTTATATGAAACTTCAACACAAAATGACTTCAATCTAAAAATATTTCACGAAATGGCCCTCTTTTGCGTGACGCCTACGGCTAGGGCGCCATGCTAGAGAGCATGATACCCTGGGCTAGGGCGCAATAGTAGCGACATGTAGCATGACGCCCCGGCCTGGGGCATCATGCCACATAGCATGACGCCCTAGCCCGGGGCGTCATGCTATCTAGCATGGCGCTCTATTTCCGGGCGTCATGCAAAAGGGGCTATTTCGTGAAATGTTTTCAGATTAAGGTCATTTTGTGTTGAAGTTTCAGATAAGGGCCATTTTTGTCCATTTTCACGTAATACATGATGAACAAATGGACATACACACGCACACACAATCCTAGTAGACTAAGCCCAATTCTTTTGAGCAGATTATGGAGAATCTCGGTCTGGAAAATCTTGATCAAAAGAACTCAGTTGCCTCTCCAAAATCTCGAGAGGATTCTATAGAGTCCTAGTGCAATCCAAAATCTCCTAAAAACTTGGATTTTCCTAGAATATTGGCATTTTGGAGAGTCCCTCAAACAAAAATTGTTCGAGTTAAAAGACTACCCCTATTGCAGCAAGTTATTACGACCAGAATGCCACTGAACCATCCACGCTTCGTACAGAAGAAAACGAGCGCGCGTTTGCGCTCGATGCCCAACAATTTCGCATCGAGGGAAATTCAACCCGCATCACGCACCGAGCGCCAGGGTTCGAGCACCGCCACCGGCCGCGCCTTGCCGTCCCGGTCCACGACGTCGCCGGCCCTGTCCCCCGCCGTAGCCCCTCCTCTGCCCCCGTGGGACGCCCAAAGCTGCCCGCACTGCTCTGCAAAAATTGCAGCCGACACCTTCCTTCCTTCCTGAAGCTGCATGGCGACCGCAAGTCCACTTCGAGCCATCCCCTTTCTCAGCATGCTGTTCTTCTTCTTTTTAGCTAAAATGTTCGAAACAAGTGTTATCAATTCATCAAACATTTTCTGTCTAGGGGTAATACGGAGATTTTATCACATAACTCAATCCACAATCTCAAACTACAATCTCAGAAAAGGACTCGGCGGAAGATTCTTGGGGAAGCAGATTCTGGGAGAATTTTCCACAGTCTTGATTCTGCAAAATCATGTACAAAAAGAACTAGGCCTAAGAACCACGTGTTCAGATGAAGTGTTGCAAGTGTCCACCGCTAAAGAAGCACGAGAATAATGTGGAGCATCGAGTAGGTCAAGCCCCTAGTGTAGGATGCTACCTCTTGAGCATTGCGTAGATTTTCCCTTGAAGAGGAAAGGGTGATGCAGCAAAGTAGCGTAAGTATTTCCCTCAGTTTTTTAGAACCAAGGTATCAATCCAGTATGAAATCACGCTCGAGTCCCACGCACCTACACAAACAAATAAGAACCTCGCAACCAACACGATAAAGGGGTTGTCAATCCCTTCACGGTCACTTACGAGAGTGAGATCTGATACATATGATAAGATAATATTTTTGGTATTTTTATGACAAAGAGAAATAAAGATGCAAAGTAAAATAAACGGTAAAGGAAATAACTAAGTGTTGGAAGATTAATATGATGGAAGATATGTTGGAAATATGCCCTAGAGGCAATAATAAATTAGTTATTATTATATTTCATTGTTCATGATAATCGTTTATTATCCATGCTAGAATTGTATTGATAGGAAACTCAGATACATGTGTGGATACATAGACAACACCATGTCCCTAATAAGCCTCTAGTTGACTAGCTCGTTGATCAATAGATGGTTACGGTTTCCTGACCATGGACATTGGATGTCGTTGATAACGGGATCACATCATTAGGAGAATGATGTGATGGACAAGACCCAATCCTAAGCCTAGCACAAGATCGTGTAGTTCGTATGCTAAAGCTTTTCTAATGTCAAGTATCATTTCCTTAGACCATGAGATTGTGCAACTCCCGGATACCGTAGGAGTGCTTTGGGTGTGCCAAACGTCACAACGTAAATGGGTGGCTATAAAGGTGCACTACGGGTATCTCCGAAAGTGTCTGTTGGGTTGGCATGAATCGAGACTGGGATTTGTCACTCCATGTAACGGAGAGGTATCTCTGGGCCCACTCGGTAGGACATCATCATAATGTGCACAATGTGACCAAGGAGTTGATCACGGGATGATGTGTTACGGAACGAGTAAAGAGACTTGCCGGTAACGAGATTGAACAAGGTATCGGGATACCGACGATCGAATCTCGGGCAAGTATCGTACCGATAGACAAAGGGAATTGTATACGGGATTGATTGAATCCTTGACATCGTGGTTCATCCGATGAGATCATCGTGGAGCATGTGGGAACCAACATGGGTATCCAGATCCCACTGTTGGTTATTGACCGGAGAGTTGTCTCGGCCATGTCTGCATGACTCCCGAGCTCGTAGGGTCTACACACTTAAGGTTCGATGACGCTAGGGTTATAGGGAAAGTATGTACGTGGTTACCGGATGTTGTTCGGAGTCTCGAATGAGATCCCGGACGTCACGAGGAGTTCCGGAATGGTCCGGAGGTAAAGATTGATATATAGGAAGTATGGTTTTGGCCACCGAAAGTGTTCCGGGCATCACCGGTAGTGTACCGGGACCACCGGAGGGGTCCGGGGGTCCACCGGGAGGGGCCACCGGCCCCGGAGGCCTACATGGGCCAATAGTGGGAAGGGACCAGCCCCTAGGTGGGCTGGGGCGCCTCCCACCAAAGCCGCACCTCCAAGAGGGGAAGGGGCAAACCCTAGGGCAGATGGGCCCTAAGGCTCACCCCAGGTGCGCCTCCCCCTCTTCCCCTTGTGGCCGCCACCCTAGATAGGATCAGGGGCTGCCGCACCCCTTGGAGTGGGAACCCTAGAGGGGGCGCAGCCCCCTCACCTCCCCCTATATATACTTGAGGTATGGGGGCTGCCCAACACACGATTCGATCTCTCTCTTGGCACAGCCCTACCCCTCTCCCTCCTCGTCTCTCGTAGTGCTTGGCGAAGCCCTGCTCAAGTCCCGCGCTCCTCCACCACCACCACGCCGTCGTGCTGCTGCTGGACGGAGTCTTCCCCAACCTCTCCTTCTCTCCTTGCTGGATCAAGGCATAGGAGACGTCATCGGGCTGCACATGTGTTAAACGCGGAGGCGCCGTTGTTCGGCGCTTAGATCGGAATCAACCGCGATCTGAATCGCTACAAGTACGACTCCTTCATCCACGTTCTTGCAACGCTTCCGCTTAGCGATCTACAAGGGTATGTAGATGCACTCTCCTTCCCCTCGTTGCTAGATTACTCCATAGATTGATCTTGGTGATGCGTAGAAAATTTTAAATTTCTGCTACGATCCCCAACAAGATAGACCCGGGGGCCATAGGTTTCACTAGTGGCTTTTCTCAAGAGCATAAGTATTACGGTGGGTAAACGAATTACTGTCGAGCAATTGATAGAATTGAGCAAAGTATGAGAATATCTAGGTATGATCATGTATATAGGCACCACGTCCGTGACAAGTAGACCGAAACGATTCTGCATCTACTACTATTACTCCACACATCGACCGCTATCCAGCATGCATCTAGAGTATTAAGTTCATAAGAACAGAGTAATGCTTTAAGTAAGATGACATGATGTAGAGGGATAAACTCATGCAATATGATATAAACCCCATCTTTTTATCCTCGATGGCAACAATACAATATGTGCCTTGCCGCCCCTGCTGTCACTGGGAAAGGACACCGCAAGATTGAACCCAAAGCTAAGCAGTTCTCCCATTGCAAGAAAGATCAATCTAGTAGGCCAAACCAAACTGATAATTCAAAGAGACTTGCAAAGATAAACCAATCATACATAAAAGAATTCAGAGGAGATTCAAATATTGTTCATAGATAAACTAGATCATAAACCCACAATTCATCGGATCTCGGCAAAGACACCGCAAAAGAAGATTACATCGAATAGATCTCCAAGAGAATCGAGGAGAACTTTGTATTGAGATCCAAAGAGAGAGAAGAAGCCATCTAGCTAATAACTATGGACCCGTAGGTCCGAAGTAAACTACTCACACATCACCGGAGAGGCCATGGAGTTGATGTAGAGGCCCTCCGTGATCAATGCCCCCTCCGGCGGAGCTCCAAAAAAGGCCCCGAGATGGGCTCTCTCGGGTATAGAAGGTTGCGATGGTGGAATTAGGTTTTTGTGCTACTCCTGGATGTTTGGGGGATACGTGGATATATATAGGAGGAAGAAGTACGTCGGTGGAGCATCGAGGGGCCCATGAGGGTGGAGGGCGCGCCCAGGGGGTAGGCGTGCCCCCCTGCCTTGTGCCCTCCTTGATCGTTTCTTGACGCCCACTCCAAGTCTCATGGATCACGTTTGTTGAGAAAATCACATTCCCGAAGGTTTCATTCCGTTTGGACTCTGTTTGATATTCCTTTTCTTCAAAACCCTAGAATAGGCAGAAAAACAATAATTTGGGCTGGGCCTCCGGTTAGTAGGTTAGTCCCAAAAATGATATAAAAGTGTAAAATAAGGCCCATTAACATCTAAAATAGATAATATAATAGCATGGAGCAATCAAAAATTATATATACGTTGGGGACGTATCAAGCATCCCCAAGCTTAATTCCTGCTCGTCCTTGAGTAGGTAAATGATAAAAGAAGAATTTTTGATGTGGAATGCTTTCTAACATATTTCTCAATGTAAATTTTCTTTATTGTGGCATGAATGTTCAGATCCGAAGGATTCAAGATAAAAGTTTAATATTGACATAGAAATAATAATACTTCAAGCATACAAACTAAGCAATCATGTCTTCTCAAAATAACATGGCCAAAGAAAGTTATCCCTACAAAATCATATAGTCTGTCTATGCTTTATCTTCACCACACAAAATATTTAAATCATGCACAACCCTGATGACAAGCCAAGCAATTGTTTCATACTTTTGATGTTCTCAAACTTTTTCAATCTTCACGCAATATATGAGCCTGAGCCATGGATACAGCACTATATGTGGAATAGAATGGTGGTTGTGGAGAAGACAAAAAAGGAGAGAATATAGTCTCACATCAACTAGGCGTATCAACGGGCTATGGAGATGCCCATCAATAGATATCAATGTGAGTGAGTAGGGATTGCCATGCAACGGATGCACTAGAGCTATAAGTATATGAAAGCTCAACAAAAGAAACTAAGTGGGTGTGCATCCAACTCGCTGGCTCACGAAGACCTAGGGCATTTTGAGGAAGCCCATCATTGGAATATACAAGCCAAGTTCTATAATGAAAAATTCCCACTAGTATATGAAAGTGATATCATAGGAGACTCTCTATCATGAAGATCATGGTGCTACTTTGAAGCACAAGTGTGGAAAAAGGATAGTAACATTGTCCCTTCTCTCTTTTTCTCTCATTTTTTATTTGGGCCTTCTCTTTTTTTGGCCTCTTTTCTCTTTTTTTCGTCCGGAGTCTCATCCCGACTTGTGGGGGAATCATAGTCTCCATCATCCTTTCCTCACTTGGGACAATGCTCTAATAATGATGATCATAACACTTTATTTACTTACAACTCAAGAATTACAACTCAATACTTAGAACAAAACTATGACTCTATGTGAATGCCTCCGGCGGTGTACCGGGATGTGCAATGATGCATGAGTGACATGTATGAAGAATTATGAACGGTGGCTTTGCCACAAATACGATGTCAACTACATGATCATGCAAACAATATGATAATGATGAAGCGTGTCATAATAACGGAACGGTCGAAAGTTGCATGGCAATATATCTCGGAATGGCTATGGAAATGCCATAATAGGTAGGTATGGTGGCTGTTTTGAGGAAGGTATATGGTGGGTTTAAGGTACCGGCGAAAGTTGCGTGATACTAGAGAGGCTAGCAATGGTGGAAGGGTGAGAGTGCGTATAATCCATGGACTCAACATTAGTCATAAAGAACTCACATACTTATTGCAAAAATCTATTAGTTATCGAAACAAAGTATTACGCGCATGCTCCTACGGGGATAGATTGGTAGGAAAAGACCATCGCTCGTCCCCGACCGCCACTCATAAGGAAGACAATCAATAAATAAATCATGCTCTGACTTCATCACATAACGGTTCACCATACATGCATGCTACGGGAATCACAAACTTCAACACAAGTATTTCTCAAATTCACAACTACTCAACTAGCATGACTCTAATATCACCATCTCCATATCTCAAAAGAATTATCAAGTATCAAACTTCTCATAGTATTCAATGCACTTCTATGAAAGTTTTTATATTAAAGTAAATTTCCATGTTGTTCTAAGGGACTCTCAAAATAATATAAGTGAATCATGATAGATCAATAGTTTCTATAAAACAAATCCACCACTGTGCTCTAAAAGATATAAGTGAAGCACTAGAGCAAAAACTATATAACTCAAAAGATATAAGTGAAGCACATAGAGTATTCTTATAAATTTCAAATCATGTGATTCTCTCTCAAAAGGTGTGTACAGCAAGGATGATTGTGGTAAATTAAAAAGAAAAGACTCAAATCATACAAGACGCTCCAAGCAAAACACATATCATGTGGTGAATAAAAATATAGCTTCAAGTAGTTACCGATAGACGAAGACGAAAGAGGGGATGCCTTCCGGGGCATCCCCAAGCTTAGGCATTTCGGTGTCCTTGAATTTTACCTTGGGGTGCCATGGGCAGCCCCAATCTTAGGCTCTTGCCACTCTTTGTTCCATAATCCTTCAAATCTTTACCCAAAACTTGAAAACTTCACAACACAAAACTCAAAATAGAAATCTCGTGAGCTCCGTTAGCGAAAGAAAAAAAACACCACTTCAAGGTACTATAACGAACTCATTATTTATTTATATTGGTGTTAAACCTACTGTATTCCAACTTCTCTATGGTTTATAAACTCTTTTACTAGCCATAGATTCATCAAAATAAGCAAAAAACACAAGAAAAACAGAATCTGTCAAAAACAGAACAGTCTGTAGTAATCTGTAGCTAACGCAACTTCTGGAACCCCCAAAATTCTAAAATAAATTGCTGGACGTGAGGAATTTATATATTAATCATCTGCAAAAATAATTAACTAAATATAACTCTCCAAATAAAAATGGCAGCAATTCTCGTGAGCGCTAAAGTTTCTGTTTTTTACAGCAAGATCAAAAAGACTTTCCCCAAGTCTTCCCAACGGTTCTACTTGGCACAAACACTAATTAAACACAAACAAACACAACCAAAACAGAGGCTAGATAAATTATTTATTTCTAAACAGGAGCAAAAAGCAAGGAATAAAAATAAAATTGGGTTGCTTCCCAACAAGCACTATCGTTTAATGCCCCTAGCTAGGCATAAAAGCGAAGATAGATCTAGGTATTGCCATCTTTGGTAGCTAATTCTTCAATAAGACACCTATAACTCTTAGGAATTTCTTTATTTTTATTAATTATCAAACACCTAGGCACGAAATCAAGAAAATCATTTGTAGCAAACGGTTCCTTAATGATAGCAAAAAGATTGGGATGAACACTTATTGATTTTAAATCCGCAGTTTCCTTACTAGAGGATTCACCCTTATTTTTAGGAGCATAAACAAGCTTGGCAATTTTGGTATGAGGATTTAGAGTATTTATAACGGAAGAAAAAGTGGACCCCAAGTTGGTGATAATTCCCTCAAGTTTATCGATTCTAGTAGAATCTTGATCTATTCTTTCATTAACTATGGGTTCTTTTTCCTTAAAACTTTTCAGAGTAACTCCCACCTTAGATCCATACTGGGTAATTTGGTTGTGGATCTTTTTATCCAAATTCTCAATCAACTCTACAGTAGCAACTTTATTCTCAATAATTTCAAGCCTTTGCATCACATGTTCCAGAGTTAACATAGTTCCATTAACCAAAAGAGGTGGTGAGCCAAACAAATCTATCATAGCATTATAAGAATCAAAAGTATGGCTACCCAAGAAATTCCCTCTGGCAATAGTATCAAGAATATATCTATACCAAGGAGTAGCGCCTACATAAAAATTGCGAAGAAGAACGGAAGTAGATTGCTTCCTGGTAGATCTATTTTGAGTATTGCAAATTCTATACCAAGCGTCTTTTAGATTTTCTCCCTCCCTTTGCTTAAAATTAAGAACTTCATTCTCGGGAGACAATGGAGAAGATAGAGGACTAGCCATAACGACAAGGCAAGCAAGAAAGCGATGAACGGAAAAGAGAGGGCGAATAAAACGGCAATGGTGAAGTGGGGGAGAGGAAAACGAGAGGCAAATGGCAAATAATGTAATGCGAGGGATAAGAGTTTGTGATGGGTACTTGGTATGTCTTGACTTGTGTGTAGACTCTGGCAACTGTGCCAAAAATGGCTCGTTGTTAGGAGTCAAATCTTGACTTGACTTGGTACGAATCTGCCCGGCAACGGCGCCAGAAATCCTTCTTGCTACCTCTTGAGCACTGCGTTGGTTTTCCCTTGAAGAGGAAAGGGTGATGCAGGAAAGTAGCGTAAGTATTTCCCTCAGTTTTTGAGAACCAAGTTATCAATCCAGTAGGAGATCATGCTTGAGTCCCACGCACCTACACAAACAAATAAGAACCTCGCAACCAACGCGGTAAAGGGGTTGTCAATCCCTTCACGGTCACTTACAGAGTGAGATCTGATAGATATGATAAGATAATATTTTTGGTATTTTTATGATAAAGTGAAATAAAGATGCAAAGTAAAATAAACGGCAAAGGAAATAACTAAGTGTTGGAAGATTAATATGATGGAAGATAGACCCGGGGGCCATAGGTTTCACTAGTGGCTTTTCTCAAGAGCATAAGTATTACGGTGGGTAAACGAATTACTATCGAGCAATTGATAGAATTGAGCACAGTTATGAGAATATCTAGGTATGATCATCTATATAGGCATCACGTCTGCGACAAGTAGACCGAAACGATTCTGCATCTACTACTATTACTCCACACATCGACCGCTATCCAGCTTGCATCTAGAGTATTAAGTTCATAAGAACAGAGTAATGCTTTAAGTAAGATGACATGATGTAGAGGGATAAACTCATGCAATATGATATAAACCCCATCTTTTTATCCTCGATGGAAACAATACTATACGTGCCTTGCTGCCCCTGCTGTCACTGGGAAAGGACACCGCAAGATTGAACCCAAAGCTAAGCACTTCTCCCATTGCAAGAAAGATCAATCTAGTAGGCTAAACCAAACTGATAATTCGAAGAGACTTGCAAAGATAAACCAATCATACATAAAAGAACTCACAGGAGATTCAAATATTGTTCATAGATAAACTTGATCATAAACCCACAATTCATCGGATCTCGACAAACACACCGCAAAAGATGATTACATCAAAATAGATCTCCAAGAGAATCGAGGAGAACTTTGTATTGAGATCCAAAGAGAGAGAAGAAGTCATCTAGCTAATAACTATGGACCCGTAGGTCTGAAGTAAACTACTCACACATCATCGGAGAGGCCATGGAGTTGATGTAGAGGCCCTCCGTGATCAATGCCCCCTCCGGCGGAGCACCGGAAAAGGCCCCAAGATGGGATCTCTCGGGTACAGAAGGTTGCGGCGGTGGAATTAGGTTTTCGTGGTGCTCCTGGATGTTTGGGGGATACGTGGATATATATAGGAGGAAGAAGTATGTCGGTGGAGCATCGAGGGGCCCACGAGGGTGGAGGGCGCGCCCAGGGGGGTAGGCGCGCCCCCCTGCCTCGTGCCCTCCTTGATCGTTTCTTGACGCCCACTCCAAGTCTCCTGGATCACGTTTGTTGAGAAAATCACATTCCCGAAGGTTTCATTCCGTTTGAACTCCATTTGATATTCTTTTTCTTCGAAACCCTAAAATAGGCAAAAAAACAGCAATTTGGGCTGGGCCTCCGGTTAGTAGGTTAGTCCCAAAAATGATATAAAAGTGTAAAATAAAGCCCATTAACATCCAAAATAGATAATATAATAGCATGGAGCAATCAAAAATTATAGATACGTTGGAGACGTATCATAGGACAAGTCCACTACCATGGCATGGCTAAGCTTAATGTTGTCAACTCCACCGAGGGAAAAGGGGAGCTTTTGCTTTGGGAATAGCGATGGTCCAACAATGGGAGCAGACACATGCCATGCTCGAGCATGAAGCTCTAGAGCAGCTAATAGCAATCACATATAGTTTACTTCTAGTTAATCAGGTGGAAGCATTCAAAACGAGTTATTGTCCAACTTTATCACTAATGGTGGGAAGATGGGGATCGACACCATGCCGGAGATGGCGCCCTGGACTAAAACATGGAATGAAGCATAAAACGGTGGCCGCTACGTCAAAATGGACTCGAATGCTGGGGAAGCAGCCCACGAACAATTGCAAACCAATCATCACCGCAATTGATAACATGGCTCGAGCGCTGTTGAAGGAGGCCGCACCCGTGGGTACATCCGTCAAGCGCAATGAACTCCACTAAGGGAGTCCTAGACTAAGGGGTCC
Organism: Triticum aestivum; assembly: GCF_018294505.1. Lineage (NCBI taxonomy): Eukaryota > Viridiplantae > Streptophyta > Magnoliopsida > Poales > Poaceae > Triticum > Triticum aestivum. The sequence goes on along the minus strand of NC_057803.1, from coordinate 593,339,760 downwards.
TCGGGCGTCTGGCCTGTTGGACATAGCCGGACTAATGGGCTATGAAGATACAAGACCGAAGACTCTCTCCCATGTCCGAATGGGATTCTCCTTAGCGTGGAAGACAAGCTTGGCGACCAAATATGAAGATTCCTTTCTCTGTAACTGACCTTGTACAACCCTAGTCCCCTCTGGTGTCTATATAAACCGGAGGGTTTAGTCCGGATGGATATATTCAATCATAATCATAGTCATATAGGCTAGACTTCTAGGGTTTAGCCATTACGATCTCGTGGTAGATCAACTCTTGTAATGCTCATATTCATCAAGATCAATCAAGCAGGAAGTAGGGTATTACCTCCATAGAGAGGGCCCGAACCTGGGTAAACATTGTGTTCCCTATCTCCTGTTACCATCGACCTTAGACGCACAGTTCGGGACCCCCTACCCGAGATCCGCCGGTTTTGACACCGAAATTGGTGCTTTCATTGAGAGTTCCACTATGCCGTCCTCAAAAAGGTTTGATGGCTCCTTCAATCATCTACAACAATGCTGTCCAAGAGGAAGTCTTCCTCCCCGGACAGATCTTCGTGTTCGGCAGCTTCGCACTGCGGGCCAACTCGCTTGGCCATCTGGAGCAGATCGACAGCTACACCCCTGGCCGCCAGGTCAGGTTCGGGAGCTTGAACTACGTCGGATATCCGCGGAGACTTGATCTTCGACAGATTCGAGACCACGGCAGCCGCTCCCTGTCACCTCGATGAACATGACTTAGATCTGTCATCGAGCCATACCCAGGAAATTGCACCTGTAACCGCTCTGGCCTTAGATCCGGAGCAGGTTGCGCCATCTGAGGACGAGAAGCTCAACCCCGCCATGGAAGCCGCAGACTCCACGGTGTTGGAGCCACACACATACCTAACTTCCGGCAATGCTTGTGTCACCGGAACCTCGGGCTCATTTTCGGCTAAGTTCCGAACTATGTGCGTGCGCACCTGTCGAGCATGATCGGTCATCGATCGCCTAATTCAGCGCCACGGACATCTTCCCGCACTCGTCTTTGGGCGATGTGCTGAACTCATTAAAAAATCTATCCTTAGCGGGGGATTCACAGTCGAACTATATTTGGTTCGAACTAGAAGCTGATGATGGGGAATTTCGCTTCCCACCCGCCACCCATTTCATAGCCACTGTCGAAGACTTAACCGACATGCTCGATTACGGCTCCGAAGACATGGCCAAAACCCGTTGTTCACCGGACCTTGGACGGCCACTTCTTCGTATGACGTGTACATGGTGGATACACCTAAAGAACCTAACGACAAAGAAGATCCAGTCAAGGATAAACCTCTTGAGACACATCCTAAGCGCCGACGTTAGCGGCACCGCTCTAAGTCATGTCGTGCAAAAGATAGCAATACCGGCACAGGAGAAGATAATACTCCAGACGGTGCCGAAGATAATGAAGACCCGTTGAAGCAACTTCCGAACAAGAAGAACGGGAAGATGGGCAAGTTAGTCCCGATGAACAAGCCATAAACGAAGACTCAGAGGACAGTAATTATCTTCCGCTCTCCGAGGATGAGGTGAGCCTCGACAATGAGGATTTCATCGTGCCTGAAGAACCTCGCGAGTAGGAGCGCTTCAAGTGCCAGCTAATAGCCACTGCAAGGAGCCTGAAAAAGAAGCAGCAACAACTTCAAGCTGATCAAGATCTGCTTAATGATAGATGGACTGATATCCTGGCAGCCGAAGAATACGGCCTTAAGCGCCCAACCAAAAGTTACCTGAAGCACAAATTGCTACCTCAGTTCAAAGATGAGGCGCGGAAGCTGATGACTCACAAGGATAGGGGATCTATCGTAGTCCTTTCGATAAGTAAGAGTGTCGAACCCAACAAGGAGCAGAAGGAAATGATAAGCGGTTTTCAGCAAGGTATTCTCTGCAAGCACTGAAATTATAGGTAACAAATAGTTTTGTGATAAGATAATTTGTAACGAGCAACAAGTAACAAAAGTAAATAAAGTGCAGCAAGGTGGCACAATACTTTTTGTAGCAAAGGACAAGCCTGGACAAATTCTTATATAGAGAAAAGCACTCACGATGACACATGGGAATTTTCGTCAAGCTAGGTTTCATCACGATCATATGATTCATGTTCGGTACTTTGATAATCTGATATGTGGGTGGACCGGTGCTTGTGTGTTGTCCTTACTTGGACAAGCATCCCACTTATGATTAACCTCTATTGCAAGCATCCGCAACTACAACAAAAGTATTAAGGTAAACCTAACCATAGCATGAAACATGTGGATCCAAATCAGCCCCTTACGAAGCAATGCATAAACTAGGGTTTAATCTTCTGTCACTCTAGCAACCCATCATCCACTTATTACTTCCCAATGCCTTCCTCTAGGCCCAAATAATGGTGAAGTGTCATGTAGTCGACGTTCACATAACACCACTAGAGGAGAGACAACATACATCTCATCAAAATATCGAACGAATACCAAATTCACATGACTACTAATAGCAAGACTTCTCCCATGTCCTCAGAAACAAACGTAACTACTCACAAAGCATATTCATGTTCATAATCAGAGGAGTATTAATATGCATATAGGATCTGAACATATGATCTTCCACCAAATAAACCAACTAGCATCAACTAAAAGGAGTAATCAACACTACTAGCAACCCACAGGTACCAATCCCAGACTTGGAGACAAGAATTGGATACAAGAGATGAACTAGGGTTTGAGAGGAGATGGTGCTGGTGAAGATGTTGATGGAGATTGACCCCCTCTGGATGAGAGGATCGTTGGTGATGACGATGGCGATGATTTTGTTGGGGAACGTAGCAGAAATTCAAAATTTTCCTACGTGTCACCAAGATCTATCTATGGAGAAACCAGCTACGAGTAGAAGGAGAGTGCATCTACATACCCTTGTAGATCGCTAAGCGGAAGCATTCAAGTGAACGGGGTTGATGAAGTCGTACTCGTCGTGATTCAAATCACCGGTGATCAAGTGCCGAACGCACGGCACCTCCGCGTTCAACACACGTACAGCCCGGTGACGTATCCCACGCCTTGATCCAGCAAGGAGAGAGGGAGAGGTTGATGAAGACTCCATGCAGCAGCAGCACAACGGCGTGGTGGTGGTGGAGGAGTGTGGCAATCCTGCAGGGCTTCGCCAAGCACCACGGGAGAAGAGGAGTACTTGGGAGAGGGGAGGGCTGCGCCAGAACTTCGTGTGTAGCTCCCATGCGCCTCCCCACTATATATAGGGGTGGAGGGGCTGGTTTCTTGCCCTCCAAGTCCATTGGGGCGTTGGCCAAGGTGGGAGGAAAGAAATCCCATCATTTCCTTCCCCACCGATTGTTATCCCCCCTTTTTAGGGATCTTGATCTTATCCCTTCGGGATATGATCTTATTCCTTCTAAGGGGGGATCTTGGTGCGCCTTGACCAGGGGTGTGGGGCCTTGCCCCCACTACCCACGTTCATGTGGGTCCCCCCATGCAGGTGGGCCCCACTCCGGAACCTTCTAGAACCTTCCCGGTATAATACCGAAAAATCCCGAACATTTTCCGGTGGCCAAAATAGGACTTCCCATATATAAATCTTTACCTCCGGACCATTCCGGAACTCCTCATGACGTCCGGATCTCATCCGGGACTCCGAACAACATTCGGTAACCACATACAAACTTCCTTTATAACCCTAGCGTCATCGAACCTTAAGTGTGTAGACCATACGGGTTCGGGAGACATGCAGACATGACCGAGACGTTCTCCGGTCAATAACCAACAGCGGGATCTGGATACCCATGATGGCTCCCACATGTTCCACGATGATCTCATCGGATGAACCACGATGTCAAGTACTTAATCAATCCCGTATTCAATTCCCTTTGTCTATCGGTATGTTACTTGCCCGAGATTCGATCGTCGGTATCCAATACCTTGTTCAATCTCGTTACCGGCAAGTCACTTTACTCGTTCCGTAACACATCATCCCGTGATCAACTCCTTGGTCACATTGCGCATATGATGATGTACTACCGAGTGGGCCCAGAGATACCTCTCCGTTTACACGGAGTGACAAATCCCAGTCTCGATCCGCATAAAACAATAGATACTTTCGGAGATACCTGTAGTGCACCTTTATAGTCACCCAGTTATGTTGTGACGTTTGATACACCCAAAGCACTCCTACGGTATCCAGGAGTCACACGCTCTCATGGTCAAAGGAAGAGATACTTGACATTGGCAAAGCTCTAGCAAACGAACTACACGATCTTTGTGCTAGGCTTAGGATTGGGTCTTGTCCATCACATCATTCTCCTAATGATGTGATCCCGTTATCAACGACATCCAATGTCCATAGCCAGGAAACCATGACTATCTGTTGATCACAACGAGCTAGTCAACTAGAGGCTCACTAGGGACATATTGTGGTCTATGTATTCACACATGTATTACGATTTCCGGATAATACAGTTATAGCATGAATAAAAGACAATTATCATGAATAAGGAAATATAATAATAACACTTTTATTATTGCCTCTAGGGCATATTTCCAACAGTCTCCCACTTGCACTAGAGTCAATAATCTAGTTCACATCGCCATGTGATTAACACTCACAGGTCACATCGCCATGTGACTAATACCCAAGAGTTTTAGGTTTGATGATGTTGCTTGTGAGAGAGGTTTTAGTCAACGGGTCCGAACCTTTCAGATCTGTGTGTTCTTTACAAATCTCTATGTCATCTCCTAGATGTAGCTACCACGCTCTATTTGGAGCTATTCCAAATAACTGTTCTACTTGGAGCTATTCTAAATTGTTGCCCCATAATACGTATCCGGTATCTCTTCTTAGAGCTATCCGGATAGGTGTTAAGCTTGCATCGACGTAACCTTTACGACGAACTCTTTTACCACCTCCATAATCGAGAAAATTCCTTAGTCCACTAGTTACCATGGATAACTTTGACCGTTGTCTGTGATCCATTCATGGATCACTCTTGTACCCCTTGACTGACTCATGGCAAGGCACACTTCAGGTGCGGTACTCAGCATGGCATACTGTAGAGCCTATGTCTTAAGCATAGGGGACGACCTTCGTCCTTTCTCTCTATTCTGCCGAGGTCGAGCTTTAAGTCTTAACTTCGTACCTTACAACTCAGGCAAGAACTCCTTCTTTGACTGGTCCATCTTGAACACCTTCAAGATCATGTCAAGGTATGTGCTCATTTGAAAGTATTATTAAGCATTTTGATCTATCCTTATAGATCTTGATGCTCAATGTTCAAGTAGCTTAATCCAGGCTTTCCATTGAAAAACTATTTCAAAATAACCCTATATGCTTTCCAGAAATTCTACGTCATTTCTGATCAACAATATGTCAACAACATATACTCATCAGAAATTCTATAGTGCTCCCACTCACTTCTTTGGAAATACAAGTTTCTCATAAACTTTGTACAAACCCAAAATATTTGATCATCTCATCAAAGCGTACATTCCAACTCCGAGATGCTTACTCCAGTCCTTAGAAGGATCGCTGGAGCTAGCATACCTTTTAGCATCCTTAGGATCGACAAAACTTTTCTGATTGTATTGCATACAACCTTTCCTTACGAAAACTGGTAAGGAAACTTGTCTTGACATCCATCTGCCAGATTTCATAAATGCAACTAATGCTAACATGATTCTGACGGACTTTAAGCATCGCTACGAGTGAGAAAATCTCATCGTAGTGAACTCCTTGAACTTGTCGGAAAACACTTCGCCACAAGTCGAGCTTCATAGATGGTGACATTACCATCCACGTCCGTCTTCTTCTTAAAAGATCCATTTATCTCAATGGATTGCTGATCATCGGGCAAGTCCATCAATGTCCATGCTTTGTTCTGATATATGGATACTATCTCGGATTTCATGGCTTCTAACCATTTGTCGGAATTCGGGCCCACCATCGCTTCTCCATAGCTCGTAGGTTCATTGTTGTCTAGCAACATGACCTTCAAGACAGGATTACGTACCACTCTGAAGTAGTACGCATCCTTGTCATCCCATGAGGTTTGGTAGTGACTTGATCCGAAGTTTCATGATCAATATCATAAGCTTCCACTTCAATTGGTGTAGGTGCCACAGGAACAACTTCCTGTGCCCTGCCACACACTAGTTGAAGAGACGGTTCAGTAACCTCATCAAGTCTCCACCATCCTCCCACTCAATTCTTTCGAGAGAAACTTTTCCTCGAGAAAGGACCCGATTCAAGAAACAATCCATATTGCTTTCGGATCTGAATTAGGAGGTATACCCAACTGTTTTGGGTTTCCTATGAAGATGCATTTTATCCGCTTTGGGTTCGAGCTTATCAACCTGAAACTTTTTCATATAAGTGCCGCAGCCCCAAACTTTTAAGAAACGACAACTTAGGTTTCTCTAAACCATAATTCATACGGTGTCATCTCAACGGAATTACGTGGTGCCCTATTTAAAGTGAATGTGGTTGTATCTAATGCCTAACCCATGGACAATAGTGGTAATTCGATAAGAGACATCATGGTACGAACCATATCCAATAGGGTGCAACTATGATGTTCGGACACACCATCACACTATGGTGTTCCAGGCGGTATTAATTGCGAAACAATTTCCACAATGTCTTAATTGTGTGCCAAAACTCGTAACTCAGATATTCATCTCTATGATCATATCATAGACATTTTATCCTCTTGTCATAATGATCTTCTACTTCACTCTGAAATTACTTGAACCATTCAATAATTCATACTTGTGTTTCATCAAGTAAATATTCTCAACATCTACTCGAATCATCTGTGAAGTAAGATCATAACGATATTCACTGCATGCCTCAGCACTCATTGGATTGGACACATCAAAATGTGTTACTTCCAACAAGTTGCTATCTTGTTCCATCTTACTGAAAACGAGGCTTTTCAGTCATCTTGCCCATGTGGTATGATTTGCATATCTCAAGTGATTCAAAATCAAGTGAGTCCAAACGGTCCATTTGCATGGAGTTTCTTCATGCATATACACCAATAGACATGGTTCGCATGTCTCAAACTTTTCAAAAACGAGTGAGTCCAAAGATCCATCAACATGGAGCTTCTTCATGCGTTTTATACCATTATGACTTACATGGCAGTGCCACAAGTAAGTGGTACTATCATTACTATCTTATATCTTTTGGCATGAAAATGTGTATCACTACGATCGAGATTCAATAAACCATTCATTTTAGGTGCAAGACCATTGAAGGTATTATTCAAATAAATAGAGTAACCATTATTCTCTTTAAATGAATAACCGTATTGCGATAGACATAATCCAATCATGTCTATGCTCAACGCAAACACCAAATCTCGATGGTAGAGGGAGCGTGCGATGCTTGATCATATCAACATTGGAAACACTTCCAACACATATCGTCAGCTCACCTTTAGCTAGTCTCCGTTTATGCCGTAGCTTTTATTTCGAGTTACTAACACTTAGCAACCGAACCGGTATCTTATACCCTGGTGCTACTAGGAGTACTAGTAAAGTACACATTAACATAATGTATATCCAATATACTTCTATCGACCTTGCCAGCCTTCTCATCTACCAAGTATCTAGGGTAAATCTGCTCTAGTGACTGTTCCCCTTATTACAGAAGCACTTAGTCTCGGGTTTGGGTTCAACCTTGGGTTTCTTCACTGGAGCAGCAGCTGATTTGCCGTTTCATGAAGTATCCCTTCTTGCCCTTGCCCTTCTTGAAACTAGTGGTTTCACCAACCATCAACAATTGATGCTCCTTCTTGATTTCTACTTTCGCGGTGTCAAACATTGTGAATACCTCAAGGATCATCTTTTTTATCCCTGATATGTTATAGTTCATCACGAAGCTCTAGCAGCTCGGTGGCAATGACTTTGGAGAAACATCACTATCTCATTTGGAAGATCAACTGCCACTCAATTCAAGTGATTGTTGCACTCAGACAATCTGAGCACAAGCTCAACGATTGAGATTTTCTCCCTTAGTTTGCAGGCTAAGAGAATCGTCGGAGGTCTTATACCTCTTGACGTGAGCACGAGCCTGAAATCCCAATTTCAGCCCTCGAAACATCTCATATGTTCCGCGATGTTTCGAAAACGTCTTTGGTGCCTCTACTTAAACCATTTAACTGAACTATCACGTAGTTATCAAAACGTGTATGTTCGATGTTCGAAACATCCACAAACGACGTTTGGGGTTCAGCGCACTGAGCAGTGCATTAAGGACATAAGCTTTCTACTGTTCGCATAATCGCTACTATCAACTTTCAACTATATTTTCTCTAGGAACATATCTAAAACGTGGAACTAAAGCGCGAGCTTACGACATAATTTGCAAAAAGGTCTTTTGACTATGTTCATGATAATTAAGTTCATCTTATGAACTCCCACTCAGATAGACATCCCTCTAGTCATCTAAGTGATTACATGATCCGAGTCAACTAGGCCGTGTCAGATCATCACGTGAGACGGACTAGTCATCATCGGTGAACATCTTCATGTTGATCGTATCTACTATACGACTCATGCTCGACCTTTCGGCCTCCGTGTTCCGAGGCCATGTCTGCACATGCTAGGCTCGTCAATTTAACCCTAAGTGTTTTCGCTGTGTAAAACTGTCTTACACCCGTTGTATGTGAACGTAAGAATCCATCACACCCGATCATCACGTGGTGCTTAGAAGCGACGAACTGTAGCAACAGTGCACAGTTAGGGGAGAACACTTCTTGAAATTTTGTAAGGGATCATCTTATTTACTACCGTCGTCCTAAGTAAACAAGATGCATAAACATGATAAACATCACATGCAATCAAATAGTGTAGTGACATGATATGGCCAATATCATATAGCTCCTTTGATCTTCATCTTCGGGGCTCCATGATCATCTTGTCACCGGCATGACACCATGATCTCCATCATCATGATCTCCATCATCGTGTCTTCATGAAGTTGTCACGCCAACGACTACTTCTACTTCTATGACTAACGCGTTTAGCAATAAAGTAAAGTAGTTTACATGGCGTTCTTCAATGACACGCAGGTCATACAATAAATAAAGACAACTCCTATGGCTCCTGCCGGTTGTCATACTCATCGACATGAAAGTCGTGAATCCTATTACAAGAACATGATCAATCTCATACATCACATATTATTCACCACATTCTTGTTGGCCATATCACATCACAAAGCATACCCTGCAAAAACAAGTTAGACGTCCTCTAATTGTTGTGGCATGTTTTACGTGGTTGCTATGGGTTTCTAGTAAGAACGTTTCTTACCTACGCAAGACCACAACGTGATATGCCAATTGCTATTTACCCTTCATAAGGACCCTTTTCATCGAATCCGTTCCGACTAAAGTGGGAGAGACTGGCACCCGCTAGCCACCTTATGCACCAAGTGCATGTCAATCGGTGGAACCTGTCTCACGTAAGAGTACGTGTAAGGTCGGTCCGGGCCGCTTCATCCCACAATACCGTCGAAACAAGATTGGACTAGTAACGGTAAGCATATTGAACAACATCAATGCCCACAACTACTTTGTGTTCTACTCGTGCAAAGAATCTACGCAATAGACCTAGCTCATGATGCCACTGTTGGGGAACGTAGCAGAAATTCAAAATTTTCCTACGTGTCACCAAGATCTATCTATGGAGAAACCAGCTACGAGTAGAAGGAGAGTGCATCTACATACCCTTGTAGATCGCTAAGCGGAAGCGTTCAAGTGAACGGGGTTGATGGAGTCGTACTCGTCGTGATTCAAATCACCGATGATCAAGTGCCGAACGCACGGCACCTCCGCGTTCAACACACGTACAGCCCGGTTACGTATCCCACGCCTTGATCCAGCAAGGAGAGAGGGAGAGGTTGATGAAGAATCCATCCAGCAGCAGCACAATGGCGTGGTGGTGGTGGAGGAGCGTGGCAATCCTGCAGGGCTTCGCCAAGCACCACGGGAGAAGAGGAGTACTTGGGAGAGGGGGAGGGCTGCGCCAGAACTTCGTGTGTAGCTCCCATGCGCCTCCCCACTATATATAGGGGTGGAGGGGCTGGTTTCTTGCCCTCCAAGTCCATTGGGGCGTTGGCCAAGGTGGGAGGAAAGAAATCCCATCATTTTCTTCCCCACCGATTGTTATCCCCCCTTTTTAGGGATCTTGATCTTATCCCTTCGGGATATGATCTTATTCCTTCTAAGGGGGGATCTTGGTGCGCCTTGACCAGGGGTGTGGGGCCTTGCCCCCACTACCCACGTTCATGTGGGTCCCCCCATGCAGGTGGGCCCCACTCCGGAACCTTCTAGAACCTTCCCGGTACAATACCGAAAAATCCCGAACATTTTCCGGTGGCCAAAATAGGACTTCCCATATATAAATCTTTACCTCCGGACCATTCCGGAACTCCTCATGACGTCCGGGATCTCATCCGGGACTCCGAACAACATTCGGTAACCACATACAAACTTCCTTTATAACCCTAGCATCATCGAACCTTAAGTGTGTAGACCCTACGGGTTCGGGAGACATGCAGACATGACCGAGACGTTCTCCGGTCAATAACCAACAGCGGGATCTGGATACCCATGATGGCTCCCACATGTTCCACGATGATCTCATCGGATGAACCACGATGTCAAGGACTTAATCAATCCCGTATTCAATTCCCTTTGTCTATCGGTATGTTACTTGCCCGAGATTCGATCGTCGGTATCCAATACCTTGTTCAATCTCGTTACCGGCAAGTCACTTTACTCGTTCCGTAACACATCATCCCGTGATCAACTCCTTGGTCACATTGCGCATATGATGATGTCCTACCGAGTGGGCCCAGAGATACCTCTCCGTTTACACGGAGTGACAAATCCCAGTCTCAATCCGCATAAAACAATAGATACTTTCGGAGATACCTGTAGTGCACCTTTATAGTCACCCAGTTACGTTGTGACGTTTGATACACCCAAAGCACTCCTACGGTATCCAGGAGTCACACGCTCTCATGGTCAAAGGAAGAGATACTTGACATTGGCAAAGCTCTAGCAAACGAACTACACGATCTTTGTGCTAGGCTTAGGATTGGGTCTTGTCCATCACATCATTCTCCTAATGATGTGATCCCGTTATCAACGACATCAAATGTCCATAGCCAGGAAACCATGACTATCTGTTGATCACAACGAGCTAGTCAACTAGAGGCTCACTAGGGACATATTGTGGTCTATGTATTCACACTTGTATTACGATTTCCGGATAATACAGTTATAGCATGAATAAAAGACAATTATCATGAACAAGGAAATATAATAATAACACTTTTATTATTGCCTCTAGGGCATATTTCCAATAGATTTTGCCCTCTCAGAGGGAAGTGTCCCCGGCAGAATAGCTTCGCCGGAGCCCTAGATTGGTTCCGTCAAGGTTCCGCCTCGTGGCGGCGGAGTCTTGTCCCAAAAGCTTGCTTATGATTTTTTTTCTCATCGAAAGACTCCATATAGAAGAAGATGGGCATCGGAGGGCCACCAGGGGGCCCACGAGGCAGGGGGCGCGCCTAGGGGGGTAGGGCGCGTCCCCACCCTCGTGGCCAGGGTGTGGCCCCCCTTTGGAACTTCTTGCACTCGGTATTTTTTATATATTCTAAAAATGACTTCCGTGAAGTTTCAGGACTTTTGGAGCTGTGCAGAATAGGTCTCTAATATTTGCTCCTTTTCCAGCCCAGAATCCCAGCTGCCGGCATTCTCCCTCTTTATGTAAACCTTGTAAAATAAGATAGAATAGGCATAAGTATTGTGACATAATGTGTAATAACAGCCCATAATGCAATAAATATCGATATAAAAGCATGATGCAAAATGGACGTATCAACTCCCCCAAGCTTAGACCTCGCTTGTCCTCAAGAGAAAGCCGAAATCGAAAAATATGTCCACATGTTTAGAGATAGAGGTGTCGATAAAAATAAAATACGGACATGAGGGCATCATGATCATTCTTAGTGCAACAACTTATATAATTCTTGTCATATGATCTCTTATGCAAGAGTAACAATTCAATCACAATTTCAAGTATGAATCATAAACTTCATTGAAAACTAACAAACTATAATCTCAGTCATTGGAGAAATTGCAATTTATCATAACACAGGAAAGAGTCAATATAAGATCTTTTCAGCAAGTCCACATACTCAACTATCATATAGTCTTTCACAATTGCTAATACTCACGCAATACTTATGGGTATGGAGTTTTAATCGGACACAGAGAAAGATAGGGGCTTATAGTTTTGCCTCCCAATGTTTTACCTCAAGGGTAATGTCAACAATAATAGTTCATGAAAACTCACATCCAATTAGCCATATATACCAGGATCTTTCCAACATGTTGTGCTTGCCAAAAGATAAAATGTAAAAAGGAAGGGTGAAGATCACCATGACTCTTATGCAAGGTAGGAGATAAAAGTAAAAGATAGGCCCTTCGCAGAGGGAAGCAGAGGTTGTCATGCGCTTTTATGGTTGGATGCACAAAATCTTAATGCGAAAGAACGTCACTTTATATTGCCACTTGTGATATGGACCTTTATTATGCAGTCCGTCGCTTTTATTTCTTCCGTATCACACGATTGTATAAAGCTTATTTTCTCCCACACTAATAAGTCATACACATTTAGAGGGCAATTTTTATTGCTTGCACCGATGAAAACTTACTTGAGGGATCTTACTCAATCCATAGGTAGGTATGGTGGACTCTCATGGCAAAACTGGTTTAAGGGTGTTTGGAAGCACAAGTAGTATCTCTACTTTGTGCAAAGAATTTGGGTAGCATGAGGGGGAAAGGCAAACTCAATCATGTTGGATGGTCCATGACAATATTGGTCCATGACAATATAATTTATCTCAGATGTAAGAAAACATAACCCATTACATTGTCTTCCTTGTCCAACATCAACTATTTAGCATGTCATATTTTAATGAGTGCTCACAATCATAAAATATGTCCAAGATAGTGTATTTATATGTCAAGACCTCTCTTTCTTTATTACTTCCTATTAATTGCAACGATGACCAAAACTATGTTTGTCAACTCTCAACAACTTTTATTCATCATACTCTTTCTATGTGAGCTCATTACTCTTCATAAGACCCATATGATCTCTTTTATTTTCTTTTTATTCGTTCTCTTTTCTTTTATTCACTCAAGATTATGGCAAAATAATCAAGCCCTTGACTCAACACTAATCTTTATCATATATAGCTCACGGACTCGATTACATAGAAGGATCATAAAGCAAAACTCACAACTAGATCATACTAAAACTTTATGCTAATAGATCAAGATATTACCAAAAGGATCGAACTAAGAAAAACGTTAAAGATAGAAGTGATGGTGATACGATACCGGGGCACTCCCCCAAGCTTGGCAGTTGCCAAGGGGAGTGCCCATACCAGATACTCAATTCTTCTTTGTTGGTGGAGAGGGTGGAGTTGTTGATGATGTAGGCTTGTTGTCCCTCTTCCAAGGCATAGGCTCGCCATCATAGAAGGATGACCGAGTCTCCTGAATCCTCAAATCTGCAGCCAAACTCATCCTCTTGAATCTATACTCATACTCACAGTTTTGATTTTGCAGGTCATAAATCTGGGCTTGGAGGTGCTCAATTTTCTCGTGAAGCTTGAAGATGGCCTCCCCAATGTCCTTGGCGTCCAGCTTGTGGTTGTTGGTTAACTCCGTGATCATAATGTGATTGGAGTCAAGTCCACGCTCCACCATCTCCTGGCACCTGAAAACTTGTTGCTCCATTGCCTCGAGCCTTGTCTCCACGCTTCCGGTCCTCCTTGGTCCCTCAACATCACGGATGTGCAGCACCCACTCATGCATCTCAATGGTTTGAGGGTGTTGCAGCACTTCCACGAGGTAGGGGTTGATGACCTTATCAAAGAACTTGTCCTTGGGGGCACTTGGAGACGTCATGATGATCTAGATCAGTCAGAAAAACAACTCAAAACAAGAACACGGGATATTTGCTGATACGGTGGTCAAAACCTTCGGGAGATTATATAATGATTTTTTACCGACCAAAATACGTATCGTACAAGAAAACGGAGTCCGGAGAGCGCACGAGGTGCCCGCGAGGCAGGGGGCGCGCCCTCCACCCTCGTGGAGCCCTCGTGTCCTTCCCAAACTGCTTCTTATTTTTCTATTTTTCTAAATATTCCAAAACGGAGAAAAATTGCCATTAGAAATGTTTTCGAGTCGGTTTACTTACCGTACCACATACCTATTCCTTTTCGGAGTCTGAAGCATTCCGAAAAGTGTCCCTTATGTATTCCTCCGGGGTTACGATTTCAATAACATTGGTTTCAATATTTATAGGATTACCTGAGATATAATGTTTGATTCTTTGACCGTTCACCACCTTCGGATTTGTGCCTTCGAAGTTGTTGATTTTATGGCACCGGAACGATAGACCTCCTCGATAACGTAAGGACCTTCCCATTTAGAGAGAAGCTTTCCTGCAAAAAATCTTAAACGAGAGTTGTATAGCAATACATAATCACCTACATTAAACTCACGCTTTTGTATCCTTTTGTCATGCCATCTTTTAACCTTTTCTTTAAACAATTTGGCATTCTCATAGGCTTGGGTTATCCATTCATCGAGTGAGCTAATGTCAAATAACCTTTTCTCACTGGCAAGTTTGAAATCATAATTGAGCTCTTTAATAGCCCAATAAGCCTTATGTTCTAGTTCGAGAGGTAAATGGCATGCTTTTCCATAAACCATTTTATACGGAGACATACCCATAGGATTTTTATATGCGGTTCTATAGGCCCATAATGCACCATCAAGTTTCTTGGACCAATTCTTTCTAGATCTATTAATGGTCTTTTGCAAAATTAATTTGAGTTCTCTATTACTCAATTCTACTTGACCAGTAGACTATTGGTGATAAGGAGATGCAATTCTATGATTAACATCATACTTAGCAAGCATTTTACGGAAAGCACCATGAATAAAATGTGAACCACCATCAGTCATTAGATATCTAGGGACTCCAAACCTCGGAAAAATAACTTCTTTAAGCATCTTAATAGAGGTGTTATGATCAGCACTACTAGTTGGAATAGCTTCTACCCACTTAGTAACGTAATCAACAGCAACTAAAATATGTGTATATCCATTATAGGAAGGAAACGACCCCATATAATCAAAGCCCCAAACATCAAATGGTTCGATAACAAGTGAATAATTCATAGGCATTTCTTGACGTCTACTAATATTACCAATTCTTTGACATTCATCACAAGATAAGACAAACTTACGGGCATCCTTGAAGATAGTAGGCCAATAAAAAACGGATTGCAATACCTTATGTGCAGTTCTATCTCCAGCGTGGTGTCCTCCATAAGCTTCGGAGTGACACTTGCGTAGGATCTGTTCCTATTCATGCTCAGGTACACAACGTCTAATAACACCATCTACTCCTTCTTTATAAAGATGTGGGTCATCCCAAAAGTAATGTCTTAAATCATAGAAAAACTTTTTCTTTTGCTGGTATGTGAAACTAGCACAACAGGAATCAGCTACTTTGCCATCTGCCACGGCAGACGGCAAAGGCATGGATGGCTGACGGCAAAGGTCTTTGCCGTCTACCGCGAACGGCAAAAGGGGACGACAAAGTAAGGTTTGGCAAAGAGCTACTTTGCCGTCTGCATCGGGCGGCGGACGGCAAAGGGGCCTTTGCCATCAGCAGCGGACGGCAAAGAGTGCAGACGGCAATAAATGCGTTGTTACTCCGTTAGGTGGTTAACGGCAGGCCTTTGCCGTCCGCCGCCGACGGCAAAGCCTTTGCCGTCAGCCACTGTAGGCAAACTGACCAAATTGGTCAGCCTCCCAGGAAGCACAGTTGCCTGCCACGTGGCCTCTTTGCCGTTGGCTGCTGATGGCAAAGAGCCCTTTGCCGTCGGTGGCAGACGGCAAAGAGCCTACATATTGTCTCTTTTTTTTTGTTTTTTTTAATCCAACAATTTTCACAGCAAATATATATGACATATATAGATATATTTAACAGCAAACATATCACATATCCAGCACATAATTCCATATACATATTACATAGCAAAGTTTCATCAACATAGCAAGTTCCATCAAGTTCCATCCATACACATTGTTCCATATACATATTACATAGCAAAGTTTCATCAACATAGCAAGTTCTATCATAGCAAGCTAGATACAATGCAAAGTTTTAGCAAAGAAAAAGCAAGCACTCCATCATAGCAAGCTAGCTTCCATGAAGTGAGTGAAATCTGCAAAATGGTAAATAAGAAAGTTAGAAATAGGTGAATAGAACAACAAGAAGACTAGAACAAGAAGTATATGTCATTTATGAGCTAACTTAGGTGAAATGGATCATATATGAGCTAACTAAGTTGAAATGGGTTGTTTATGAGCTAACTTAGTTGAAATGGATCATTTATGAGCTAACTTAGTTGAAATGGGTCGTTTATGAACTAACTAAGGTGAAGGGCATCGTTTTTTGAGCTAACTAAGGTGAAATGGATCGTTTTTGAGCTAACTAAGGCAAAATGGATCGTTTTTGAGCTAACTAAGGTGAAATGGATCGTTTTTGAGCTAACTAAGGTGAAATGGATCGTTTTTGAGCTAACTTAGGTGAAATGGATCATTTATGAGCTAACTTAGGTGAAATGGATCATTTATGAGCTAACTTAGTTGAAATGGGTCGTTTATGAGCTAACTAAGGTGAAATTGATCGTTTTTGAGCTAACTAAGGTGAAATGGATCGTTTTTTAGCTAACTTAGGTGAAATGAATCATTTATGAGCTAACTTAGTTGAAATGGGTCGTTTATGAGCTAACTAAGGTGAAATGCCACGTTTTTGAGCTAACTAAGGTGAAATGGATCATTTTTTAGCTAACTTAGGTGAAATGGATCATTTAAGAGCTAATTTAGGTGAAATGGGTCGTTTTTAGCTAACTTAGGTGAAATGGATCGTTTAGGAGCTACTCTAGGTAAATTGGGTCATTTTAGAGCTAACCTGGATAAACTGGATCATTTATAAGCTAACCTAGGTAAGATGGGTCATTTTGGAGCTAACCTAGGTGAAATGGGTCATTTTGGAGCTAACCTAGGTGAAATGGGTCATTTTAAAGCTAACATAGGTAAAATGGATCATTTAGGAGCTAATCTACATAAAATGGGTCATTTTAGAGCTAACTTGGATAAATTGGATCACTTATAAGCTAACTAAGGTAAAATGAGTCATTTTAGAGATAACTTAGGTAAAATGGATCGTTTATGAGCTAACTAAGTTAATTATGCAATTTTTGACATAAGTAAGCTAAGTACATATCGTTTTAGAGCTAACTTAGGTAAAATGGATGGTTTATGAGGTCAGTAAGCTTATTAAGTCATTTTGGAGGAAAAGAAGCTAACTCTAGGTCATTATGGTAAGCATATTGGAAGAAATAAAGCTAAGTCTAGGTCTTTATGCATTTGTTAAGCAAAACACTAGAGAAACTTACCATGATCATGGAGGTGTAGGAGCGGGCTGGCTTGCGCCGGTAGCTGGAGAAGGATCGTGCGATGCGTTTCTGGAGTTAAGCTGCACCAAAGATCATTTCCAATGTCTCGTTAGCATTATGACACTCAAATGTTAAGACTAGCAAGTAATGTCCATTCAAATTAAACTCACCGTGCTCCCAGGAGCAATCACTGGCATCGGCGGAGCGGTCTGACCGGACTTCTCGCACACAGACTGCACATTTGGTTTTCACAACAGAGTCATACTAGTTAGTAATGAGACTCAAATGTTAAGACTAGCAAGTAATCTGCAGAAGAAACTTACCACAAGGAGCTCGTACATGGCCCTTGCCTGCATGTCATTCCGTGCCCTCTCCTCCTCCAACATCTTTGTCGTCCTCTCCTCCAACTCCCGCTGCCTCTCCGCCGCCTCCGCCAAAAGTTTCTCCGTTCTATCTCTCTCACTCTGTATAGCATCCTGCAACACCACTCACATGACCATTTGTAATCATTGATGGAAGCGCACACAATGTAATGGAGAAAGATAGCTGAGTACGTATAACTAACCTTGAAGGCGAGTTGGACTGGCCGTTCACGAGGCCTTATCTCAGGAACGGAGCTCGACTAGCGCGCCTTGATCTCCGGGAGAGTGCTAGGACAACGGATAAGTCCATCTCCCATGGCTATGGAGCCATGGGACCTCCCGCCACCAGATATCATCAGCAGCTCTGTATCAATGGGACCCTGGCTCGGGTTAAAGTCCTCCCCTTTCCTCGCCTTCCCCTGATCTCTATATTGCACGAGCTTGTCGTGGGCGGAGATGTTGGTGAAGTTCTTTGGATCATCGAGGTCAGACGCAGAGAATGCCTTGACTTTCTTGTAAGGGCCAGTGTGGGCCATAGCATACAGGTCGTACACCTCTGGCACCTTATCCGCCTTATTGTAGCGTGCCTGAAAGAGAGAAACAAAGTAAATTAGTAATTAAAGGGCTAAAGCTAGCATGATGAATGAATTGCATGAATCATGAAGCAAACCACATACCCAGTTCCGCCCGTACTGAAATAAGTTGGAGCTGCCTTGGTGGTGTGGCACACCTTCCATTTGGGCACGTTTGTCCTTGGCCTCTTTGTGGGTGGCCAGCCATTCTTTTGAGCACCACGCATTGTCCAACACCTCCCAACAATCCATCCGATCCGCACACCATCCCGGAGGGGCCTAAGTTAGCAAATAGAAACTTGAGCGCTACGGCTATGAATTACTAAATGAAGGAAGTAAGTACAAGCCCTTAATAATTACCTTCATGTACTTCTCCTTACCGAAGAACTTATCGCGGCACTCCTGCTTGGGCTTCTTGATACCACGCCCAGCGTAGTAGTCTCGAACAGCCTGCACCCGAACCTCATGCCGTAAGTTCTGAAGTAGGCGCTTGCACTCCTTGTGGATAACATCTGCCGCCTCCTCCTCGTATCCCTCCTCACACCTGTAGAATGTCTGCAATCAAATGAGACAATATTGATTAGTACAATTAATAACTAGCTAGTTGAAGATTTTTAATTGTGTAAAGAGCAATTACCCAGAACTTTCTGATCACCACGTCTGCCCTCGTCTTGCACAAGACACCGTCGATAATCTCAACCGGCGGGGCCGGGGCAGCCAAGTAGTGCTCCCAAGTCAATCCAACCTTTGGAAGCCGACCCTCACCAGGCAACGTGACAAACCCGGGAAGTTTTGCTGAATCAGAACTCCAAGGACGGAGTTGGGCCGGCGGACACTTTCATGGTGGTCCCAACCCCTGCAGCATGACAAGGCCAGCACATCAGTTATTTGAAGAAATGTGAATGCAGAAGGTACAAAAAGATTAAATGCACTTACCTCTCCCCATCAGGGAAAATCAACCACCTCTGCTCGCGGGTCGCCGACACGGACGGGAGCCGTGTAGCACCACGCTGGTAGACGTTGCCCCCCTCCTCCCCCTCCTCATCAGTCGGCTCCCCGCCATCATCAGCATGGCCACTCGTCTCCCCGCCATCATCAGCATGGCCACTCGTATCCCCGCCATCATCAGCATGGCCACTCGGCTCCTCAGGCTGACCCGACCAGTTACCCCATCCAGACGTGTGCTCCTATGGGGTCTCGTGGGCCGAAGGCCCGTCGACCCGAGGCTCGTGGGCCGAAGACCCGTGGACCGGAGGCTCGTGGACCGGAGTCCGTGCAGCCTCCTCCTCAGACGAGTCCACCCTAGCAATCACATGCTCGGGTGAAACAGCTGGGGGCGGCGGCGAGGAAGGCGCCGTAAGAGTCACCCTACCTCCTCTCCCGCGACCACGTGCTCCACCTCCTCTCTTCTTCTTACCTCGTCCCCTGCTAGGCACCGCGGTCGACGAAGAAGGGCCCGGCGGTGTCGCCATACTGTCCAGCAACGCTCGGCGGAGAGGTGCGTGTGGAATGGAAGACCTCGCACCACGCGCCGACGAAGAAGGGGCCGCGGCGCGCTCCCGACCAGCGCCCACCATCTTTCAACACCTGCCATGACAAAGAATAAACGAAATTAGTACAACATAAAAAAAAGTACCAACATGAATAATAATATGTATATCACTTAAGTGTATCATCATCAAGTACAACATAAAAAAATTGAATACCTGACACTACTAATAATCTCGATCAGTATCATCAACAAATGCATAATCATCATCATCACTATAATCAATGATGGGCTCATAGGGTTCATTGGCATCAACATGTGCAAGGCCACCTTGACATAATCGGTCAAGCATTGACAGGTCATCCGCAGCAGTAACCTCTTCTTGTTCCTCCTCTGGGGTGATGTCGGATTCATTGTCGCTGTCTACTTCAATGTTTTGGGGTGAAGTATAACGGTTCTTGAAATGCTTTTTGGAAAGACGTGTCTCTTGGAAGAATTCTCCTTCATATGTGTCTGGGTTAATGTCAGGTTCATAATCCTCTTACTTTGGGGGAGAAAGTCTAGCACGTGGCGGCACTTCATAAACGACATCCCAACCTTTCAGATTTGGATTAGTTTGGCAGGCCCACGGTAGATAGAATACTTGGGTCGCCTGTTGAGCCGTAATATAGACATCAGGAACATCTAAATGGGTGCTTTGGTTGATTTCAACTACCCCTATATGTTCATGAGTCCTTCTAGTCTCCTTTGGCTGAAACCAATAACATTTGAAGACTACAACATTCGGTGGGTTTTCACCATAGAACAGAAGTTCATAAATTGCTTCAACTCTCCCATAATACTCGGTACCTCCTTCGCCGATAGCAGATACACAACAATTTGTAGACTTTCGGTCAGCCATAGATAGCTCTTTGCCATAGGTACGAAAGCGATACCCGTTGATGTCGTACTTGTCAAATGAACGGACCTTATAGTCAAAACCATTAGCGACTTGTCTCAATTCGGCGTCCATAGACTCTGAATTAGCCTACAAGTTTAATATGAAAGGATTGTTGCATTAGCACAAATTAGCGAATGAAATGAAATTGTCTAATAGAAAATACCGTTTGTTTGAACCAAGAGATGAAACCGGGATAGCCGCCTCCTTGCTTTGCGAGAAGCTCATACTCTTCGACGGAATCCTTTTGGATCTCCGCTCCATACGAGAATATGGGGACGTATCGACTGTATGACATATCCAGGAATAAGAGCAGTTCAAAGGAAATAGAAGTTGCGAAACAATGTACCGAGAACTTACTCGATGTACGGCCGCACTTCTATTAGGTTGTTGAAGATATAAAACAAAATGGTCCGCCATTCTTCGTTATCCAAAGATACTGGATGTGAAACACTAGCTGGTGCGAGATTCCCTTTGAATAGGCTGAGGTTGGATCTACCCTTTTTAGGGTCGTCAGCATTGTACCGAGGCTTCGGATTATGCAAATGACGATTTTTGGCTTCGTAGTGCGCTGTTACGAAGTTTGCCGCCTCCTTTGTGATGAATGCCTCAGCCATCGATGCTTCAATTCTACGTTTGTTTTTACATTTTTCTCGAAGCGTCTTCTGCATCCTCTCAGTTGGGTAGCACCAACAATTTTGCACGGGCCTCCCCAATCTTGCCTCGGTCGGGAGATGCAAAATCAAATGCTGCATTGGATTAAAGAAGCCCGGTGGAAAGATCTTCTCTAACTTGCAGATCAACTCTGGCGCAAACTCTTCCAATTCTTCTAGCACGCCAGGCGATAGTTCTTTCTGTTGGGGAACGTAGTAATTTCAAAAAATATCCTACGCACACGCAAGATCATGGTGATGCATAGCAACGAGGGGAGAGTATGATCTACGTACCCTTGTAGATCGCAACGGAAGCGTTGACACAACGTGGAGGAAGTAGTCGTACGTCTTCTTCCCGATCCGACCGATCCAAGCACCGTTACTCCGGCACCTCCGAGTTCTTAGCACACGTTCAGCTCGATGACGATCCTCGAGCTCCGATCCAGCAAAGCGTCGAGGAAGAGTTCGGTCAGTACGACGGCGTGGTGACGATCTTGATGTTCTACCGACGCAGGGCTTCGCCTAAGCACTACAACGATATGACCGAGGTGGAATATGGTGGCAGGGGGCACCGCACACGGCTAAGGAACGATCTCAATGATCAATTGTGTGTCTATGGGGTGCCCCTTGCCTCAGTATATAAAGGATGGAGGAGGAGGAGGCCGGCCAAGGCCATTGGTGCGGCCAGGATGGGAGTCCTACTAGGACTCCAAGTCCTAGTAGGAGTCCATCAAGAGGGGAGGAAGGGAGAAGGAAGTGGAGGAGTAGGAAAGGTGGCCGGCCCCCTTTTCCCTAGTCCAATTCGGACCAAAGGGGAGGGGGGGCGCAGAAGCCTTTTTTCCTCTTCCCACTAAAGCCCATCAAGGCCCATTACTTCTCCCGTAACTACCCGGTACTCCGAAAAATACCCGAATCACTCGGAACCTTTCTGATGTCCGAATATAGTCGTCCAATATATCGATCTTTACGTCTCGACCATTTCGAGACTCCTCATCATGTCCCGGATCTCATCCGGGACTCCGAACTCCTTCGGTACATCAAAACTCATAAACTCATAATATAACTGGCATCGAAACCTTAAGCGTGCGGACCCTACGGTTCGAGAACAATGTAGACATGACCGAGATACGTCTCCGGTCAATAACCAATAGCGGGACCTGGATGCCCATATTGGCTCCTACATATTCTACGAAGATCTTTATCGGTCAGACCGCATAACAACATACATTGTTCCCTTTGTCATCGGTATGTTACTTGCCCGAGATTCGATCGTCGGTATCCAATACCTAGTTCAATCTCGTTACCGGCAAGTCTCTTTACTCGTTCCGTAATACATCATCTCACAACTAACATATTAGTTGCAGTGCTTGCAAGGCTTATGTGATGTGCATTACCGAGAGGGCCCAGAGATACCTCTCCGACAATCGGAGTGACAAATCCTAATCTCGAAATACGCCAACCCAACATCTTCCTTTGGAGACACCTGTAATG
Organism: Triticum aestivum; assembly: GCF_018294505.1. Classification (NCBI taxonomy): domain Eukaryota; kingdom Viridiplantae; phylum Streptophyta; class Magnoliopsida; order Poales; family Poaceae; genus Triticum; species Triticum aestivum. The sequence continues at coordinate 593,316,670 of NC_057803.1, read as the reverse complement.
CTCCTTTATAATCACCCAGTTATGTTGTGACGTTTGGTAGCACCCAAAGTGTTCCTCCGGCAAACGGGAGTTGCATAATCTCATAGTCATAGGAACATGTATAAGTCATGAAGAAAGCAATAGCAACATACTAAACGATCGGGTGCTAAGCTAATGGAATGGGTCATGTCAATCAGATCATTCAACTAATGATGTGACCTCGTTAATCAAATAACAACTCATTGTTCATGGTTAGGAAACATAACCATCTTTGATTAACGAGCTAGTCAAGTAGAGGCATACTAGTGACACTCTGTTTGTTTATGTATTCACACATGTATTATGTTTCCGGTTAATACAATTATAGCATGAATAATAAACATTTATCATGAAATAAGGAAATAAATAATAACTTTATTATTGCCTCTAGGGCATATTTCCTTCAGTCTCCCACTTGCACTAGAGTCAATAATCTAGTTCACATCACCATGTGATTTAATAGCAATAGTTCACATCACCATGTGATTAACACCCATAGTTCACATCGATATGTGATCAACACCCAAAAGGTTTACTAGATTCAGTAATCTAGTTCACATCGCTATGTGATTAACACCCAAAGAGTACTAAGGTGTGATCATGTTTTGTTTGTGAGAGAATCTTAGTCAACGGTCTTTCACATTCAGATCCGTTATGTATTTTGCAATTTTCTATGTCTACAATGCTCTGCACGGAGCTACTCTAGCTAATTGCTCCCACTTTCAATATGTATCTAGATCGAGACTTAGAGTCATCCAGATCAGTGTCAAAACTTGCATCGACGTAACCTTTTACGACGAACCTTTTTGTCACGTCCATAATCGAGAAACATATCCTTATTTCACTAAGGATAATTCTGACCGCTGTCCAGTGATCTACTCCTAGATCACTATTGTATTCCCTTGCCAAATCAGTGCAGGGTATACAATAGATCTGGTATACAGCATGACATACTTTATAGAACCTATGGCCAAGGCATAGGGAATGACTTTCATTCTTTTTCTGTCTTCTGCCGTGGTCGGGCTTTGAGTCTTACTCAACTTCACACGTTGTAATACAGGCAAGAACTCTTTCTTTGACTGCTCCATTTTGAACTACTTCAAAATCTTGTCAAGGTATGTACTCATTGGAAAAAACTTATCAAGCGTCTTGATCTATCTCTATAGATCTTGAAGCTCAATATGTAAGCAGCTTTACCGAAGTCTTTCTTTGAAGAACTCCTTTCAAACACTCCTTTATGCTTTACAGAATAATTCTACATTATTTCCGATCAACAATATGTCATTCACATATACTTATCAGTAATGTTGTAGTGCTCCCACTCACTTTCTTGTAAATACAGGCTTCACTGCAAGTCTGTATAAAACTATATGCTTTGATCAACTTATCAAAACGTATATTCCAACTCCGAGATTCTTGCACCAGTCCATAGATAGATCGCTGGAGCTTGCACATTTTGTTAGCACCTTTCAGATTGACAAAACCTTCTGTTGCATCATATACAACTCTTCTTTAATAAATCCATTAAGGAATGCATTTTTGTTTATCCATTTGCCAGATTTCATAAAATGCGGCAATTACTAACATGATTCAGACAGACTCAAGCATAGATATGAGTGAGAAGCTCTCATCGTAGTCAACACCTTGAACTTTGTCGAAAACCTTTTGCGACAATTCTAGCTTTGTAGATAGTAACACTACTATCAGCGTCCGTCTTCCTCTTGAAGATCCATTTCTATGGCTTGCCGATCATCGAGCAAATCCATCAAAGTCCATACTTTGTTCTCATACATGGATCATATCTCAGATTTCATGGCCTCAAACCATTTCGCGGAATCTGGGCTCATCATCGCTTCTTCATAGTTCGTAGGTTCATCATGATCTAGTAGCATGACTTCCAGAACAGGATTACCGTACCACTCTGGTGCGGATCTCACTCTGGTTTACCTACGAGATTCGGTAGTAACTTGATCTGAAGTCACTAATTGGTGTAGTAGTCACAAGAACAAATTTTTGTGATGAACTACTTTCCAATAAGGGAGAAGGTACAATTACCTTATCAAGTTTTCTACTTTCCTCCCACTCACTTCTTTCAAGAGAAACTCCTTCTCTGGAAAGGATCCATTCTTGGTGACGAATTTGCCTTCGGATCTGTGATAGAAGGTGTACCCAACAGTTTCCTTTGGGTATCCTATGAAGACGCACTTCTCCGATTTGAGTTTGAGCTTATCAGGTTGAAACTTTTTCACATAAGCATTGCAACCTCAAACTTTAAGAAATGACAGCTTAGGTTTCTTGCCAAACCATAGTTCATACGGTGTCATCTCAACGGATTTAGATGGTGCCCTATTTAACGTGAATGCAACTGTCTCCAATGCATAATCCCAAAACGATAGTGGTAGATCGGTAAGAGACATCATAGATCGCACTATATCTAATAAAGTACGGTTATGATGTTCGGTCACACCATTACACTATGGTGTTCCAGGTGGCGTGAGTAGTGAAACTATTTCACATTGTTTTAATTGAAGGCCAAACTCGTAACTCAAAATATTTTACCTCTGCGATCATATCGTAGAAACTCTTTATTTTCTTGTCACGATGATTTTCTACTTCACTCTGAAATTCTTTGAACTTTTCAAATGTTTTAGACTTATGTTTCATCAAGTAGATATACTCATATCTGCTCAAATCATCTATGAAGATCAGAAAATAATGATACCTGTCGCGAGCCTCAATATTCATCGGACCACATACATCAGTATGTATGATTTCCAACAAATCTGTTGCTCGCTCCATTGTTCCGAAGAACAGAGTCTTAGTCATCTTGCCCATGAGGCATGGTTCGCAAGCATCAACTGATTCATAATCAAGTGATTCCAAAATCCCATCAGCATGGAGTTTCTTCATGCGCTTTACACCAATATGACCTAAACGGCAGTGCTACAAATAAGTTGCACTATCATTATTAACTTTGCATCTTTTGGTTTCAATATTATGATTATGTGTATCACTACGATCGAGATCCAACGAACTATTTTCATTGGGTGTATGACCATATAAGGTTTTATTCATGTAAACAGAACAACAATTTATTCTCTTACTTAAATGAATAACCGTATTACAATAAACATGATCAAATCATATTCATGCTCAACGCAAACACCAAATAACACTTATTTAGGTTCAACACTAATCCCGAAATTATAGGGAGTGTGTGATGATGATCATATCAATCTTGGAACCACTTGTTGGGGAACGTAGCAGAAATTCAAAATTTTCCTACGTGTCACCAAGATCTATCTATGGAGAGACCAACAACGAGTAGAAAGAGAGTGCATCTACATACCCTTGTAGATCGCTAAGCGGAAGCGTTCAAGTGAACGAGGTTGAAGGAGTCGTTCTCGTCGTGATTCAAATCACCGATGATCAAGTGCCGAACGCACGGCACCTCCGCGTTCAACACACGTACAACCCGGTGACGTCTCCCACGCCTTGATCCAGCAAGGAGAGAGGGAGAGGTTGAGGAAGACTCCATCCAACAGCAGCACAACGGCGTCGTGTTGGTGGAGGAGCGTGGCAATCCCGCAGGGCTTCGCCAAGCACCGCGGGAGAGGAGGAGGACTTGGGAGAGGGGAAGGGCTGCGCCAGAACTTCGTGTATAGCTCCCATGCGCCTCCCAACTATATATAGGGGTGGAGGGGCTGGTTTCTTGCCCTCCAAGTCCATTGGGGCGTTGGCCAAGGTGGGAGGAAAGAAATCTCATTATTTCCTTCCCCACCGATTGTTATCCCCCCTTTTTAGGGATCTTGATCTTATCCCTTCGGGATATGATCTTATTCCTTCTAAGGGGGGATCTTGGTGCGCCTTGACCAGGGGTGTGGGGCCTTGCCCCCACTACCCACGTCCATGTGGGTCCCCCCATGCAGGTGGGCCCCACTTCGGAACCTTCTAGAACCTTCCCGGTACAATACCGAAAAATCTCGAACATTTTCCGGTGGCCAAAATAGGACTTCCCATATATAAATCTTTACCTCCGGACCATTCCGGAACTCCTCGTGACGTCCGGGATCTCATCCGGGACTCCGAACAACATTCGGTAACCACATACAAACTTCCTTTATAACCCTAGCGTCATTGAACCTTAAGTGTGTAGACCCTACGGGTTCGGGAGACATGCAGACATGACCGAGACGTTCTCCGGTCAATAACCAACAGCGGGATCTGGATACCCATGATGGCTCCCACATGTTCCACGATGATCTCATCGGATGAACCACGATGTCAAGGACTTAATCAATCCCGTATTCAATTCCCTTTGTCTATCGGTATGTTACTTGCCCGAGATTCGATCGTCGGTATCCAATACCTTGTTCAATCTCGTTACCGGCAAGTCACTTTACTCGTTCCGTAACACATCATCCCGTGATCAACTCCTTGGTCACATTGCGCATATGATGATGTCCTACCGAGTGGGCCCAGAGATACCTCTCCGTTTACACGGAGTGACAAATCCCAGTCTCGATCCGCATAAAACAATAGATACTTTCGGAGATACCTGTAGTGCACCTTTATAGTCACCCAGTTATGTTGTGACGTTTGATACACCCAAAGCACTCCTACGGTATCCAGGAGTCACACGCTCTCATGGTCAAAGGAAGAGATACTTGACATTGGCAAAGCTCTAGCAAACGAACTACACGATCTTTGTGCTAGGCTTAGGATTGGGTCTTGTCCATCACATCATTCTCCTAATGATGTGATCCCGTTATCAACGACATCCAATGTCCATAGCCAGGAAACCATGACTATCCGTTGATCACAACGAGCTAGTCAACTAGAGGCTCACTAGGGACATATTGTGGTCTATGTATTCACACGTGTATTACGATTTCCGGATAATACAGTTATAGCATGAATAAAAGACAATTATCATGAACAAGGAAATATAATAATAACACTTTTATTATTGCCTCTAGGGCATATTTCCAACAGTCTCCCACTTGCACTAGAGTCAATAATCTAGTTCACATCGCCATGTGATTAACACTCACAGGTCACATCGCCATGTGACTAATACCCAAGAGTTTTAGGTTTGATCATGTTGCTTGTGAGAGAGGTTTTAGTCAACGGGTCCGAACCTTTCAGATCCGTGTGTGCTTTAAAAATCTCTATGTCATCTCCTAGATGTAGCTACCACGCTCTATTTGGAGCTATTCCAAATAACTGTTCTACTTGGAGCTATTCTAAATTGTTGCCCCATAATACGTATCCGGTATCTCTTCTTAGAGCTATCCGGATAGGTGTTAAGCTTGCATCGACGTAACCTTTACGACGAACTCTTTTACCACCTCCATAATCGAGAAAATTCCTTAGTCCACTAGTTACCAAGGATAACTTTGACCGCTGTCTGTGATCCATTCATGGATCACTCTTGTACCCCTTGACTGACTCATGGCAAGGCACACTTCAGGTGCGGTACTCAGCATGGCATACTGTAGAGCCTATGTCTTAAGCATAGGGGACGACCTTCGTCCTTTCTCTCTATTCTGCCGAGGTCGAGCTTTAAGTCTTAACTTCGTACCTTACAACTCAGGCAAGAACTCCTTCTTTGACTGGTCCATCTTGAACACCTTCAAGATCATGTCAAGGTATGTGCTCATTTGAAAGTATTATTAAGCATTTTGATCTATCCTTATAGATCTTGATGCTCAATGTTCAAGTAGCTTAATCCAGGCTTTCCATTGAAAAACAATTTCAAAATAACCCTATATGCTTTCCAGAAATTCTACGTCATTTCTGATCAACAATATGTCAACAACATATACTCATCAGAAATTCTATAGTGCTCCCACTCACTTCTTTGGAAATACAGGTTTCTCATAAACTTTGTACAAACCCAAAATCTTTGATCATCTCATCAAAGCGTACATTCCAACTCCGAGATGCTTACTCCAGTCCTTAGAAGGATCGCTGGAGCTAGCATACCTTTTAGCATCCTTAGGATCGACAAAACTTTTCTGATTGTATTGCATACAACCTTTCCTTACGAAAACTGGTAAGGAAACTTGTCTTGACATCCATCTGCCAGATTTCATAAATGCAGCTAATGCTAACATGATTCCGACGGACTTTAAGCATCGCTACGAGTGAGAAAATCTCATCGTAGTGAACTCCTTGAACTTGTCGGAAAACACTTCGCCACGAGTCGAGCTTCATAGATGGTGACATTACCATCCACGTCCGTCTTCTTCTTAAAAGATCCATTTATCTCAATGGATTGCCGATCATCGGGCAAGTCCATCAAAGTCCATGCTTTGTTCTGATATATGGATACTATCTCGGATTTCATGGCTTCTAACCATTTGTCGGAATTCGGGCCCACCATCGCTTCTCCATAGCTCGTAGGTTCATTGTTGTCTAGCAACATGACCTTCAAGACAGGATTATGTACCACTCTGAAGTAGTACGCATCCTTGTCATCCTACGAGGTTTGGGAGTGACTTGATCCGAAGTTTCATGATCAATATCATAAGCTTCCACTTCAATTGGTGTAGGTGCCACAGGAACAACTCCCTGTGCCCTGTCACACACTAGTTGAAGAGACGGTTCAATAACCTCATCAAGTCTCCACCATCCTCCCACTCAATTCTTTAGAGAGAAACTTTTCCTCGAGAAAGGACCCGATTCTAGAAACAATCCATATTGCTTTCGGATCTGAATTAGGAGGTATACCCAACTGTTTTGGGTTTCATATGAAGATGCATTTTATCCGCTTTGGGTTCGAGCTTATCAACCTGAAACTTTTTCATCCCAAACTTTTAAGAAACGACAACTTAGGTTTCTCTAAACCATAATTCATACGGTGTCATCTCATCGGAATTACGTGGTGCCCTATTTAAAGTGAATGTGGTTGTCTCTAATGCCTAACCCATGAACGATAGTGGTAATTCGATAAGAGACATCATGGTACGCACCATATCCAATAGGGTGCAACTATGATGTTCGGACACACCATCACATTATGGTGTTCCAGGCGGTATTAATTGCGAAACAATTTCCACAATGTCTTAATTGTGTGCCAAAACTCGTAACTCAGATATTCATCTCTATGATCATATCATAGACATTTTATCCTCTTGTCACAATGATCTGCTACTTCACTCTGAAATTACTTGAACCATTCAATAATTCAGACTTGTGTTTCATCAAGTAAATATACTCAACATTTACTCGAATCATCTGTGAAGTAAGAACATAATGATATTCACTGCATGCCTCAGCACTCATTCGACTGCACACATCAAAATGTGTTACTTCCAACAAGTTGCTATCTTGTTCCATCTTACTGAAAATGAGGCTTTTCAGTCATCTTGCCCATGTGGTATGATTTGCATATCTCAAGTGATTCAAAATCAAGTGAGTCCGAACGATCCATTTGCATGGAGTTTCTTCATGCATATACACCAATAGACATGGTTCGCATGTCTCAAACTTTTCAAAAACGAGTGAGTCCAAAGATCCATCAACATGGAGCTTCTTCATGCGTTTTATACCATTATGACTTACATGGCAGTGCCACAAGTAAGTGGTACTATCATTACTATCTTATATCTTTTGGCATGAAAATGTGTATCACTACGACCGAGATTCAATAAACCATTCCTTTAGGTGCAAGACCATTGAAGGTATTATTCAAAAATAGAGTAACCATTATTCTCCTTACATGAATAACCGTATTGCGATAGACATAATCCAATCATGTCTATGCTCAACGCAAACACCAATCTCGGTGGTAGAGGGAGCGTGCGATGCTTGATCATATCAACCTTGGAAACACTTCCAACATATATCGTCAGCTCACCTTTAGCTAGTCTCCGTTTATTCCGTAGCTTTTATTTCGAGTTACTAACACTTAGCAACCGAACCGGTATCCAATACCCTGGTGCTACTAGGAGTACTAGTAAAGTACACATTAACATAATGTATATCCAATATACTTCTATCGACCTTGCCAGCCTTCTCATCTACCAAGTATCTAGGGTAATGCTGCTCCAGTGGTTGTTCCCCTTATTACAGAAGCACTTAGTCTCGGGTTTGGGTTCAACCTTGGGTTTCTTCACTAGAGCAGCAGCTGAATTGCCGTTTCATGAAGTATCCCTTTGTTCCCTTGCCCTTCTTGAAACTAGTGGTTTCACCAACCATCAACAATTGATGCTCCTTCTTGATTTCTACTTTCGCGGTGTCAAACATCGTGAATACCTCAAGGATCATCTTATTTATCCCTGATATGTTATAGTTCATCACGAAGCTCTAGCAGCTCGGTGGCAATGACTTTGGAGAAACATCACTATCTCATTTGGAAGATCAACTCCCACTCAATTCAAGTGATTGTTGCACTCAGACAATCTGAGCACAAGCTCAACGATTGAGATTTTCTCCCTTAGTTTGCAGGCTAAGAGAATCGTCGGAGGTCTTATACCTCTTGACGTGAGCACGAGCCTGAAATCCCAATTTCAGCCCTCGAAACATCTCATATGTTCCGCGATGTTTCGAAAACGTCTTTGGTGCCTCTACTCTAAACCATTTAACTGAACTATCACGTAGTTATCAAAACGTGTATGTCCGATGTTCACAACATCCACAAACGACGTTTGGGGTTCAACACACTGAGCGGTGCATTAAGGACATAAGCTTTCTACTGTCCGCATAATTCCTACTTTCAACTTTCAACTATATTTTCTCTAGGAACATATCTAAAACAGTAGAACTAAAGCGCGAGCTACGACATAATTTGCAGAAGGTCTTTTGACTATGTTCAGGATAATTAAGTTCATCTTATGAACTCCCACTTAGATAGACATCCCTCTGGTCATCTAAGTGATCACATGATCCGAGTCAACTAGGCCGTGTCCGATCATCACGTGAGACGGACTAGTCATCATCGGTGAACATCTTCATGTTGATCGTATCTACTATACGACTCATGCTCGACCTTTCGGTCTCCGTGTTCCGAGGCCATGTCTGCACATGCTAGGCTCGTCAAGTTAACCCTAAGTGTTTTCGCTGTGTAAAATTGTCTTACACCCGTTGTATGTGAACGTAAGAATCCATCACACCCGATCATCACGTGGTGCTTAGAAGCGACGAACTGTAGCAACGGTGCACAGTTAGGGGAGAACACTTCTTGAAATTTTGTAAGGGATCATCTTATTTACTACCGTCGTCCTAAGTAAACAAGATGCATAAACATGATAAACATCACATGCAATCAAATAGTGACATGATATGGCCAATATCATTTTGCTCATTTTGATCTTCATCTTCGGGGCTCCATGATCATCATCGTCACCAGCATGACACCATGATCTCCATCATCATGATCTCCATCATCGTGTCTTCATGAGGTTGTCACGCCAACGACTACTTCTACTTCTGTGGCTAACGCGTTTAGCAATAAAGTAAAGTAATTTACATGGCATTCTTCAATGACACGCAGGTCATACAATAAATAAAGACAACTCCTATGGCTCCTGCCGGTTGTCATACTCATCGACATGCAAGTCGTGATTCCTATTACAAGAACATGATCAATCTCATACATCACATATCATTCATCACATTCCTCTTGGCCATATCACATCACATAGCATACCCTGCAAAAACAAGTTAGACGTCCTCTAATTGTTGTTGCATGTTTTACGTGGCTGCTATGGGTTTCTAGCAAGAACGTTTCTTACCTACGCAAAACCACAACGTGATATGCCAATTGCTATTTACCCTTCATAAGGACCCTTTTCATCGAATCCGTTCCGACTAAAGTGGGAGAGACTGGCACCCACTAGCCACCTTATGCACCAAGTGCATGTCAATCGGTGGAACCTGTCTCACGTAAGAGTACGTGTAAGGTCGGTCCGGGCCGCTTCATCCCACAATACCGTCGAAACAAGATTGGACTAGTAACGGTAAGCATATTGAACACCATCAACGCCCACAACTACTTTGTGTTCTACTCGTGCAAAGAATCTACGCAATAGACCTAGCTCATGATGCCACTGTTGGGGAACGTAGCAGAAATTCAAAATTTTCCTACGTGTCACCAAGATCTATCTATGGAGAGACCAGCAACGAGTAGAAAGAGAGTGCATCTACATACCCTTGTAGATCGCTAAGCGGAAGCGTTCAAGTGAACGGGGTTGAAGGAGTCGTTCTCGTCGTGATTCAAATCACCGATGATCAAGTGCCGAACGCACGGCACCTCCGCGTTCAACACACGTACAGCCCGGTGACGTCTCCCACGCCTTGATCCAGCAAGGAGAGAGGGAGAGGTTGAGGAAGACTCCATCCAACAGCAGCACAAAGGCGTGGTGGTGGTGGAGGAGCGTGGCAATCCCGCAGGGCTTCGCCAAGCACCGCGGGAGAGGAGGAGGACTTGGGAGAGGGGAAGGGCTGCGCCAGAACTTCGTGTATAGCTCCCATGCGCCTCCCAACTATATATAGGGGTGGAGGGGCTGGTTTCTTGCCCTCCAAGTCCATTGGGGCGTTGGCCAAGGTGGGAGGAAAGAAATCTCATTATTTCCTTCCCCACCGATTGTTATCCCCCCTTTTTAGGGATCTTGATCTTATCCCTTCGGGATATGATCTTATTCCTTCTAAGGGGGGATCTTGGTGTGCCTTGACCAGGGGTGTGGGGCCTTGCCCCCACTACCCACGTCCATGTGGGTCCCCCCATGCAGGTGGGCCCCACTCCAGAACCTTCTAGAACCTTCCCGGTACAATACCGAAAAATCCCGAACATTTTCCGGTGGCCAAAATAGGACTTCCCATATATAAATCTTTACCTCCGGACCATTCCGGAACTCCTCGTGACGTCCGGGATCTCATCCGGGACTCCGAACAACATTCGGTAACCACATACAAACTTCCTTTATAACCCTAGCATCATCGAACCTTAAGTGTGTAGACCCTACGGGTTCGGGAGACATGCAGACATGACCGAGACGTTCTTCGGTCAATAACCAACAGCGGGATCTGGATACCCATGATGGCTCCCACATGTTCCACGATGATCTCATCGGATGAACCACGATGTCAAGGACTTAATCAATCCCGTATTCAATTCCCTTTGTCTATCGGTATGTTACTTGCCCGAGATTCGATCGTCGGTATCCAATACCTTGTTCAATCTCGTTACCGGCAAGTCACTTTACTCGTTCCGTAACACATCATCCCGTGATCAACTCCTTGGTCACATTGCGCATATGATGATGTCCTACCGAGTGGGCCCAGAGATACCTCTCCGTTTACACGGAGTGACAAATCCCAGTCTCGATCCGCATAAAACAATAGATACTTTCGGAGATACCTGTAGTGCACCTTTATAGTCACCCAGTTACGTTGTGACGTTTGATATACCCAAAGCACTCCTACGGTATCCAGGAGTTACACGCTCTCATGGTCAAAGGAAGAGATACTTGACATTGGCAAAGCTCTAGCAAACGAACTACACGATCTTTGTGCTAGGCTTAGGATTGGGTCTTGTCCATCACATCATTCTCCTAATGATGTGATCCCGTTATCAACGACATCCAATGTCCATAGCCAGGAAACCATGACTATCTGTTGATCACAACGAGCTAGTCGACTAGAGGCTCACTAGGGTCATATTGTGGTCTATGTATTCACACGTGTATTACGATTTCCGGATAATACAGTTATAGCATGAATAAAAGACAATTATCATGAACAAGGAAATATAATAATAACACTTTTATTATTGCCTCTAGGGAATATTTCCAACACCACTTCCAACACACATCGTCACTTCACCCTTAACTAGTCTCTGTTTATTCTGCAACTCCCGTTTCGAGTTACTAATCTTAGCAACTGAACTAGTATCAAATACTTAGGGGTTGCTATAAACACTAGTAAAGTACACATCAATAACATGTATATCAAATATACTTATGTTCACTTTTCCATCCTTCTTATCCGCCAATTACTTGGGGTAGTTCTGCTTCCAGTGACCAGTCCCTTTGCAGTAGAAGCACTTAGTCTCAGGCTTAGGACCAGACTTGGGCTTCTTCACTTGAGCAGCAACTTGGTTGCTGTTCTTCTTGAAGTTCCCCTTCTTCCCTCTGCCCTTTTCTTGAAACTAGTGGTCTTGTCTACCATCAACACTTGATGTTTTTCTCGATTTCTACCTTCGTCAATTTCCGCATTACGAAGAGCTTGGGAATCGTTTCCGTTATCCCTTGCATATCATAGTTCACCACGAAGTTCTACTAACTTGGTGATGGTGACTAGAGAATTCTGTCAATCACTATCTTATCTGGAAGATTAACTCCCACTTGATTCAAGCGATTGTAGTACCCAGACAATCTGAGCACATGCTCACTAGTTGAGCAATTCTCCTCCATCTTTTAGCTATAGAACTTGTTGGAGACTTCATATCTCTCAACTCGGGTATTTGCTTGAAATATTAGCTTCAACTCCTGGAACATCTCATATGGTCCATGACGTTCAAAACGTCTTTGAAGTCCCGATTCTAAGCCGTTAAGCATGGTGCACTTAAACTATCAAGTAGTCATCATTTTGAGCTAGCCAAACGTTCATAACGTCTGCATCTGCTCCTGCAATAGGTCCGTCACCTAGCGGTGCATCAAGGACATAATTCTTCTGTGCAGCAATGAGGATAAACCTCAGATCACGGATCCAATCCGCATCTTTGCTACTAACATCTTTCAACACAATTTTCTCTAGGAACATATCAGAATAAACATATGAAAGCAACAACGCGAGCTATTGATCTACAACATAGATATGCTAATACTACCAGGACTAAGTTCATGATAAATTAAAGTTCAATTAATCATATTACTTAAGAACTCCCACTTAGATAGACATCCCTCTAATCCTCTAAGTGATCACGTGATCCAAATCAACTAAACCATGTCCGATCATCACGTGAGATGGAGCAGTTTCATTGGTGAACATCACTATGTTGATCATATCTACTATATGATTCACGCTCGACCTTTCGGTCTCCGTGTTCCGAGGCCATATCTGTATATGCTTGGCTCGTCAAGTATAACCTGAGTATTCCGCGTGTGCAACTGTTTTGCACCCGTTGTATTTGAACGTAGAGCCTATCACACCCGATCATCACGTGGTGTCTCAGCACGAAGAACTTTCGCAACGGTGCATACTCAGGGAGAACACCTCTTGATAATTTAGTGAGAGATCATCTTATAATGCTACCGTCAATCAAAGCAAGATAAGATGCATAAAAAGATAAACATCACATGCAATCAATATAAGTGATATGATATGGCCATCATCATCTTGTGCTTGTGATCTCCATCTCCGAAGCACCGTCATGATCACCATCGTCACCGGCGTGACACCTTGATCTCCATCGTAGCATCGTTGTCGTCTCGCCAATCTTATGCTTCCACGACTATCACTACCGTGTAGTAATAAAGTAAAGCATTACATCGCGATTGCATTGCATACAATAAAGCGACAACCATATGGCTCCTGCCAGTTGCCGATAACTTGGTTACAAAACATGATCATCTCATACAATAAAATTTAGCATCATGCCTTGACCATATCACATCACAACATGCCCTGCAAAAACAAGTTAGACGTCCTCTACTTTGTTGTTGCAAGTTTTACGTGGCTGCTACGGGCTTAAGCAAGAACTCATCTCACCTACGCATCAAAACCACAACGATAGTTTGTCAAATAGACTCCGTTTTAACCTTCTCAAGGACCGGGCGTAGTCACACTCGGTTCAACTAAAGTTGGAGAGACAGTCGCCGGCAAGCCATCTATGTGCAAAGCACGTCGAGGGAACCGGTCTCGCGTAAGCGTACGCGTAAGGTTGATCCGGGTCGTCTCGTCCAACAATACCGCCGAACCAAAGTATGACATGTTGGTAGGTAGGATGACTTATATCGCCCACAACTCACTTGTGTTCTACTCGTGCAAATAACATCAAACCATAAAACCTAGGCTCGGATGCCACTGTTGGGGAACGTAGTAATTTCAAAAAATATCCTACGCACACGCAAGATCATGGTGATGCATAGCAACGAGGGGAGAGTATGATCTACGTACCCTTGTAGATCGCAACGGAAGCGTTGACACAACGTGGAGGAAGTAGTCGTACGTCTTCTTCCCGATCCGACCGATCCAAGCACCGTTACTCCGGCACCTCCGAGTTCTTAGCACACGTTCAGCTCGATGACGATCCTCGGGCTCCGATCCAGCAAAGCGTCGAGGAAGAGTTCGGTCAGTACGACGGCGTGGTGACGATCTTGATGTTCTACCGACGCAGGGCTTCGCCTAAGCACTACAACGATATGACCGAGGTGGAATATGGTGGCAGGGGGCACCGCACACGGCTAAGGAACGATCTCAATGATCAATTGTGTGTCTATGGGGTGCCCCTTGCCTCAGTATATAAAGGATGGAGGAGGAGGAGGCCGGCCAAGGCCATTGGTGCGGCCAGGATGGGAGTCCTACTAGGACTCCAAGTCCTAGTAGGAGTCCATCAAGAGGGGAGGAAGGGAGAAGGAAGTGGAGGAGTAGGAAAGGTGGCCGGCCCCCTTTTCCCTAGTCCAATTCGGACCAAAGGGGAGGGGGGGCGCAGCAGCCTTTTTTCCTCTTCCCACTAAAGCCCATCAAGGCCCATTACTTCTCCCGTAACTACCCGGTACTCCGAAAAATACCCGGATCACTCGGAACCTTTCCGATGTCCGAATATAGTCGTCCAATATATCGATCTTTACGTCTCGACCATTTCGAGACTCCTCGTCATGTCCCCGATATCATTCGGGACTCCGAACTCCTTAGGTACATCAAAACTCATAAACTCATAATATAACTGTCATCGAAACCTTAAGCGTGCGGACCCTACGGTTCGAGAACAATGTAGACATGACCAAGATACGTCTCCGGTCAATAACCAATAGCGGGACCTGGATGCCCATATTGGCTCCTACATATTCTACGAAGATCTTTATCGGTCAGACCGCATAACAACATACGTTGTTCCCTTTGTCATCGGTATGTTACTTGCCCGAGATTCGATCGTCGGTATCCAATACCTAGTTCAATCTCGTTACCGGCAAGTCTCTTTACTCGTTCCGTAATACATCATCTCACAACTAACATATTAGTTGCAGTGCTTGCAAGGCTTATGTGATGTGCATTACCGAGAGGGCCCAGAGATACCTCTCCGACAATCGGAGTGACAAATCCTAATCTCGAAATACGCCAACCCAACATCTTCCTTTGGAGACACCTGTAATGCTCCTTTATAATCACCCAGTTACGTTGTGACGTTTGGTAGCACCCAAAGTGTTCCTCCGACAAACGGGAGTTGCATAATCTCATAGTCATAGGAACATGTATAAGTCATGAAGAAAGCAATAGCAACATACTAAACGATTGGGTGCTAAGCTAATGGAATGGGTCATTCCAATCAGATCATTCAACTAATGATGTGACCTCGTTAATCAAATAACAACTCATTGTTCATGGTTAGGAAACATAACCATCTTTGATTAACGAGCTAGTCAAGTAGAGGCATACTAGTGACACTCTGTTTGTTTATGTATTCACACATGTATTATGTTTCCGGTTAATACAATTATAGCATGAATAATAAACATTTATCATGAAATAAGGAAATAAATAATAACTTTATTATTGCCTCTAGGGCATATTTCCTTCACTTTCGCACAAAGAACACAGAAGAAATAGCTGAGTTCTGCCAGTACTAGCCATTCATCCTCAGGGATGAAGCCACGCAACATCACCAGCATTACACGCTCAATCCATATGTGCCAATCATGACTCTTGAGACCAAATATCTTCAGTTTATCAAGATTCGCTCCCCTCTTTAGATTCGCTGCATACCCATCGGGGAACATCAACTGCTGTTGCACCCACAAGATAATTTCCCTCATAGCTGGCCTTCCAAGATTGAACCATGCCCTTGGCTTCGTCCAGTTCTGCTTTCCTTTGGGTTCTTTCATGTTTTGTAACGGCCTATCACATAGCGCCTCCAGATCGACTCTAGCCTTAGTACTATCCTTTGACTTCCCATCTATGCCGAACATTGTACCAAAAAGTGCCTCGGCAATATTCTTCTCAGTGTGCATCACGTCGATGTTGTGTGGGCAAAGGAGGTCTTTGAAGTAAGGCAGATCCCATAAGCATGTTTTGTGAGTCCACGTGTGCTTAGTATTATACCCCTTGAAGTACCCTGGACGTTGTGAATCTGGCTCGAGAGCGTTTAACTGATCCAGGGTCTGTTGGCCTGTCAATGCAGGTGGTGCAGAGTTTTTGATAACTCTACCCCTGATGAAGTTCTTCTTGTCTTTCCTGAACTTATGGCGAGGATCCAGGAACTGTCTATGCATGTCGAAGCAAGAAAACTTGCGACCGGCCTGAAGCCAATGAAACTCAAGAGCTCCCTTGCATGTGGGGCACGGGAACCTTCCATGCACACACCAGCCAACGAATAGCGCATACGCCGGCAAGTCATGCGTAGAGTACATGTACCAGACACGCATTATGAAGTTCTGTTTGCTAAAGGCGTCGTATGTCTTGAACCCTTATCCCAGGCTTCTTGCAATTCGTCCTTAAGCGGCTGCATGTACACATTCATATTTTTCCCCGGATAGTTGGGCCCTGGAATTATCAACGTCAGGAAAATGTTCTTTCTTTGCATAATCTGTCCGGGGGAGATTGAGTGGAAAGACAAATACGTGCCAACAACTGTATTGGGCTGCCGTCATACCAAACACACTGAACCCATCCGTCCTGATGCCGACTCGAGGATGCCTCGGGTCTGCCGCTTTGTCAGCATGTAATTCATCAAACTTTTTCCACGCAACACCATCCGATATGTGTACTATCATCAGATTCCCATCTGCATCTAGTTCGGTTCTTTTGCCTGTTTTGTGCCATGTCATCTGTCTGGCCGTCTCTTCGACCATGAAAAGACATTAAAGTCTTGGTACGATTGGCATATACCGAAGAACACTAACGGGGATTTTGGTCTGTGTCTTCTCACCCATACCGTTGTCTACCACAATATACCTGGAAGACTTGCAAATGGGACAATAGTTCAAGTCCGCATAGTCAAGCCTAAATAAGGCACATCCTTTCTCACAGGCATGTATCTTCTCATAGGGCATCTTCAGTGCATGGAGGATTTTGTCCAATTGGTACAGGTTTGCAGGCATTACATGGCCTTTGGGTAGAAAGCGTCCAAATACTGTCATAATTGCGTCATAGCATTCTCTTCCCAAGTTGAACCGAGCCTTCAGAGCCATTACTTGTGAGATGGCATCCAACTGACAAAGCTCAGTGTGCTCGTGGAGCGGGCATTTTGAAGACTCCAACATTTCATTGAAGGCCTTTGCAGATTCCTCCATCTCCTCGTCCGGATCCCGAGCATCATCATAGTATTGCACCATGTTTTCCATCCCGGTACCATGCTCGTCGGTGCGACGACGATCCACCTCAGCTCGGTCACGTTGGGAAGACTCACCATGAAATGTTCACAGCGTATAATCGGGCGTAAAACCACTCTTCTGCAGGTGTTTGCCCATTTCAGCCTCTGTCTTCTTTTCCCAATTGCCGCACCGGAAACAGGGGCACCAGGTTTTCTTCTGGCCATTTGCAAATGCGGCTTGCATAAACCCCTTGGTTTTTGTGAATCATTCAGCGCTCCATTTGTTCTGACCAGTGTGACCGGTATACATCCACGCACGGTCACTCATCTTGACTTTCAGAGCTACTAGACACATAATAATTATATATGTAATTCACCATGTATATATTCATCAGTTGATCTACTTTGTCAATTTTATTACGTCCATGCAACCTACACTCTAATAGGTAATGATAGGTCCTAATCCCACCCGTGTATGTGTAGATTGGGTTCATTTTCCCATGCTATGCTCCGGATCCGACGCAAAATTTCGGCAGCACCTCCCCGTTGTTCTCCTGATACACGTCTCTGCAATAAACAGAGAGGATGTGTACCCGGAGAACAACAGGGGAGGCACTGACGAAATTTATGCGTCGGATCCGGAGCAAAGCATATGGGAAAACGAACCCAATCTACACATACTCGGGCTGTCCATGGATAGCATTGGACAATTCGAAAGAATCAAGGTTATAAATATGCAAATGCATGCATATTTATGACTATGACGCTTTCGAACGGGAGACACATATTGGTTATGCATACTGATGATTCAATACACATATATAGCTAGCTATCAAGTTTCATCGGAATAGATCAAATAATTAATGGGGGAGGAGGACATGTCATTTGTGCTCACACACGAACGAAGGGGCAGAGCTCGTCAAACGCACGGCGAGGTCGTCGAACACCAAACCTCGCAGCGATGAAACAACTGCACATTTAAAACTACCCGATCAACACAATTAGATATGATGTTTTTCATAACAAAATCGAAAAATATATGACCTAACTAATAATTCACAAATATATGACCCCGTCGGCCTCTGCAAGGCCAAAGGACACCTTTTTGGGAGGTGTCGGGGGTCGGGGTGTCGTGTCGGTGTCGGGGTGCCGTGTCGGGGTCGGGGTGCTGTTTCGGGGTCGGGGGTCGTGTCGGTGTCGGGGTAGTGCCATGTCGGGGTCGGGGTGCTGTTTCGGGGTCAGGGTGTGGTGTCGGGGTCGGGGTGTCGGGTCAGGCTCGGGGTCGGGGTGTCGGGTCAGGCTCGGGGTCGATCGGGGTGTCAGGGTCGGGGTCGGGGTCTCGGGGTCGGGGTGTCGGGTCGGGGTCGGGGTGCCGTGTCGGTGTCGGGGTCGAGGTGTCGGGTCAGGCTCGGGGTCGGGGTGTCGGGGTCGGGGTCGGGGTCGGGTTCTCGGGGTCGGGGTGTCGGGTCTCGGGGTGCCGGGTCGGGGTCGGGGTGCCATGTCAGTGTCGGGGTCGGGGTGTCGGGTCAGGCTCGGGGTCGGGGTGTCGGGGTCGGGGTCGGGGTCGGGGTCGAGGTGTCGGGGTCGGGGTCTCGGGGTCGGGGTGTCGTGTCGGGGTGCCGGGTCGGGGTCGGGGTATCGTGTCGGGTCGGGTTTTTTTCCTCCTTTTCCTTTTCTTCTTATTCCTCTTCTTCCTTTTCTTCCTTTTTCCCTTCTTCTTCTTCTTCTTCTTCTTCTTCTTCTTCTTCTTCTTCTTCCTTTCCTTTTTCCTATTATTCTTCTCCTCCTCTCCTCTTTTTTCTTCTTCTTCTTCTTCCTCTTCTTCTTTTTTCTTCTCCTCCTCCTCTTCTTCTTCTTCCTTTCCTTTTTCCTCTTCTTCTTCTCCTCCTCTCCTCTTTTTCTCTTCTTCTTCTTTCCTAAAACTAAACTAAACCTAAACCTAAAACTAAAAAATAGAAAAAAAAGGAAAAAACTAAATCTAAACCTAAAACTAAACTAAAACTAAACCTATAAACCTAAAACTAAACCGAAAACTAAAACTAAATCTAAACTAAAGATAAACCTAAAACTAAAAAACAGAAAAAAGGAAAAAAAAGGAGGCAGAGCTCACCTGGGGTGGAGGGGGCGGGGCGGCCTGGGGTGGCGGAGGAGGGGGGCGGGGTGGCCTGGGGCGGCGACGTCGGGCGGCAGTGGCGACGGGGCCGGGCCCGGCCGGGGCGGTGGGGCGCGGGGGGCCGGGGCGCCGGGGCGCGTTGGGGCGCGGGGGGGCCGGGGCGCCGGGGCGCGGCGGCGCCCAGACGGCAGGGCGGCGGGGGCGACGGGCCGGTGGGGCGCCAGGCGGCAGTGGCGACGGGGCGGGGGGGGCGATGGGGCGGCGCGCGGGGTGGTGGGGCGACGGGGCGGCGGCGAGTGCCGGGGGCGGCGGCGCGCGTGTGAAGAAGAGAAAGAGAGAAGGGGGGTGGGGCGCGGCCGTTAACGTTAGTGGGGCCCCTCCCTCTTTGTTGTCCGCCCCCCTTTGCCGTCCGCTTATTTTCTCTTTGCCGTCTGCTAGCGGGCGGCAAAGAGGGGGGCATTAGGTTTTTTTAAGCAGCTCGTCAGTGGGGCCCCCTCCCTCTTTGCCGTCCGCTAGTCGACGGCAAAGATTCTTTATCGTCCGCAAGCGGACGGCAAAGAACTGGCTGATGGCAAATTAGGTCTTTGCCATCAGCCAGTTCTTTGCCGTCTGCTTTTTGGTAGCTGATGGCAAAGAGCT
Source organism: Triticum aestivum (assembly GCF_018294505.1). Lineage (NCBI taxonomy): Eukaryota > Viridiplantae > Streptophyta > Magnoliopsida > Poales > Poaceae > Triticum > Triticum aestivum. Next base: position 593,296,424 of record NC_057803.1, on the reverse strand, counting down.
TCTTTGTCGTCCGCTAGCCGACGGCAAAGAGCTGGCAGATGGCAAAGTACCTGATTCCAGTAGTGTAGGTGGTATAAACTTAGCAACAATGTAATTAGTATAATCAGCATACCATGGAGCAGTGTGAGAAGCATTTATGACATTTAATTGTTCATGAGGAAAGCTATCATCAATAGGTAGTGGGTCATCAAGAACATTTTCTAACCTAGACAAGTTGTCTGCAACGGGGTTCTCAGCTCCCTTTCTATCAATAATATTCAAATCAAATTCTTGTAGCAAGAGAACCCATCTAATAAGTCTAGGTTTAGCATCTTTCTTTTCCATAAGATATTTAATAGCAGCATGATCCGTGTGAATAGTTACTTTAGAATCAACAATATAAGGTCTGAACTTATCACAAGCAAATACAACTGCTAAAAATTCTTTTTTAGTAGTGGCATAATTTCTCTGAGCATTGTCTAGAGTTTTACTAGCATATTGAATAACATTTAATTTCTTATCATCTCTTTGCCCTAGAACAACACCTACAGCATAATCACTAGCATCACACGTAATTTCAAAACGTAAATTCCAATTAGGTAGCTGAACAATAGGTGCAGAGATTAATGCTTTCTTAAGTATTTCAAAGGCTTCTACACAATCATCATCAAAGACGAATGGTATATCTTTTTGTAATAAATTAGTCAGAGGCCGAGAAATTTTTGAGAAGTCCTTAATGAACCTCCTATAAAAGCCGACATGACCAAGGAAACTTCTTATACCTTTGATGTCCTTGGGACACGACATCTTTTCAATAGCATCAACTTTAGCTTTATCAACTTCAATGCCTCTTTCAGAAATTTTGTGCCCCAAGACAATACCTGCATTAACCATAAAGTGGCATTTCTCCCAATTCAAGACAAGGTTAGTTTCTTCACATCTCTGCAAAACTCGATCAAGGTTGCTTAAGCAATCATCAAAAGAGGATCCATAAACGAAGAAATCATCCATGAATACCTCACATATCTTTTCACAAAAATCAGAAAATATAACCATCATGCATCTTTGAAAGGTAGCAGGTGCATTACATAAAACCAAAAGGCATACGTCTATAAGAAAAAGTACCGAAAGGGCAAGTAAAAGTGGTCTTAGATTGATCATCAGCTGACACAGGTATTTGGGAGAAACCAGAATAACCATCTAGAAAGCAAAAATGTGTATGTTTGGATAATCTTTTGTAGCATTTGATCAATAGAAGGTAAGGGGTAATGATCTTTTTAGTAGCCTTATTTAATTTGCGAAAATCAATTACCATCCTATAACCTATAATAATTCTTTGCAGAATCAATTCATCTTTATCATTAGGAACGACAGTAATACCTCCCTTCTTAGGAACACAATGGACAAGACTTACCCACTGACTATCAGCAACGGGATAAATTATACCTGCCTCAAGGAGCTTTAGTATTTATTTTCTTACCACTTCTTTCATCTTAGGATTCAGTCATCGTTGGTGATCAATAACTGGTTTGGCATCTTTTTCCAAATTTATTTTGTATTGACATAGAGTGGGACTAATGCCCTTAAGATCATCAAGAGTGTATCCAATAGCAGCACGGTGCTTCTTAAGAGTTTTCAATAATTTTTCTTCCTCCTTCTCTGAAAGGTTAGCACTAATAATAACAGGATATATCTTTTTTTCACCAAGATAAGCATATTTAAGAGTATCAGGCAATGGTTTAAGCTCGAACACGGGATCACCCTTGGGTGGAGGAGGATCCCCTAAGATTTCAACAGGCAAGTTGTGTTTCAGAATAGGTCCCTGTTTAAAGAACACTTCATCTATTTCCCTTCTTTCATTCATATACATATCATTTTCATGGTCTAGCAAATATTGTTCTAAAGGATCACTAGGAGGTACAGCAATAGAAGCAAGACCAATAATTTCATCTTTACTAGGCAATTCTTCTTCACGGTGTTGTCTACGAAATTTAGAAAAGTTGAACTCATGAGACATATCACCTAAACCAATAGTAATAACATCCTTTTGCAGTCTATCCTAGCATTAACAGTGTTTAAGAAGGGTCTACCAAATATAATGGGACAAAAGCTATCTTGTGGGGAACCAAGAACAACAAAATCAGCAGGATATTTAGTTTTCCCACACAAGAGTTCATGTGGTTCGTAAAAGCAATATTAGAACCTCGTGGCAGTGGAGTCTCATCCCGAAAGCTTGCTTATGATTTTTTTTCTCATCGAAAGACTCCATATAGGAGAAGATGGGCATCAGAGGGCCACCAGGGGGCCCATGAGGCAGGGGGCGCGCCCAGGGGGTAGGGCGCGCCCCCACCCTCGTGGCCAGGGTGTGGCCCCCTCTAGAAATTCTTGCGCTCAGTATTTTTATATATTCTGAAAATGACTTCCGTGAAGTTTCAGGACTTTTGGAGCTGTGCAGAATAGGTCTCTAATATTTGCTCCTTTTCCAGCCTAGAATCCCAGCTGTCGGCATTCTCCCTCTTTATGCAAACCTTGTAAAATAAGAGAGAATAGGCATAAGTATTGTGACATAATGTGTAATAACAACCCATAATGCAATAAATATCGATATAAAAGTATGATGCAAAATGGACGTATCATAAGCCCATACCATCATCACGCAATGGAGCTGACCGACCACCACGTGGTCGGGATAAAGCGGCAACTCAAGCCGAATACCAGCCCGCCCCGCCTCATTATAAAGGCAGAGATAAAACAGCTCGTGGTCACACATATGACCTTCGGCAGGACCTGAACAATAGAGCAGGATATAGCAGATCGATCTACGGACCATGAGGACGTGACTCGACATGTGTCGATGGCTATCTATCAGGACATGACAAACCTAGCCATGCATAGGCCGAATACCACAAACGGACTCCATCAGAGTGACACCGCGATGCGGCCCAATATAGAGGCGTCGCGCACCCCCTTTGCTTCACTGACGAAGTAATGGATCACGAATTTCCAGAAGGGTTTAAACCCGTAAATATCAAATCATACGATGGAACAACTGACCCCGCAGTGTGGATCGAGGACTTTATTCTCCACATTCATATGGCTTGTGGAGATGATCTCCACGCCATCAAATACCTCCCTTTAAAACTCAAAGGGCCAGCTCGGCACTGGTTAAATAGTCTGCTTAAAAATTCTATTGGCAGCTGGGAGGACTTGGAAGAAGCCTTCCTTGACTACTTCCAAGGAACATATGTCCGGCCACCGGATGCCGATGACCTAAGTCATATTGTCCAGCAGCCCGGAGAGTCACCCAGGGAGCTCTGGACTAGGTTCTTAGTTAAAAAGAACCAAATCATCGACTGTCCGGACGCGGAAGCCCTAGCGGCCTTCAAGCACAGCGTCCGAGATGAATGGCTCGCTCGCCACCTCGGTCAAGAAAAACAAAAATCCATGTCAGCCCTTACCACTCTGATGACCCGCTTTTGTGCGGGAGAAGACATCTGGCTCGCTCATAGAAGCAACAGCGCCAGCGATCCGGGCACTACCGAAGTCCGAGACAGCAATGGCAAACACGACGCAGTAAATACAAACGTCACAATGATAATGAAAGAACGCATGACATAATGGTCAACGCCGGATTCAGCGGCCCCAAACCTGGTCAACGGAAAAAGGCATTCAAGGCAAACAGAGACGGACCATCCAATTTGGACAAGATATTGGATCAGCCCTGTCAAATTCATGGCCACCCCGACAAACCAGCTAATCACACCAACAGAAGTTGTTGGGTCTTCAAGCAGGCCGGCAAGCTCAACACCGAACACAAGGGGAGGAGGCCTCCAGGCGATAGCAATGACGAAGAGGCTCACCAACCAAATACCGGGGTCGGAAGCAATTTCCCCCCGACGTGAAAACAGTGAACATGGTATACGTGACACACAACTGTATAGGGGAGCAGAAGAAACACTCCCTTTGGACCGAGGATCACACTACGGTAACCTTAGCCGAAGTACAAAGCGGTCTCATCAAACCGCATACCTTGTTGGCTATTAAGCCACCGGTCTCCATTCAATAGGGTCGACCAATTCCAGAGCTGGACTAGCAGTTCGGCTTCCGCCATCCGCCTCATATACCTGCGAAATCTGTACCGTGCATACATAACTGTGCACTTCAAATAACTTGGGCATCTGCGGAAGCACAATACGGACGGGTCTACAAGTACACCATAAACTACTTCCTTTTTTCCTTTTTTTTTAAATTACTGTTTATTTTTCCATGATCCTTTGCCACATGTGGCGCAAAGGCCGGTCATATCATGGACTGTATTGGATCTCGGGTTCATAAATTCACCCAAAGGCAACTCCTGTTAAGGAGCCCCTCCACCAAGGAAAGGCGGCGCAGACGTGCGACAGGAGGTCCAAAACAACTTTTTGTAGACCGCACTCTCTATTTTGCGAGCCTGTAAAGTGCCTGTTTCCTCTGTCGCCGACCCCTGGCATGTCAAATAGCCGGGGTTGTGGCGTTATTATCTATAAAATGACAATTGGCATGTCACTCAGGTTATAGTGAATATACTCCATATCCGGTATTCACTTTTCTATAAAGAACTGAATTTTGCTCCTTTTGGTCGTTTCACACACCTACCCCGGCATACCTTGCCAGGGGAACAAAATGAGTCGCCAACAAAGTCCGAACAGCTTCATAGCATACTTCGGCGTCGCGAGTTCGGCCTTATATGCATCAGCTCCGAATCATGTCTTGGGTCAATAGTTGGGTTGCCCGGCTCCTGTGCTTGCTACCTTACGTTCCTCTCTATCGGCTAGGGTAGTAAAGGGAGAACTACTGCGATTATGTTTCTGGTTAATCTGGTCAAACACCCCAGTAGAGAAAGCCGAAAACTGACTTTCATGATGTGGCGGGAGCTGGTCAACCGCTTGACGACTTAACGAGATCTTTTGCGATTCCTCCGTATTATACAAAGGACCTTCTTTCAGGTCATACATGTAACACACCGCATTGGGATAACCGCATACATGACAGGGTCTATATCGTAGATCCATCATAAAACTCCTATGGCTAAGTGAAAGTGTTAACGCCCTATAGTCCGATTGCCTAGTTCACCGCATTGACACCTCCTTTATGGACCAAGACGTTGGGTTAAGAGTGATCAATTGCTTTTCCGAACACCCTCGTATTTCCTATGAGGAGGCTGAAGCCGACGACTGGAAAACTTTCATATTACATAAAAACGGCCGCATAGGAGGACTCAAAGCTTTAAGCAACTCTACAATAAGCTTTATTATTTCATAATACTGTCTTTTACAATGTCAATACATCTTACTCGGATATCATATCTTTCGAACACTGACCCTCTATCAAGCGGGCAGCCTCTAAGACATCTTCGAAATAATGCTCTGGTGTGTGGTGGTCCTTGCCCTTGGGTGGACTCTTCGCTGCAACATCAATGGCCTTCATCTTCGTCCAGTATGTTTTAACATGAGCAAAGGCCATCCGTGCATCTTCGATGCACGCTGATCGCTTAACAACATCGATACGCGGTACCGCGTCAGCAAGTCGCCGCACCAAACCAAAATAACTATCTGAAATTGGCTCGGTCGGCCACAGCCGGACTATGACATCTTTCATGGTAGCGCCGGATATCCGGTGCAGCTCTGCCCATTGGGTCATCTGTTCGTTCAGCAACAGTGGGCGCTTTGACGTACCAAATTGTGACCAGAACAACTTCTCCGATACATACCCTTCTTGTGCTTGGTAAAACTGTGCTGCATTGGAAGCTCTCCTCGGCAAATCCAATAAAGCATCTGGAGAACTCCACACTTGATTAAGTGGGACATAATTCGGATCGCCGAACTTAGTTTGTAATAAAAAGGGCTTACCAGCCACGATCTCCCCAGCTTGCCGGATCTCCTCCCGGGCCGCTCTAGATTCGGACCGGGCTTATCTTGCCTCTTGTAAGGCCTTCTCAAGATCAACCGTTTTTGCTTTATTATACCTCTCGAGAAGTCCGTAGCGGCTAGCGGCATCCTTTAGTTCAAACGTCACCGAGGATATTTTCTCCTCGTATTGGCACCGAGTGATGTCTACTACACAACCCTCTTCTTGTAGACATTGTTGGGCCTCCAAGTGCATAGGTTTGTAGGACAGTAGCAAATTTCCCTCAAGTGGATGACCTAAGGTTTATCAATCCGTGGGAGGTGTAGGATGAAGATGGTCTCTCTCAAGCAACCCTGCAACCAAATAACAAAAAGTCTCTTGTGTCCCCAACACACCCAATACAATGGTAAATTGTATAGGTGCACTAGTTCGGCGAAGAGATGGCGATACAAGTGCAATATGGATGGTAGATATAGGTTTTTGTAATCTGAAATTATAAAAACAGCAAGGTAACTAATGATAAAAGTGAGCACAAACGATATTACAATGCTAGGAAACAAGGCGTAGGGTTCATACTTTCACTAGTGCAAGTCCTCTCAACAATAATAACATAATTGGATCATATAACTATCCCTCAACATGCAACAAAGAGTCACTTCAAAGTCACTAATAGCGGAGAACAAACGAAGAGATTATCGTAGGGTACGAAACCACCTCAAAGTTATCCTTTCTGATCGATCTATTCAAGAGTCCGTAGTAAAATAACATGAAGCTATTCTTTCCGTTCAATCTATCATAGAGTTTATACTAGAATAACACCTTAAGACACAAATCAACCAAAACCCTAATGTCACCTAGATACTCCAATGTTACCTCAAGTATCCGTGGGTATGATTATATGATATGCATCACACAATCTCAGATTCATCTATTCAACCAACACAAAGAACTTCAAAGAGTGCCCCAAAGTTTCTACCAGAGAGTCAAGACGAAAACGTGTGCCAACCCCTATGCATAAGTTCACGAGGTCACGGAACTCGCAAGTTGATCACCAAAACATACATCAAGTGGATCACATGATATCCCATTGTCACCACAGATAAGCAAGTGCAAGACATACATCAAGTGTTCTCAAATCCTTAAAGACTCAATCCGATAACTTAAAAGGGAAAACTCAATTCATCACAAGAGATTAGAGGGGGAGAAACATCATAAGATCCAACTATAATAGCAAAGCTCGCGATACATCAAGATCATGCCACCTCAAGAACACGAGAGAGAGAGAGAGAGAGAGAGAGAGAGAGAGAGAGATCAAACACATAGCTACTGGTACATACCCTCAGCCCTGAGGGAGAACTACTCTCTCCTCGTCATGGAGAGCGCCGGGATGATGAAGATGGCCACCAGAGAGGGATCCCCCCTCTGGCAGGGTGCCGGAATGGGTCTAGATTGGTTTTCGATGGCTACGGAGGCTTCTGGCGGCGGAACTCCCGATCTATTCTGCTCCTTGATGTTTTTAGGCGAAAGAAGTCGGTCAGGGGAGCCACGAGGGGCCCACGAGGGTGGGGACGCGCCCAGGGGGCAGGCGTGCCTCCTTGCCTCGTGGCCACCTCGAAGCTTCCCTGACGTCTACTCCAAGTCTCCTGGATTGCTTCCGTTCCAAAAATAACTCTCCCAAAGGTTTCATTCCGTTTGAACTCCGTTTGATATTCCTTTTCTTCGAAACACTGAAATAGGCAAGAAAACAGCAATTTGGGCTGGGCATCTGGTTAATAGGTTAGTCCCAAAAATAAGATAAAAGTGTATAATAAAGCCCATAAACATCCAAAACAGATAATATAATAGCATGTAATAATCAAAAATTATAGATATGTTGGAGACATATCACCGAGCAGCCTGTTCGGCCTTTAACTCGGTAGATGCCTTTTCGGCAACTACATTACTAATCCGGGCCTGCTCGTTGGCCCAGGCTAACTCAGCCCGAAGGATCTCGACTACGGCGGCACCATCTGCAGATATGTAAATCTTATTACACAATACTTCGAGCCATGCTTATATTGTAAACATGTGCATATTGTGACTGCCCCAAAAACATACCTTGTGCCTCGTCAAGTCGCCTGTTGATCAGCGCGACGTCATTATCCGCTTCATCAATCTTGTGTTGCAAATCTGCAACCTCTGTAGTTCGGGCAGTTGCCGGGGAGGTCACAGCCTGTGTTCCAATTAATCAGATTATTTCCTGGGCATATCTTTTGATTCTTTGATCGCCTCCCTCGGGAGGCCAATCAGAGTCTCATGGGCTACTATCTATACACAGGTGCATTTTGTGAATAAAACACAATAAAAATATATTACAGTACAAACCTCAAAGCCTCTTAGCAGGCCCATAAAGGCCTCATTCAATCCGCTTTTCGCAGACAGGACCTTTTCCATCACCGTGCCCATCAAGGTACGATGTTCCTCTAAGACGGATGCCTGTCGCAGCATGTTCGTCAATATATCCGGCGCCTCTAGATCTTCGAAAGCTGCTGTAGGAGTACGGCCTCCCTTTGAAGGGATCTGTTTACTCGTCTCTGGCTGTAGACTGGACAGTTCGGGGCCTTCATTGTTGGTCCCCGGACCCCGGGCCACCGAAGTATCACCTTCGGGTAGTGTCTTCGTCATCCCTCGCACCACTTGTTGATCAGGGGAGACCCTCCGCGACGACACCTCGAAATCGTCCGCCCTATTGGGCGAGGAGACCGGTGGAGGCGTCTCACTTTCCATCATCTCTGGGAGAATATCCCCCGAGGAAGAGGATTGTTGAAGAAGACTGTGTGCCTAACTACAGAAAAAACATATATTCTAGATGTTACAAGAAAGGAACGGGACATGTTTAAAAACACCCTTGTTCACTTACGATTTGGCCTGAGGCTTTTCCTCGTCATGGGACTGCGCGATGGCGTCGTCCTCCAAGCCCAAGCCATCCGACAGAGGCATTTTGCCTCGCTTAGGAGCCTTTTCCTCCCAACCTTCGGAGGCGGCCCTTTTCTTTCCATGGGGGGAAGAGATGATGACTTCCCCTTCACTTTTGTCTTTGGACGATGGAATCTTGATTCCCCCAGACACAATCCTCCCACTCTCCGCCTTGCCCTCTTTCACAGGCATCTGGTATGGTGCCGGGGCCAGCATCCTTGTTAATACAGGATCCGCTGAGTCTTCGGGAAGGGGGGCCGAACACCTAATTTGTTCCGCTTTCTTTATCCAGCCCTGGAAGAAGATAGTTTGCTTAGTAACGTATACTTAACTACAAGGTGTTCGGAAGTCAAGTGCTTACCGGAGTATCCGGACGGTTGCAGTCGAAGCCGGCATCCTCCATGGTGTCCGGCCAATGTTTTCGTTTCCCGAAGAACAACTTCCACATCCCTCTGTGCGTAGTGCCGAAGAAGTGTTGGAGGGTTCGTGGTCCTTCCGGATTAAACTCCCACATGCGGCGAGGCCTACGCTGGCATGGCAGGGTTCGGTGGACTAGCATTACTTGAATCACATCGACAAGATCGATGTCCTTCTTAAGGAGGGTTCGGATGTGGCTCTGCAGAGTCTGCACTTCATCGACTGATCCCCAATCCAGCCCCTTATTAATCCATGATGCAAGCTGTAACGGAGGTCCAGAACAGAAGGCAGGTATAGCTGCCCACTTGGTACCACAGGGTTCCGTGACGTAAAACCACTCTCGCTGCCATTGGTTGGAAGTTTCGGTGAAAGAGCCTTTTGGCCAGAGAGTGTTGGTAAGCTTGCTTACTACAGCACCGCCGCACTCCGCCTGTTCCCCGTCGACTACCTTCGGCTTCACACTAAAGGTCTTGAGCCATAAGCCGAAGTGTGTGTGGGGGGTGGGGGTCGGAGGAAGGCCTCGCACATGATGATAAACGCCGAGACGTGGAGGAAAGAATCTGGAGCTAGATCACGAAAATCTAGTCCGTAATAAAAACATTAGCCCCCGGACGAAGGGGTGAAGAGCGAACCCTAGCCCTCGGAGGAAGTGAGAGACGAATACGACCCTCTCGCCAGATCTGGGGGTCGGAATAACCTGCCCTTGAGCAAGAAGCCTGTGGGGGATCTCCGCAGTCAGGTATCTGGCCGCCTGAAGCTTTGCAATATCCTCCTCTGTAACAGAGGAAGCCACCCATCGGCCTTGAGGGCTGGGTCCGGACATGATGGGGAAGCCTGAAGCAATGAAGTCGAACCTTGGGTGCTAGAACTCGAGGTTGGAAAGGCTGAGGAGAGGCTTGGCGTAAAAAAAGACGACCCTTGGTTCCTTTATAAAGGCAGCGGGTATCGAACGCCTCCTCATGAGCCTAAAAACCTGCCTATTCCTAAGGAATCTTTCCAACAGAACGGTTGGTTTACCCCCGCTTGTATTGATGAGAATCCCGCAATAAGGGGACATGATCTCTGCTTCGACAGAACGTGCCAATAAAAACCACGCCTCGAAACGTGGAACAACAGGACTAGAAACGGTTCAAAATAATGACCGGGCAAGCGTGATGTCACTTTACAAAAGTTGTCAGCAGATTGGACTCGTGAAATACTATACTTTCTACGGCCGTGGTACGTGTTGCAGGTTCGGGCACGGTCGTTTCGGCCGAAGACTATCTTGGAGTATTCGGAAAAGGGAACCTGCCTTGCAATGCCGAAGACAATCTGCGCACCGGACACCTCGTCATTGAAGCCTGGTTCAGGGGGCTACTGAGGGAGTCCTGGACTAAGGGGTCCTCAGGCGTCTGGCCTGTTGGACATAGGCCGGACTAATGGGCTGTGAAGATACAAGACCGAAGACTCTCTCCCGTGTCCGAATGGGATTCTCCTTGGCGTGGAAGGCAAGCTTGACGACCAAATATGAAGATTTCTTTCTCTGTAACCGACCTTGTACAACCCTAGTCCCCCCCGGTGTCTATATAAACCGGAGGGTTTAGTACGGATGGATATATTCAATCATAACCATAGTCATACAGGCTAGACTTCTAGGGTTTAGCCATTACGATCTCGTGGTAGATCAACTCTTGTAATACTCATATTCATCAAGATCAATCAAGTAGGAAGTAGGGTATTACCTCCATAGAGAGGGCCCGAACCTGGGTAAACATTGTGTCCCCTGTCTCCTGTTACCATCGACCTTAGACGCACAGTTCGGGACTCCCTACCCGATATCCGCCGGTTTTGACACCGACACCCACCCCTTTCACTCGTCCTTACTCCACCGAGAGCTTGGGAGAGGTGAAGTCCTGCACAGGTGCCTGCCGGATGCGAATGACGGTGGGTTGGATTAGCATAGTGGAGTCGATGAAATGATGAGCGAGTGGGCAACATCCCAAATCTCATTGATGAAGATAGTGTCGTATTCCCCGATCTCAAGCGCCTTGTGTAAGGAGATATGGTGACGGACATGCCTCGGGTCCACCTTGGCGAGAGCGAAAATACAAGCAAAGTCATGAGCTAGGTTTATGGAACCCTCGGGACGTGCCTCTTTGTGTTAGTCTTTGGCTTGGGCTCTTTGTGTAGAGAGGAAACCCGAACAAAGGATTAAGAACCTATTTGGATTTTAGGAATATGAAAACACATAAATGGGGAAGACGCATGATTTAAATGTCATGTACCGTATAGAATCCCGCGAGAAGTCTGCAGCAACCTCCTTTGGATGGTGCACTAAAAAATAAGACGAGATATAAACCCGTGTTAAGATTCCTATAGAATAAGGGGCATTGGAATAAATTTGTAGTAATTTTGGTAACTCCAAACCCATGATCCAAAGGGTTTTCATGGAAAGGATTTCTTAGAGTTCTAATCATTCAGAATTCCTATGAAAGTCGTATACAATTCAAAGAGACCTCCTAGGTGGGTATTAAAAATCTCTTATTAGGTTTCTCTCAACTATGCAATCATGAGGTAATCTACACTGACCCAACACACTTCACAAGTCATTGGACCTTATTGCATCGTTTGGAGTAGTACTAGTATTCAACTCAAACACGAGCCAAAATCGCACCATGTATCTGGTTTCGCATAGGCATGGCGTTAAGTGATTGATAGATGTTGAGAAGGACTAGAACCAAAAAGATATTGACATTAGCGTCAAGAACTTGAGACGCCCCTCCTAACAACAATACAACATTGACGTGTAGCACGGCTCGTCACTTTCACAAAAAGCCAGTTGGCCTGCCTCCGAGACTTCCCAACAGTATGCTACTTATTCTTGAAAAAATGTCACTACATTACAAAAGAAATGTCATTATCTTTCGTTCTTCCATGTATCCAAAACCCGGCTTGGACCCTACAAAACGCCGGGTCACATGCAGTCGCGATTAGAATAGCCATTGCTGGCGCTCTCCGAGCTAAAGGTCGGCCCGCCCGTGAGCCCATGACACGCATCACAACCCTTGATTTGTCTCGGCTCTCTCTCTGGCGGCTCCCAAGCCAACATTTTCTACATTTTCTACAGGTACGCGTGCATGGCAGTCGTGGTCTGCGTCCTGACCCCTGCGCTGTAACCTAGCGCCGAGGTCGTGATGACCGGTAGCATTGTCACGCAAAGTGCGACGAGATCCGCGTGCTCGTTGACGAGCAAGCAGAGTAGACTGCTGCGGTACGTCGCCGCCCAGATCAAGATCAGATAGCCAACCTCGCTGCAGGCAAAGTGCGAGGTCGATCAAATCTGCAACCGTATTGCCGGTACACGGTTAGCCGCCGGCGGATTTGCGTGCGTGCGCATGCAGTTCTGCTTTGGGCTCCATGCATGATCCTATCGTCGTCCCTCCCACATGCCGCAAAGGCGAAACCGAACGCAGAAAAGGACACGCCGGCCAACGGGCTGAGCTGCTGATCGGTACCCCGGCCGTCACATCGGCCGAGCAATCAAACCTTGCCGAACTAACCCTGTTTGCGCCGCTATATAACCTCCAGGGAACCCGTCACGTTCCTCGCCGGCCTATGTATGTAGTATAGCTACAGCTAGCACCACGTCGTACCCGCGCACCACCGAACCAAGAACCAGACCTCTCGACCCCACCGCGAGCATGCGCTTCGCGTGCACGGCGGCACCACTCTGCTACCACCTCGGCTCTTCTTCTTCCTCCTCAGACCACGCCGTCTCTTCGTCTTCTTCGTCTCAGGCAGATTCCACTGGGAGCTAGAGTGATTCACTGACCTCTGGCTGGAGATGGGTATAGGCATGGAGCCCAGAGGAGTCGCGGCGTGCGGGACGGTGGCCTTCTCCTGGGAGCAGGAGCCGGGGGTGTCCAAGGAGAGCCCGGCGGTCGAGGCGAGGAAGCCCTCCGGCGGAAGGAGTACTACGCATGACAGCGCCAAGGAGGCGGAGGCGCGGACGCACCAGCTGCGCGTGCCGCCTCCGCCGGGAGGTCCCGGAGCGCCGTCCCTGTCGCCGCCGGCGAGGAGCAGGTCCAGCAAACGCGGCGTCCGGCCGGAGGAGGACCCGTTCCTCGCGGCCTACGTCGCCTGCACGGCCAGCGGCAGGAAGACCGGCCGGGGCCACAACGAGGCCCAGAAGATGCTCGGGTGGGCCGGGCTTAGGTTTGCTCTTGGGCTCGGCCTCTCTTGCAAGACCTCTTGTGGTGTTGCAGAGGAGAGCGTCGTCAGACTGGCTAAAAAACCCTGAAATAGATGATCATTAGATTGACTCTCTCTGGTGTTTTTTGTACTATACGATTTTTTTGCCATTTTGTACTACTGCTGATGTCCTGTGGTGCAGATCATGTTTGTTAGTGGATGAGAAGTAAGTGGTACCAAACAAATCAGAATCCTGGGCTCTGGAGTTTTAAATTCACTCACATGTCTTTTAGAGTGGTATTAGGACCTTAATTCTAAGCTAAAAAGGCGAGGACCCATGAACATGTGACCAACTTTCTGGACTTTGGTGGCAAAACTTGTCTACGGATGCCACAGACTACACACACACACACACACACACACACACACACACACACACACACACACACACACACACACACACACACACACACAGTTGTGTAAATATGGACATCAGAATTCAGTCTTAACAACCCACCAAGAGGTGGCTTCTTGGCGGTACAACATACGTTAAATTTTGAAGAAATGAAGTTTGGTTGTATGAGCAATGAAAGTATTATTTGTAGCAACAATTTTAATTTATGGAAATTACATGAGCATTTCATTTGACGCACTTGAATGAATGCCTTATCTAACTCATACGGACGTTTTCTGTATATGACGGGGCACATATTTATTAAACTAGAATTTACATAATTTTTTTTAAACATAGAAGTCTTTATCCATTTGTGGTTTTACTAAATAAAACGACTTTTTTCATCAGTTTCAAGAAATATGCAATAGAATTTGAGACCGGCGTCCTAAAAATATAATACTAAAGCTACAAAAATAACTAGAACGGAAATATATTTATGAAGTTAGAACTTACGTAAATATTTTGAACCATAGATGAAAATATTTTTCCATTCATGATTTTGAAAGCCAAATTCTAATAAAAATATTTTTTATTTAGCTCACCTACATCCATACCTTACCACATCTACAAAAAGAATTACTTCCTCCTTTCACAAATATAAGATGTTCTATCTTTTTTCTGATTCGGTTGTGTGTTTGTTCACTTATTTCAGCCTATATGTAGTTCATGTTAAAATATTTAGAAAATCTTATATTTTATGAACGGAGGGAGTGTAATGCAGTAGTTGGGTCGTTAAGTTGTATACGTTGAAGCATGTAAAGATCAGAAAACACACTGAACTACACAAACTAAAAGATTTAAGGGTCGGGCCTATACACAAGAGGGTGCGTGGTCCTTCGTTTAGTTTGCACCAAAAAAATGATTCAAGAGCTATATACCCGCGACAACTATATCTCGCTTAACGCAAGAATAGCTCTCGTCTCGCCAGAAACACTTATGTGGGCATACATTACTGGGGCCACACATGATTAGTGTTTTTTTTGCTCCACGCTAGTTCAGTCGGGGTTTGTTGTGGGGGCGCCTATACCTCGCCTGACGCGACCTCGATGGTAGGCTCGCCTGGAGTGAGTGCCATACTAAGTAAACTTAGGTGCGCGGGAGTCCACTTACTCATTTTCCCTCTTTTTTTGTATCTTTTTTGCTTTTTATCCTTTCTTACATTTGTTTATACTTCCAAATATTCTAAAAATATACAATATTACAAAAATAAACTTTACCTACATTTTTTAGAAATGCCAATCATGCATTTGAAAAATGTTAAATGTGTATAGAAAAAATGTTCCTGATGTTTACAAAAAATGAGTAATGTGTATGGAAAACAATAGACATCAAAATATATATTTTAACTAAAAAAGTCAATAATCTGCGTCAAAAAATGAGTAATGTGTATGGAAAATAATGTTCCTGATATGTTTATTGAAAAAGTTAACATAAAAATATCTAAAAATGTTGATCGTGTAACGAAAACATGTTAATCATTTTTTTAAATGTTAACCGTCCATTAAAAATGTTCCTCGTGTACACCGAAAATTTAAATTGACTATGGAAAAATTGTCGTTAAACACAAATATTTTAGAAAAATGTCATTTAAAAATTCCAAATGTGTACAATTTTTTCCCAATGTATAGGAAAAAACTTGAACATATATTGAAATTTTTTAAGATGAAAATATAATTTTAAAGTTGTTGATTGTATATAAAATCTGTTAAACATCCATTTTTTTGCGGGAAAAAACAATGTTCCTGATGTAAACATAAAATGTGTAAATATGTATGAAAAATGTAGAGATGCGTTGAAGAAATGGAGGAAAGAAACAAAAGAAACCAGGGTTAAAAATGTCAACGAAATTTCAGTGGAAAAGATAGGTAAAACATAAGAAAACCGAATAAAACAAGAAACCAGAAAAGAGTTAGAAAAACAATGAAATACAGAACAATGCAAAAAACTGGAGAAGAAAGCTACATAGGAAAATAACTGGAAGAAAACCAGAAACTAAACCCAGTTGTTGTTGTTGTTGTTGTTTTAAAGGGGGACAAACTAAACTCAGTTAATGAAACTCAGTGAACCCGAATGAAACACAGCGAATGAAAAAAAAAACAGATGAATTGTTATAATGCAGGATGAAGCTTCAGGCGAGACGGAAGGATCAATCGCCCTAAGCTAGATATAGCTCCCGTTGTTCATTTGGGTTAACTGTGTTCGTTTCTTTCAGTTTTAATCTTCGCATCTACTACATTACGTTTTTATTTTTCTTTGAGTTTTTCCTATCGCTTTTCACTGGTTTTCTCCCTTTTATTTGTTTCTTATGTTTTTCACTGGTTTACTTTTTATTTGCTTTTCTTTGTTTCTTTCTCGGTTTTTGCTGGGTGTTTTTGCTTTTCTTTCTTTGTTTGTTTCTTGGTTTTCATTGTTTTCTTTCGTTTTTCCTTCTTTCCTTCCATTATTTTGCATTGGTTCTCTTCGGTTTTCATTCATTTACTTGGTTTCTTTGTATTCTTTTTTGGTTTTTATTGGATTTCCCCTTTTTCCTTTGTTGATTTTTATCGTTTTTATTCAACACATGTTAACTCTTTTCAGTACACATTTAATATTTCTCGTATACAATAGGAATAAATCTTATAGACATGTTTAGCATTTTTCAAAAAAGTTGAACATGTTTCGAATACATAGTGAACATTTTTCAATACATGCAATATATCTTATACATTTATTTAATGTATGATGTACAATTTTTTTGTATACTATAGGAACATTTATTTATACACTATCAACATTTAATTTTTCATACGCACTCTATATTTTTAAGTATTGTTCGTATATATTATAAACATTTTCCAGTACACATTTAAGATTTTTTTAAATGTTTTTTCAAACATGTAATTCACTTTTTTTTAGTTATTGATTAACATACCGCAAGATCACGGCCCCCCAAAAAAAACCCGCCGTCATTGTTCACGTACCGCCAGTGCAGACAAAAGCTGTATTTTTTCCAATCTGCACCTCCATATAAAAAATTTCTTCACAAAATTTACCAAACCTGAGGGGCCATGGCACCTGCAGGGTTGCATGTAGCTCCGCCAGTGCAGGAGAGTAGTACTTCCAGAGGTTAACACTTAACAGACGCGACAAAGAAGACAGGATCGATCTAGCCATGGTCGCCAGACATGCTTAGGAAGTTAGACTAGCCACAATGGAAGTAATTTCAGTTGTAACATCGAGTCCAACTCAGCAAATTTGCTTATGTGGTAATGAGTTAATGAGGAGAGAGATAGTTGTAGTAACTTAGCTAGTTACTGTAACATCACATGTCCCAATGCAATATGAGTCTATAACCTAATAAATAAAGCTTTGCATGTTACCACACTTATGTTACTACCAACTATGAAGATAGTAACATAGTCTAGGGATATGTGTATGTTACTAGTATATGTTACTCCCCGTTGTGGCTAGTTTTATGGGAGTACTACTACGCGGCAGCTGCAGCACGTAGGGGGCATTAATCAACCGCAGATTTGTTTTTTGTTTATAGCGCGTGCCGGTGAGTGTCCGTCTGCATGCACGTGTAGAAAGAATGGTGGTGGACTAGTGGCCGGCCGGCCGGCCGGAGCGCACGGCACGACCACGACAGAGCGGGCGCTGCGACAGGGCATCCGAGGCAGAGTGCGAGCGAGCAAACGAACCGCTGCCGCCTGCCGGAAGGGAAAGGACTCTACCACTCTACAGTCTACGCTGCCTGCGGTCCAGCTATGTATTCGTTCGCATCTGCGGTCGATCGATCGTTGGATATCTCGCCGCAGACGGCAGCCAGTGGTTCTAATCTAATCAAATCTTAATCTTTGGAGCGGTTTCGGTTTCCAGCAGCACGTACCATCGGGGCCGGGAGCACTTAAACTTCCATTTGTTCTTCGTCGACCTCCGTTCACTGTCACCACAGTGCCACTCTAGCTAGCTAGTGCAGCAGTAGTAGCTTGCTGCGGCTGATCCGTGCTGTGTGCATAATCGCCAAGAATGGCGGAGTCGCCGCCGCAAATCACACGACCTATGCCAATGCCGCCCAGCAGGGCAGGCTTGACCCGAGAGAGACGGACTGGACAGCTGCAGCACGTAGGGGGCAAGAGACATTGTTGTACTAGACATATTTTTTTATTCGTAAATATATATAAAAATTGTGCAAATTCTATCCGAATTTTAATGAATATCGGATGGTTTACATGAATTTCGTCCGGTTAATTCAAATGTTGTGCCGATGCGTGGTTAGAGCTCGTCACATGCAAGAAATAGCAGAGCTAGAAAAGGGCGATCGCAATTTACCACGTACTGCGGCGGTTACAACAACTCTAAGGGGGCAACACATTTTATCCACGGGCGTCCGTTTGGGGCAACGCATTTTCTTCTTATTTTCTTTTTCTCTGTACGTGCATGTTTTGTGTTTTTATCCTTCTTTTTCCTTGTCCAGTTCTTTAGAAAGCACGACTACCATTTTTAATACATGTTGTACTTTTTTGAATACTTGTGATTTTTTTGATAACTTAAAAATAAAAAAGATCACTTTTTTTATCATATGTTAAACATTTTACGAATGCACATTGAACACTTCTTTGAATGATACGAAACATTCTTTATGAAATTATGTGAATATTACAAACACATGTTTGAACATATTTTTTTGAATAAATGTAAACATTTTCAATAAACGTGGAACAATATTTCGAATGGCACAATTTTAAAAAGGGATCAAATATATTTTTAAAATTGTTTTCGAAAGTATCAAAAACAATATTTGAAACGGATGAACATTATTTTTAAATGTCATGAACAATATTTTGAATGGTACAAGACATCTAAAACTATGCCGAATGTTACAAACATATTTTTTTTGACATGCGTGGGCATTTTTAAATATCCCAAAGATTTTTAGTTGGTAAGAACATTTTTTGAAAGTTGTGTGAACATATTTTTACCCTGCATGAACATTTTTTTAGGTGTGTGATTACCTTTTTTGAAATTTAAGTATTTCTTGGAATATATGTATTTAGAACTGAGTGGTCTTGTTTGGGTCGTTTAACTGTGGGACAACACATCCGGGTGAGATGCGAGGACCAATACCATCGGGTAGGCTCCATGTTAGTGTTAGATTTGAGAAATGTCTTGATCGAGTGCTTATGAGCACACCGGTAAGCCCACACTTTTTTTAGATGTTTTTGGTTTTGCAAAATTGTTTTCGAACAAAATGGACACAATGTTCTGGAACGACACCATGCAGACAGTGCCGCATACACGATCACTTGTTACTTGGAACGGATTATGAATATCTTGGATTTGGAGTCTCACACACGTGGCTTTGATGTGTAAGACTTGACCGTAATGGTCCGCTTCGTGTAACATTATAGTACCATTTTATGTATGGATGTAATTTGTGATATCAGTTCGTTGCATTTATTCAACATTGTCCTTGGATCACCATGGCCGCATAAATCGGTGGTTTCGGTCAGTCACACCGAGGTCACCATAGACGATCACACACTTTCTCACATGACAACCTAGGGGGGGTTTGTTTATTCCCTGGTTTTGTCAAGGGAAGTTATTTATGATAATAACTTGTTGCAGCCGTCCCTGCTCGCTGAAGCTTCATCCTCCTTCTTTCAAGAAGAGACACCACACGGGAGTCAAGGGGTTAACAGACAGATACTATAAATGAGACAGGATCGATCGATCGATCGAGCCATTTGAAGAGGAGGAGAAGGTGTCAGAATAAGCATAAGACACGCAATGGTCTTCGGATATTAGTAACTCTTGAACTTATTGGACGCGGAAGCTGCAGCACGTAGGGGTCATTAATCAACCGCAGTTTATAGCGCAGCGCTCGGTGCTTTGTCGCTCCGGTGAGTGTCCGTCTGCATGCACGTGTAGTAGAAAGAAGGGGCACGACCACGACAAAGGGCATCCAAGGATGATATCGTCAAAGGGAGCAAACAAACTGCTGCCATGCACTGCCGGAAGGGAAAGGACTCTAGTACTACTACTCCCTCCGTTCCAGTTTATAGTGCGCATAAGTTTTTTAGAGTTATTCCACTATGTAGTGCGTATAAGCAACTTTGTGCTCTTCTGGACAAAAGTAACCCCGAAACTGCATGGAGGCACCCATGGCCTTTATCCCCTTCCTCCCGCACACAACATGCATCGCAGGTGGCCGGGAGTCGGGATTGGACCAGCAGCGACGTGGACCACGCCAATGCCTCCCGTTCCCCTGCTCCGGCGACAAGGAGCAACGACCGAGGAGCACGGCGGCTGGATCTTGGAGCGGACATAGCGGCGACACCTAAGCTGGGCAGCTCCACGAGGACATGCTCGAGCGCGTCCTGGCTTCTTCAGCCTCCGGTGCGTGTGCCGGTAGTGGCGCGAGGCCGTGGGGTCGCCTGCCTTCCTTGCCGCCTGCGCATGCCTCTCCGCCCGGCCGGATCCAGGAAATTGTTGTGGCGAGGCGGTCAGGTGCCGCCGAAGACCTCCTGTGAGCTCGGGGTTGGCCTCCTTTCCTCTGTGTCGGCCGGATCCAAGAGATTGTGGTGGCGAGGCGGCCGGTGTCACCGCGTCCTTGGCCGCCTTCTCCGCGTTCTCCACTGGCGGCCGGCGTCCACCGCAAGCGGGCAGCAACACCGCGTCCGTGACGGTGGCTGGTGTCCCCGCTCTGCTTTCTCCGTGTCCATGGTCAGCATCGACGCGTATACTGCCGACGGCCAGCGGCACCGCCTGCGGCCAGCTTCTTCCCTTCCGCCGCCGGCGGCCGGCGTCACCAAGCCCGCGGCTGGCTTCTTCCCTTCCGCCAGCGTCGGCCGGCGTCACCACGCCCGCGGCTGGCCTCTTCCCTTCCGCCGGCGTCGCCACGTCCCTGGCTCCATGCCCACGCCGGTGTTTGCTAGCTAGTACTAGTACTAGTTGTGTGTGCGAGGGACAGAGAAAGCAGGGTTATTCTCGTCCAAAGCTAGCCTCCAGCACATGCGTTGGTATTAGAGTCTGAATCTACGCGCACTATATTCCGGAACGGAGGGAGTACTAGTGTACGCTGCCTGCAGTCCAGCTGCGCATTCGTTCGCATCTGCGGACGATCGATCGTTGGATGTCTCGCCGCAGTTTTTTTTGCGAAGACACTTAGAGCGTCTTCAATAGAAAATGAAAATTTAGAGATTGTAAAACAGAAAATGTAAAAAATTACATCTTTAAAAAGTGTCTTTTGCATCTTTAAAAATGACCAACTTCAACAGATGATGCATAACGGAAAGCAACTTAAAAATTTCACATATCCAGCATATTAAATTATCACATAATTCATCAAATCGGCCGGCTGCGGGTTGTGCAGCCGTTCGGTGGCGGCGGCGGCGGCTCGACATAGAAGAAAGCGGGAGCTCGGCGTTGCTGGCGGCCGGCTTCGTGCTGCCGAAAGAAGGGCCGAGGCGAGGCGGCGTGGCGTGCCTCCTCTACCTCCGGCGGGGGGTCTTGGCTAGGAAGAAGCCTAGGACATCCACGACCTCGTTGTGGAAGGCATTACGGCAACCAGACCGCCAGAGAAGCTTTGATTCGAAGCGGCGACCGAAAGGGAGTCGACGGTTGCGGGCAGCGGCCCGACGAGGAAGGCGGCGAGGGGGACAGGGGGGCGAAGTTGTGATGGGGCCGGCCGGCGGCGGCGACATTGATTTTTGGCGAAATCGGCCGGCGGCGGGGGGGGGGGGGGGTAGGGCGAAGTCGCGGCGGGGCTGGCGAGCGGTGGCGACGTTGATTTTAGGCGAAATCGGCCTGCGGCGAAGTTGGGCGGCCAGCAGGCGGCCGTGTTGAAGGAAACATAAGGCAATTGGGCGGCTGGCGCACGCCTGGCCTTTTTACATCTCGAGTCGGCGGAGGTGTAAATTTGCAATGTGAGGTGTTGTATTCTACATCTTCAAAGGGCGAAGGTGTATTTCTTTTTCATCTACATCGACTGTTGGAGAGAAGCTTTGGAGGTTTGAAAACGTATAAGTTAGGTATTTTTACTTGTACATCTTCTATTGAAAATGCTATTAAACTCAAAGAAAGAACAAACGGCAAGCGAAGAACTTGGCTTTGCACCGCGAAATAGTACTACTAGTGCACGCCATGAACAGCGCGATGCATGTAAGCCAAAATTATGACAACGTCGTGAACAGTGCTCCATCGAGTACCACCACGGTGCCTACTCTTGCTACTAGCTAGGACAGTACGTAGCTTGCTGCGGCTGGTCTGTACTGTGTGTGTGCACAATCGCCCAGAATGGCGGAGTCGCCGCCGCAAACCAGCACGGCAGGCTTGACCCGAGAGAGACGGAGTGGACTAGCAGCTCGGACCGGAATACCCGCGTGTGTGTCGCTCGCGCGCTGGCCAATTACGCTCCGCCACAGCCGCTGCAGGCGGCGACTGTTGGAGCACACGAGGACGGTCGATGTTGCACCATACGTACGTACGCCTATATATGTGCCAGTGCAATTATCCTTTGCACGCCCTGCAAAACCGCATGCACCCAACGCACGTACATTATTAATTTTCTAATTAAGCACGCCATACGTATATTAGACACATGCACGATACGATTGGTACGCACGAAGACCAGACGAAGATGTTCAGCCATGCATGAACTGATGCCCTTTTCTTCTTGACCATTTTCTTTTCTTTTCTCTTGTTGCCGGAGATGCCGCCGTACGCCGCCCGATCGACTTGAGCGAGCATGCTATTGCTATCAAGAGAGAGATGCCAGGGAGTAGTATTTCATGGAGCTCCAGAGAGAAGACAAGTTGACGAGGCGAAGGAGGATAGTACTTAGTATCGCATCAGGCTAATAAATATTTCTGCGGCGCGCCCACGCTCGCTCGCCCGCATGTGTGCGTGTTGATGATGGCGAGACGTTCAATAAATGGGCTTTGTCCCCTTCTAACCGCCGTTTTGATTTGCTGCGATTTCAGGTACGTACTACAACCTCCGTCTCGATGAACAAGTCATTCACGTAGTTTTAGATTAATGAATAAGTCATTCGCGTAGTACCGGTACAGCCGCCGGACCCTCCACACGATCAATCCAACCAGGACAGGATCATCATCCAACTTCTACACGCCAGTTCTGCTAAAACACATAGTTTTCCGTATGTAAAAAGCTTGCGTATCTTTTTCGTTTCATTGATAGGAATAAATGAGTACAAGCAAATATACAACACACACGCATGAATGCAAGATGGCGTGAACGCGATGCCGTGGCAACGGGTGCTTGGCCCGAACAAGCAAACGGCACGCAACTAAACCAACGTCAAGTATAACAACCACAAGTCCAGCACTCGGGACGTCGCAGGCACACAAGACGACGCCCTCAGAAAGGGAGACGGCGTCGTGGCGCCATTGTCGTTTGATCCAGAGAATCAGACCTAGGGTTCCCCCTGATGCTCGAAGAGGGGCGCGGAGAGAATTGGATATACCTCCAAGGAAAGGGCGACACTCACCAGTGTCACCGCTACCAGCACCAGCAAGCCAAGTAGGGGTTTCTCCATGTGCTATGTATGAGAAATCCCAAAGCCACCGGACCAGAAACCTAGAGTTAGAAGTCAAACGTAGGTCAACCACCACCACCACCAGAAGGGGAGCCACACCGGACGTGGCGAGGGGCGCGGCAACGAACTGGCTGGGGCTGCGAAGCCAGGAACTGGTGGAGACGCAGGTCCGGGCCGCTAGGGCCGAGTCTGTCATGATACTGGCTAGCCATATAGGCTGGAGGAGACACAACCTCCAGAGCGTCGGGGTCGGCGTCATGCTGGAAGAGACAACGACAACCCAAAGACATTGAAAAGCGCAAGTCGAGTGCCGTCGGGTCCGGAGTTACACTGGGAAGGGGTCCACTGCAAGGGCACAAGCGCCGTGGAATGTCAACTGGCACACCGCAAGGGGAAACCTCCGATGGGGATGCACCACCGGAGGCACACCAAGAAACCATCGTCTTGAAGTCATGGCCACATATTGGAGGAAATGAGCGTCGTCGCGACGCCACATTGTGTCCATGGACGAGCAAAGGAGCACACCACTCTCAACCCGGGGGTCAGGTGGGCCGGCAAGGAGTTGTAGCCAGACGAGACGCCCCACCGCCACCATACAGGGAGCTGACGCGAGCTTCACCATCCGCTCCTCTGATGGTGGCTGCGGTGGTGGTGGGCTTCGGTTCCCCCGCCGCCACCACAGAGGGGGTGCAGGGTAGCGAAAGCCAAGCTAAAATTATATATGAATTTCAGTTCTACTCCGTCCGTTCCATAATCTTACATTATGAGACGGAGGGAGTAGTATTTGTTTGTAGTAGTGTTGCATTTTATTTTATTTTTGCTCTGCCGTTGCCGTGACCTGATGCTGAGAGCCAAGGCTTAGCCTTTCTTGATTTCCTTTCCCCAAAGGAGAACCATCTCGCTAACAACATGTTCAAACTTTCATTGAGTGGTAGCAGTACTACTACCACTGCCACTTCTTTTCGATGATGATAAAAGTATAACGGTACTAGCCAGTCTACTGTCCCTATTACTCTGTTAGCAGCACTACCGTCCTTAACCTAGCAATTAACTAATCAACTGCTACTACAACCACAACATAGCATGGTGTGATTCAAAGAAGGTGTCACTCTACTGCCTCTTTGACCCCCCTAACCAAAGCAATATGCAAGCACATGATCAGAAAGTGCACCCTAAACTAATCAGCCTTGTCCTTTTACCAGCTGCACAGAGCCTCCTTGCTTTGCCTTTGCTCTCCATCTGGAACTCCTCAATGCGCATGCTGCTCAGATTCCAAATGTGGATTGTGGTGCCGATTGATTAATTTTTGTGCACCACGGACGAATTGAATTGAATCCCACAACAGAGAGACAATGATGCCCATTTCTTCATTTGGCCACGCAGCTTTGATCTTCTGGCCTCCGGGCCACAGATTTG
Organism: Triticum aestivum; assembly: GCF_018294505.1. Lineage (NCBI taxonomy): Eukaryota > Viridiplantae > Streptophyta > Magnoliopsida > Poales > Poaceae > Triticum > Triticum aestivum. The sequence goes on along the minus strand of NC_057803.1, from coordinate 593,271,609 downwards.
TCCACTCGATTTTAATGGTTTTGTCTGCTGGCCAATTTAGAACGGGAGCCAAGTGGCAATGTGGCCATGCTCCAACCAAAACTACATATAGGTTGCAGCTTGGAAACAAGCACAAAGTGTTTTGCATGAATACTGACAATCCTACGCATTGATTTGCTAGTCTTGTTAGATGCTGCCGGTGAGGTTGGTATTAACAAAGAAGAGAGCTTGCCTTTTTGCCACTCACTGTATGTGTACGGCTCAGCAGATTGTGACGGTTTTCGGTCGCTTTTTCGTTAATTAACTGGACAATTCTCTTATGTTTGATTGCTTCGTGTTAGACTGTATTTACATGTGTATATTGTAACGTTGTATATCACCTCATTATATATATATGTGATAGGCCATCCCTAGAGGGTTGTGCCGGTTCCCCCCAAAGCTTATTGTCTTACATGGTATCACGCTAGGTTACGTCCGCTTCCGCCTAAAAACCCTAAACTGCCGCCGCCGCCGCCGCCACCGCCGCCGCCGCCGCGCCCGCCGCCGCCGTCGCCTGACTGCTATGACGTCCGCCGCTGCATCCGGCTCCACCGCCACCGGTTTTCTGCCGGCCTCCCTCGCGTCACTTCTCTCGAGGCCGCTGGATGCCGCCTCCCTTCAGGCGCCGATCGGGACACGGAGCGTCGGCTCCCTCTTCGCGCTCCCGCCGGCTGCTACTTCGCCCGGGCAGGCGCTTGTGGCTCACACCACCGCCGCCCCGTCAACCGCGGCTGTCGCGCCCTCGGCCACTGCGCCGCTGGTGGCGGAGGACGTCGCGCTGGCAGGCTTCGCGGCGTCAACCGCGGCCATCGCGCCCTCTGTCACCGCGCCGGCTGCCCCTCCGACTGTCTCCACGGTGTTCTCACCTCAGCCAGTCTCCTCGATGGGATCGCAGCCGCCGCCGCCGTTTCACTTCGGCCATCTCATCACCATCAAGTTGTCGTCGGACAATTACATCTTCTGGCGCGCGCAGGTTCTTCCGCTTCTTGGGAGTCACTACCTGCTTGGCTATGTCGACGGCTCTCTCCCTTGCCCTCCTGCGCTGGTTGACAGCGTGCATGGTCCGGTCTATAATCCGGCTCACCGTGTCTGGACAGGGCAGGATCAGGCGAACCTCTCCTCCATCCAGGGGTCGCTCTCTCCGGCCGTTGCTGGGCTTGTTGTCTTCGCCAAGACGTCCCACGAGGCATGGACTATTCTTGAGCGCTCGTTTGCGGCACAGTCGCAGGCTCGTGTATCTGGGCTCCGTCGCCAACTTGGGGAGTGTCAGAAGCTTGACTCCACCGCCACTGAGTTCTACAACAAAGTCAAGAGTCTCGCCGACACGCTGGCCTCCATTGGACAGCCCCTCACCGACTCCGAGTTCAACTCGTTTATTGTCAATGGTCTTGATGAGGAGTATGACGCCCTAGTCGAGATCATCAATGAGAGGGGCAACTCCACGCCCATGCCAGCACACGAGGTCTTTTCACGCCTCCTGCTTACTGAGCAACGAGTCGAGACGCGCCGATCCAGGGGCAACGGCGCCCTCTCGGCAAACGCCGCCACCAAGGGTGGTCGCTCCTCTGCTTCATCCAGGGCTCCTTCGGGGCAGTCACCACCACCCGCCTCGGCCCCTCCTCCTACTGCGACGCTACCAGGGGCTGGCGGTCCCCGTGTGTGCCAGCTTTGTGGTCGCGATGGGCACTGGGCCTCGAAGTGTCACAAGCGCTTCCAGCGGGGTTTTCTTGGTCTTGGCAATGACGGGAAGGATACACGCAACTTTGCTCGCCAGGTCGCCATGGCTGATCGTCCGCCGCCGCAGAAGCCACAGGGACACACTCAGTCCTACTCCATTGATCCCCACTGGTACATGGACTCTGGGGCGACAGAGCACCTGACCAGTGAGATGGGGAAGCTTCACACTCGTGAACCCTACCATGGCTCCGACAAGATCCACACCGCCAATGGAGCAGGTATGCACATCTCTCATATTGGTCAAGCATCACTTCTCACTAGACATGCCAATAGGAGTCTTCAACTTCGCAATGTTCTTCGAGTTCCATCTGTGACACGTAATCTTCTTTCAGTTCCTAAACTCACTCGTGATAATAATGTGCTTTGTGAATTTCATCCTTTTGATCTTTTTATTAAGGATCGGGGCACGAGGGACATTCTTCTTAGTGGGCGGCTCTGCCAAGGTCTCTATCGTCTGGAGCATCCTGGCGTCGCTCGCGTCTTCAGTGGAGTTCGGGTATCTCCGTCACAGTGGCATGCTCGTCTTGGTCACCCGGCCACACCTATTGTCCGGCATGTTTTGCGTCGTCATGAGCTTCCTAGTGTGTCTAGTAATAAAGATGTAGCAGTGTGTGATGCTTGTCAGCAGGGGAAGAGTCATCAACTTCCTTTTTCGGAGTCCAGTCGTGAGGTGAAACATCCTTTAGAACTTGTGTTTTCAGATGTATGGGGTCCTGCTCAGACTTCTGTTAGTGGTCATAATTATTATATCAGTTTTGTTGATGCTTACAGCCGCTTTACCTGGCTTTATCTTATCAAACGTAAATCTGATGTGTTTGACATTTTTGTTCAGTTCCAAAAACATGTTGAACGCCTTCTCAAGCACAAAATTGTTCATGTTCAGTCGGACTGGGGTGGCGAGTATCGCAACCTCAACTCCTTCTTTCAGTCGCTTGGGATCACTCACCGTTTAGCATGTCCACATACACATCAGCAGAATGGTTCAGTAGAACGTAAGCATCGTCACATTGTTGAAGCTGGTCTGACTCTTTTGGCCCATGCATCTGTTCCGTTTCGTTTTTGGAGTGATGCTTTCACCACTGCATGTTTTCTCATCAATCGTACTCCCACTCGTGTTTTGAATATGAAGACTCCCATTGAAGTTCTCCTTAATGAACAACCGGACTACACCTTTCTCAAGGTGTTTGGGTGTGCTTGCTGGCCCCATCTCCGTCCATATAACAAGCGTAAGCTCGAGTTTCGTTCCAAGAAGTGTGTTTTTCTTGGTTATAGCTCTCTTCATAAAGGATACAAATGTCTTCATGTTCCCACTAATCGTGTCTACATCTCTCGGGATGTTGTGTTTGATGAGCATGTTTTTCCCTTTGCCAAACTCCCTGTGTCCACTACCGAGCCACCTGTCATGCATTCATCCTCTGTTGCTTCTGACCAATTTGATGATGTTGCATATTCTCCTCTATTGTTGCCTAACCATGGTGCAGGCACTGGTCGTGGGGCTCGTTTGGAGATTCTGGAAGCGCCATCTTCCTCTTCGTCGCCATCGCCTTCATCCTCGGCACCTTCTGTTGTGCATGAGGAGCACATGGCGCCCCTGCATGGCCTCGGTTTCCGTGCTCATGCACGGCCGATCGACGTCCTGGCCCGGTCGCCTCTGGCTTCTGGGCTGCCTTCGCCATCGTCGCGCCCTGCAACCCCGCCGACTGGGCCGGCCTCCTCGGTCCCCGTCTCGCCCAGGGCGTCGGGGCAGTCATCACCAGGCCTGGCCTCGCCCGCCCCTGCCTCGCCCAGGGTGTCTGGGCCCTTCTCACCAGGGCCGGCCTCGCCTGCTCTCGCCTCGCCAAGGCCGTCTGGGCCGGTGTCACCGGAGCTGGCCTCGCCCACCCTCGGTTCGCCCATGGCCTCTGAGCCCCTGTCGTCGGGCCAGTCTTCGCCATGCAGCCCGGAGTCGTCTGTCCCGAGCTCGCCTGAGGTGATTCCTGCATCTCCGGCGACCGTCACGTCTCCGTCACCTTCGCCTCCGCCGGCTCCTGCTGCTGCTCTACGTCCACATACGCGCAGTCGGAGTGGCATTTTTCAGCCTAAGCAACGTCACGATGGCACAGTTGCTTGGTTAGCGGCGTGCATGTCTGCTGCTCTCGCAGATCCATCCTCTGAGCCACGCACGTATCAAGCTGCTATGCGCATTCCTCATTGGAGAGAGGCCATGGAGCAGGAGTATCAAGCGCTTCTTCGCAATCAGACATGGACTCTTGTTCCTCCACAATCACGGGTAAATGTCATTGATTCCAAATGGGTTTTCAAAGTGAAGAGGCATTCTGATGGGTCCATTGAGCGCTATAAGGCTCGTCTGGTTGCTCGTGGTTTTCGACAGCGTTTTGGACTTGACTATGAAGACACCTTCAGTCCAGTGGTCAAGCCTACTACCATCAGACTTCTTCTCTCTCTGGCTGTTACTCGAGGTTGGTTTCTTCGTCAGCTTGATGTTCAAAATGCTTTTCTTCATGGTGTCTTGGCGGAGGAGGTTTACATGCGCCAGCCTCCGGGTTTCTCTGATCCGGATCGCCCTGATCATCTCTGTCGTCTGTCCAAGGCAATTTATGGTCTGAAGCAGGCTCCTCGTGCTTGGCATGCTCGTCTTGCAATGGCTCTTCGTGCTCATGGTTTTGCATCATCAACTGCTGACTCCTCATTGTTTCTTCTTCAAAGGCCTGAGGTTACTATGTACTTGTTGGTCTATGTAGATGATATCATTTTGGTCAGCTCCTCTCAGTCGGCTGCTACTGCGCTTGTTCGCTCACTTGGTGCTGATTTTGCGGTCAAGGACCTTGGGAAGCTTCATTACTTTCTTGGTGTGGAGGTTACTTCTCGTGCTGCTGGCCTTGTTATGACGCAGAAGAAGTACTCTCTGGATTTGTTGCAGCGAGCTGGGATGCTTAAGTGCAAACCGACGACTACACCCATGTCTACCACTGATAAGCTCAATGCTGTTGATGGTGTGCTTCTTTCTTCTTCTGATGCGACCGAGTACCGGAGTATTGTTGGTGGGCTCCAGTACTTGACGATCACGCGACCAGACATTTCCTATGCTGTTAACCGAGTCTGCCAGTATCTGCAGTCACCCCGTGACACTCATTGGTCTGCTGTTAAGCGGATTTTGCGCTATATTCGTTTCACGGTGGCTCATGGTTTGCATATTCGGCCGTCTGACTCTGGTTGTCTTTCAGCATATTCTGATGCAGACTGGGCTGGCAATCCGGATGACAGGCGATCCACGGGGGGTTATGCTGTCTTCTTTGGCTCTAACCTGATTGCCTGGAGTGCTCGGAAACAAGCTACTGTCTCGCGTAGCAGTACTGAGGCTGAGTATAAGGCTGTGGCCAATGCCACATCAGAGATTATCTGGGTACAGTCCTTGCTTCAGGAGTTAAGTATACCCCAATCACAGCCTCCTGTTCTTTGGTGTGATAACATCGGTGCTACATACCTTTCTGCAAATCCGGTATTCCATGCCCGAACGAAACACATTGAAGTTGACTATCACTTTGTGCGTGAACGTGTCTCTCAGAAGCAACTACATATCAAGTTTATTTCTTCCAAGGATCAACTTGCTGACATCTTCACCAAGCCATTGCCTTTGCCACAGTTTGAGACTTGCAGGCGCAATCTTACCCTTCTAGATTCATTAGAAAGTGGCTAAGATTGAGGAAGGGTGTTAGACTGTATTTACATGTGTATATTGTAACGTTGTATATCACCTCATTATATATATGTGATAGGCCACCCCTAGAGGGTTGTGCCGGTTCCCCCCAAAGCCTATTGTCTTACACTCCGTCTACGAAAACCATTGCACTACTTGAAGTAGCTTCTCTTTTAGCAGAATAAACAACATGGAACCCCAAGGAGCAGAGCAGACCAAGACTTTGGAGCTGGGGAACAAAGCAAAATGATCTTCACATCAAGCCTCACATTACACAGATCCTCTCTCCGGTAGCACTACCTCCCTAGTAGTAAAATTTTAACCACCCCACAAACCCTCTCAATTTGACTGTCTGGTCAACGAGATGTTGGTGAAAATGTAGAGTGTGAGGCGAGCATGTCACAGACGGTCTCCCTCCTGATCTCCTCGAAGATGAGGGTCTCAATCCTGGCGCCGATCTCCCTGACCTCCGGCAGGAGCCCCCTCCATTGCTGCCCGGACTCTGACAGGTCCAGCTCCACCATCCCGGGGATCTTGTAGATGTCCCCGGCGATCCTCTCCCACGACGAGATCTGCTCCTCGACGCACTTGCCGCCGCCGCCGCCGCCGCGGTTGCCGGCCGTCTCCTCGTCCTCTTCCTCCGTCGTCTCCATTGCAAGAGCCTTGCCGTCGTGGACGTTGTAGGTGAAGCACGGCGAGGTGGGGCCGTGGAAGTCTGAGGATGGAGCTGAGGGTGAGCTCCCGGAGGTTGATGGCTTCTCGTCCTCCTCCCCTGTTGTCCAAAGAACAGAGCAAAACAAACAAGAAAGACAAAATCAGCCTACTGGGATTTTAACACGAGACTGGGTCCATGGCGCGACGATTAATTGAGGCCGGAGAGCTTACAACGAGGATGCACCGGAGAGTCGTCGTCGGAGTGCAGCTCCAGGACGGAGACCGGGCTGAGCTGCCGCGACGAGTCGATCTCCATGTCCGTCTTCCACCTCGCTCCTCCCTGCCGCTCATACCCGTCGTCGTCGTCAAACTCCATGGCACAGGCATCGCATTCGCCGCTGTAGACGGCGGACCGCCGCAGCCGGCGGAACTCGCGGTCGCCGACGCCGGTGAAGCACCCGCCGCCAAGATTTTCCCAGCGCAACACACTCCTCACGGCCTTGCCGCACAGCACCTTGCTCAGCGCGGACCTCAGGCCGCTAATGCCGCCGCTCCTCTTCTTGAAGCCGTGGTTGCAGAGCCTGAGCAGCCGCTGGCACGCGGCCACGGGGCAGCAAGACCCTCCTCCTCCCCCGCCACGGCCGCGCCGCGGCCTCCGAATCTTGGCGGCCTCGACGAGGAACGGCTCCTGCTGCTCCTGGAGCAGCTCCGACAGCCTCCTCCCGGCGGCCATTGCCGCTCCCGGTCAGCTCCCGCCCCTTCTTGGACCCGCACACAACCACCGAAACAAAGAACCCGTGGCTCACTGACTAAGAAGACGAGGAGGTGGCGGCAATGCCGGTCTGCTCAGTGCATTGCGAGGGGGTGGCTCTGTCCGTCCATTGAAGCGGAGGCGGAGGCGGTGATTGGGGGTTGGGGAGGGTCAGTGCGTGGGTTCTCTTGTACGCATGTGTGGGAGGTGAAGCCAAGATGGAGTGGAAGGGAGGGAAGGGATCATAGTATTCTCATATGCTGGGCCGGCTGGGGGATGGAGAAGGAGGCGCTGTGTCGTGCAGTGTGTCGATCGGGGTCCCCGGGAGGGACACGGTTGTTAATGTTGGGTAGTGCAAAGGAGTGAGGGTGTGGGTGGTGCTCCCCAAGGAGAAGATTCAAAGCCTTCCCTCAAGTTTACACTCTTGATCTGAGGTTTACACCCCCAAACCTCTCGTCAGTGAACAGGAACCGGCGCAAGGGCTGCTCCCACCACTACCACGGTACCGCCTTCTCTCCCGCCCAGCTGGTTGCACAGCACAGGGCTCCATCTCCATGCCCGCTCCACCAATAGCTCGCGAATGATGGCACGGCCCTACGACCCTCTGGTTAACTTTTGTGGTACACAGACCGAAGCCATGGCCATGAAGCCTGTGAGTCCTCCTCCTCATTGGGGAGCCGGGGGCCCTTTCTGTTGCGGCCACTACAAATTTATTACCAGTAGGCAGGGCAGGGCAGGCAGCTGAAAGTTCCAAGGAGTGATGGACGCACAGCTCAACGCGACAGGATCAAACACGGCAGCGGCTGATGCTTGCACCAGTCGCCCTTGTGCCAGTCCTAGTATCATTTTTCAAAGACGTAATAGCACCCGTGGTACCCTAACTTGCACAGAACGTGATGATTTAGTTCCAAACTTACAAAACTTGACTCCACCATACCCCAACTTGCATTAGATGTGATGATTTGGTCCCGGCCTATCACAGCTTGGCAAGGGGCTTGACCGGTCTTCGTCCGCACTTTTGCAGGAAACACCCTGTCGTCTTCTCTAATTAACCCGCACACTGGATGTTAAGGTGCAATTAACTGCATATCTCCCGGTGGATGGTGCTGGGCCATCCGACCTGCCCGATCACGATGCAGGAGCTCATCGCCACCTGGTTCTCCCGCCGGTACACCCTTCAAAAGCGCTCGGACACTACCACGACCGCACCGCGGACCCTTGTCCATGCTCCCCCTATTTACTCGATAAATTAGTAAAATTACTCGGGGATGCGTTCTCTGTTGCTCCATTACTTATCTCCCTGGAACCCTCGCGACACCTGCAGCGGCCACGACGGCACCCCTGCGTCGGAGCCCCCTCCGCAGGGAGGGCTCCCGAGGAGCCGAGGCCAGTGTTAGACTATGTATAGCTTCTGTACCTATGTACGTATTGTAACAGAACCATTATATATAATGAGATAAGCCACCCCTAAAGGGTTGTGCTGGTTCCCAAAACTTATTGTCTTACATGGTATCACGCTAGGTTACGATCGCTTCCGCTTCTAAACCCTAATACCCGCACCGCCGCCGCCGCCTTCACCACCGCCGCAGCGCCACCGATCGCGCCGCCGCCATGTCGAGCGCCGCCACCACCGGTTCCACTGCTGCGGGCTTCCTCCCAACCTCTCTTGCGGCTCTGCTCAACCTCCCGCTCGATGCCGTCTCCGTTCCCGCTCCGATCGAGACAAGGAGCATCGGCTCCGTCTTCTCCACGCCGCCGGCGCCCTCGCTCGGGCGTGATCTCGTAGTCCACACCGCGGCGCCGCCGTCCGCTGCGGACTCCGCAGGCGTCGTCCCGCCGCTCCTGCCGCAAGCGGATCACACCGCCCCGCTGGCGGGGTTGGCGGCGTCCGCCCCGGCCGCGGGCCTTGCGGCGTCCGCACCGGCTGTGAGCTTTGCGGCGCCCGCCCTGGCTGCGGTCCCGCCTCCTCCCGCATCGGCTTCTGTGCCTCCGGCTGCCTCCATGGTGTTTGCACCCCAGGCAGCCTCCTCGATGGGATCGTCTTCGCCGCCGCCGTTTCACTTCGGTCATCTCATCACCATCAAGCTCTCCGCCGACAACTACATCTTCTGGCGTGCGCAGGTTCTCCCGCTCTTGGGGAGTCACTACCTGCTAGGCTACGTCGACGGATCGCTTCCCTGCCCACCCGCGCTGGTAGACAGCGTGCACGATCCGGTCTACAATCCGGCCCATCGCGTCTGGACGGGGCAGGACCAGGCGAACCTCTCCTCCATCCAGGGGTCGCTCTCGCCGGCAGTTGCCGGCCTTGTTGTCTTCGCGAAGACGTCTCATGAGGCCTGGACCATCCTTGAGCTCACCTTTGCAGCGCAGTCCCAGGCTCGTGTCTCTGCACTCCGTCGTCAGCTTGGAGAGTGTCAGAAGCTTGACTCCACTGCCACTGAGTTCTACAACAAGGTCAAGGGCCTCGCCGACAAATTGGCCTCCATTGGACAGCCCCTAACCGACTCCGAGTTCAACTCGTTTATTGTCAATGGTCTTGATGAGGAGTATGATGCCTTAGTCGAGATCATCAACGAGCGGGGCAACTCGACACCCATGCTGGCACACGAGGTTTTCTCTCGGCTCCTTCTCACTGAGCAACGGGTCGAGACTCGCCGCACCAGGGGCACTGGCTCCCTCTCGGCCAACGCCGCCACCAAGGGTGGCCGTTCTTCTTCATCACCCCGGTCTCCCTTGGGGCTGCCACCGTCGCCCGCCTCGGCCCCCCCACCTACTGCGACCTTATCGGGGGCTGGTGGTCCACGTGTGTGCCAGCTTTGTGGCCGCGATGGGCACTAGGCCTCCAAGTGTCATAAGCGCTTCCAGCGAAGCTTCCTTGGTCTTGGCAATGACGGCAAAGATACACACAACAATGCCCGTCAGGTCGCCATGGCTGATCGTCCCGCGCCGCAGAAGCAACAGGGACACACTCAGTCCTACTCCATCGATCCACACTGGTACATGGACTCTGGGGCGACAGAGCATCTGACCAGCGAGATGGGGAAGCTTCACACTCGTGAACCCTATCATGGCTCCGACAAGATCCACACCGCCAATGGAGCAGGTATGCACATCTCTCATATTGGTCAAGCATCTCTTCTCACTAAACATGCCAATAGGAGTCTTCAGCTTCACAATGTTCTTTGAGTTCCATCTGTGACCCGTAATCTTCTTTCAGTTCCTAAACTCACACGTGATAATAATGTGCTTTGTGAATTTCACCCTTTTGATCTTTTTATTAAGGATCGGGGCACGAGGGACATTCTTCTTAGTGGGCGGTTGTGCCAGGGCCTCTACCGTCTGGAGCATCCTGGCGTCGCCCGTGTTTTCAGTGGAGTTCGGGTCTCTCCGTCACAGTGGCATGCTCGTCTTGGTCACCCGGCCACACCTATTGTCCGTCATATTTTGCGTCGTCATGAGCTTCCTAGTTTGTCTAGTAATAAAGATGTAGCAGTGTGTGATGCTTGTCAGCAGGGGAAGAGTCATCAACTTCCTTTTTCGGAGTTCAGTCGTGAGGTGAAACATCCTTTAGAACTTGTGTTTTCAGATGTATGGGGTCCTGCTCAGACTTCTGTCAGTGGTCATAATTACTATATCAGTTTCGTTGATGCTTATAGTTGCTTTACCTGGCTTTACCTTATTAAACGCAAATCTGATGTGTTTGATATTTTTGTTCAGTTTCAAAAACATGTTGAACGTCTTCTCAAGCACAAAATTGTTCATGTCCAGTCGGACTGGGGGGGGCGAGTATCGCAACCTCAACTCCTTCTTTCAGTCGCTTGGGATAGCTCATCGTTTAGCATGTCCACATACACATCAGCAGAATGGTTCAGTCGAACGTAAGCATCGTCATATTGTTGAAGCTGGTCTTACTCTTTTGGCCCATGCATCTGTTCCGTTTCGGTTTTGGAGTGATGCTTTCACCACTGCATGCTTTCTCATCAACCGTACTCCCACTCGTGTTTTAAACATGAAGACTCCCATTGAGGTTCTCCTTAATGAACAACCTGATTATACCTTTTTCAAGGTATTTGGGTGTGCTTGCTGGCCGCATCTTGGTCCATATAATAAGCGCAAGCTTGAGTTCCGTTCTAAGAAGTGTGTTTTTCTTGGCTATAGCTCTCTTCATAAAGGTTACAAATGTCTTCATGTTCCCACTAATCGTGTCTATATATCTCGGGGCGTCGTGTTTGATGAGCATGTTTTTCCCTTTGCCAAACTTCCTGTGTCCACTGTCGAACCACCATCTCTGCATTCATCCTCTGTTGCTTCTGACCAATTTGATGATGTTGCATACTCTCCTTTGCTGTTACCTAACCATGGTGCAGGAACCGGACGTGGGGCTCGTTTGGAGCTGTTGGAGGATTCACCATCATCATCACCGCCTTCTGATGGGAACGTTGATCGCCCTATGTTGCATGGCATCGATTCGCGTGCCCATGCATGGTCACCCGAAGAGCCCGTCGCGCCGAGCATCTCCACTGCTCGGTCCGTTACGCCAGCGACCGCCGAGTCTCCAGCGGCTCGGCCCTCTTCGCTAGCAGCTGTCGAGTCTTCAACGGCTCGGCCTGTCACGCCGTCTTCGCCCGCGGCTCGGCCCGTCACGTCGTCTTCGCCTGCAGCTCGGGTCCGCGACGCTGTCCTCACGTCGCCTTCATCTGCGGATCGGCCCGCGACACCGGCCGCGCCACGGCCCACTGTGCCGGGCTCGCCATCGGCCCGGTCTGTGACGCCGGCGTCGCCAGCTGCTTCGTCTGCTCTGCCGGTTTCGCCGGTGGGCCGACCTTCTTCGCCGACCGAGCCCGAGGCTACTGTGTCTGGCTCCTCGTCACCGGCTGACTCGTCAACGTCGCCGTCCTCCAGCCTGTTGCAGGCTGCTCTGTCGACCTCGGTGGTTCCTGTGTCCCGACCACATACACGCAGTCGCAGTGGCATTTTCAAACCTAAGGAACGTAAGGATGGTACGGTTGCTTGGTTGGCTGCTTGTTTGGCTGCTGCTGTTGCGGATCCATCTTCTGAGCCTCGCTCATATCAGGCTGCCCTGCGCATTCCACATTGGCGAGAGGCTATGGAGCAGGAGTTTCATGCTCTCCTTCGTAACAAGACATGGACTCTCGTTCCTCCACCACCACGGGTAAATATTATTGACTCAAAATGGGTATTCAAAGTGAAGAAGCATTCGGATGGATCTATTGAGCGTTACAAAGCGCGACTTGTTGCTCGCGGTTTTCGGCAGCGCCATGGTCTTGACTATGAGGACACCTTCAGTCCTGTCGTCAAGCCTACCACTATTCGGCTTCTTCTCTCCATTGCTGTTTCTCGTGGTTGGTCACTTCGTCAACTTAATGTGCAGAATGCTTTTCTACATGGTTTTTTGGAGGAAGAGGTTTATATGAAACAGCCGCCTGGTTTCTCTGATCCTGATCGTCCTGACTATATTTGTCGTCTCTCCAAAGCACTATATGGTTTGAAGCAAGCTCCTCGTGCCTGGCATGCCCGCCTTGCCTCTGCCCTTCGTGCTCATGGGTTTGTGCCGTCCACTGCTGACACTTCATTATTTCTTCTACAGAAGCCAGAAGTCACTATGTATCTTTTGGTATATGTCGATGATATTATCCTTGTCAGCTCTTCTCAGTATGCTGCTGATGCTCTTGTCTGCTCTCTTGGTGCTGATTTTGCGGTCAAAGATCTTGGGAAGCTTCACTACTTTCTTGGAGTTGAGGTCACTTCTCGTGCTACTGGTCTTGTCCTTACGCAGAAGAAGTACTCCTTGGAGTTGTTACAAAGAGCGGGCATGCTGAAGTGCAAACCGACCACCACACCCATGTCGTCTACTGACAAGATAACAGCTGTTGATGGTGAGCTTTTGTCTCCTGCGGATGCCACAGAGTACAGGAGCATTGTTGGTGGACTTCAGTACTTGACGATCACGAGACCAGATATCTCTTATGCTGTTAACAGGGTTTGTCAGTATCTTCAGGCTCCCAGAGATACTCATTGGGCTGCTGTTAAACGCATTCTTCGTTATGTTCAGTTCACCCTGACATTTGGTATGCATATTCGGCCGACTTCCTCTCGGGTCCTTTCGGCCTTCTCTGATGCAGATTGGGCTGGTAGCCCAGATGACAGGCGATCCACGGGGGGTTATGCAGTATTCTTTGGCCCTAATTTGATCGCCTGGAGTGTTCGGAAACAGGCTACTGTGTCACGTAGCAGTACTGAAGCTGAGTACAAGGCTGTGGCTAATGCTACTGCAGAGATTATTTGGGTGCAGTCTTTGCTTCAGGAGTTGGGTTTGTCTCAACCACAGCCTCCTATTCTTTGGTGTGATAACATCGGTGCTACATACCTTTCTGCAAATCCAGTATTTCATGCCCGAACGAAACACATTGAAGTTGACTATCACTTTGTACGGGAACGTGTATCACAGAAGCAACTCCAGATCAAGTTTATCTCATCTAAGGATCAACTTGCAGACATCTTCACTAAGCCTTTACCACTGCCACAGTTTGCGGCTGGTAGGCGCAATCTTACCCTTCTCAGTTCTTTAGAAAGTGGCTAAGATTGAGGGAGGGTGTTAGACTATGTATAGCTTCTGTACCTATGTACGTATTGTAACAGAACCATTATATATAATGAGATAAGCCACCCCTAGAGGGTTGTGCTGGTTCCCAAAACTTATTGTCTTACAGCCAGGGATGCCGGCATGCCACCCATGGGGAAAGTGACGGTGCCTGCGGCGTCGGCCCAGAGACAGCCTCACGGGCGACGACGGCCATGTCGCGGCGGGGCGGGGCTGCGCAGGCGACGAGGCCCGCGTCGGCCACACCAGAGCCTGCCTGCTCCATGCCACAGCCAGCAAGCCCCATCCCGGACGGCACCATACACAGAGATGCGCGAGCTGGTGGCCATGATCAGTAGCTGCGTTCAGAAAAGTCTGAATATATAGCTGAATGTAGTGTTCCGATACATTCTGAATGAAGTTAAAAATGAGTGTACTTTGGTTCTGAAATTATGAGCTTTTTTATTCTATCAAGAGTGATAAAACAGCAATACTGTAGGATCAACAATGCTTCTGAATATACACTACAATTTTCTCAACAATGTGAGCAACCGTACATCGAGCAAAGCACAATTTGAGAAGAGGTAGAACACATAATTTTGTGCAGTGCTTTTGGCTCAAATTTACGGAGCAAGGCTCAAAATTGTAGCACAGTTTGCTCAACGATGATTCTAAATTGTTGAGCTTTTATCTGCTACAAAAAGTGATAGACAGTACAGTTTGCTCACCAACGTTGGAACAGAGTGAGCAAGGCGGAGTTTGTATGACGAAAAAACTTCTTCCTCTCATAAAGTTTTGGAGCAAAATCTACACAGTAGCAAAATCATAGTATTCAGAATTTCAGATACACTCGGATACAGAAAATCTGCACGTCAGGAAGCGGCTTCTTCCACCTGCACGCTCACGCCCTCGCGTCGGTCCAGCACCGAGGTCGCTGAATCGCCGTAGCGTGGAGGCGGCAGACGATTCACGGGGGCAGCACTGCGGCCAGCGAATCACCGGCGTGTGGAGATCAACATTGCGGGCCAAGACTTCATGGCGTTGGGCAACGACCTAGCCACAGAATCGTTGTAGCGTGAGGGCAGCACCACGGCCGCCGTCCCGTGCGGTCGCTAAGTCGTCGTCGCGTGAAGGCAGCCCCACGGCCGCCGTGGCTGGGTGGCGTGGTGACTAGCATTGCGGCCGCCGAGTAGCCGGTGCTTGGAGGCAGCGCCCTAGCACCGCCGTCACGTGCAAGAGCGCCACTCCATCGAGTCGTCGACCGAGGGGAGAGCACCGCCGCTGCAGCACTGAGTCATCGTCGCATGGGGAGTGCGCCGTGCCGCCGCCGGAACAAAGCAAGGACAGGGGTCATAGGAGAAGGGGTTATGTGCAAAATAATCTTAAGTGGCTGGTTATTAGTCCACCTCTAGTCTGTACCATTAGCTACTGATCGAACAGTCACGATGATGATTTTCAGATTTGCACTGAATAGCATTTTTTACTGGATACCTCGCCTAATTAGAGAAGACGGCAGGGTGTTTCCTGCAAAAGTGCGGACAAAGACCGGTCAAGCCATCTGGCTGCTACTTGCCAAGCTGTGATAGGCCGGGGACTAAATCATCACATTTCATGCAAGTTAAGGTACTTGGGTGCTATTACCTCTTTTTTATAAACCTGCAACTCTTCAACAGTGACCGCCTAACATTCCATTTATGTGGAAATTTTGAAAATCCGAGCATGTCTGAGCAGGTTGCCGCAGCGTTGTCGCCGGCGGTCAATCGTTGACCAGCATCAGTTGCCGGTTAACCTAATTATCTGATGATGACTGGTGCAGGTAGAGTCACGGTTCAATCTGAAGCGTAGGCCTACTACGCAAGCGTGAGGGCCGTAGTACGTGCTGGGTGAGGGGGGATGCTACTGTACGAGGCTGTTTGGTTTTAGGATTAGTATTGCCACATTTTGCCACACATTTTTATCAAACTTGATTAAGATTAGTTCATCAAAATAAGAACCACAAGTTGACAAGCCTAAGAAAATTTTGTCACACTTTTTGTGTATATGTCATGTGAGGTCCAAGTATGACTTGCCTAAGATGTGCTTGAACGAAACACTCACCTAACTTGATCAAACTTGTCTAACCTTAAATATGACAATCTTTGACAAAGTTAGTCATAAATCAAACAGCCCCTACATCTCTCCCAAGATGGCAAGTGATCTGATGGTTCCCGACGGAGACGGCCGCTGAGTTGACCGGAGCGGGGCCGATCGGCTGCTCGCCGCCGTACCGACCCCGGCGCGTGGCCGGCCGGAGAAGACCTAGCTAGCTACCAGCTACACTAGCTGGGGCAGTTTCTTTTCTCCCATTGCCGCCCCATCATTTCGACCTCGCCATGCCCGCCCGTGCGCGGCACATCTCGGCGCTGAAACCGAGAGAGATCAGACCCGACGACCATGTTGCGTGCCTGCTTGCAGTTGCACCAGCCCAGAAAGATAGTCTGAACTGGCCAGTTGGGCCAATAGCCAGGAATATATATTACTCCATACTGAGCTGCTTAGTCGGGCCGATCCCACCGATAGTAAGCATAAGTTTTTTGAACGCGGTATATATATATACTTTGACTCTTTAATTAGGAAAGAATTATTGCTTGATCTAAACGCTTAATACCCTCATTAAACAAGAAAGAGAAAATCATCAATTAATGGTTCATGCATGCTACGCATATTTAATTGATGGTTATACTTTTTTTGTACATACCTTGTCACGTACTAATTCATATACCTATAAAAATTCACGTACTAATTCATATACTTATAAAAACTCATATACTTCATCACGTACTAATTTATATATCTATAAAAATCATATACCTAGTCACGTACTAATTTATATATCTATAAAAATCATATATCTAGTCGCGTACTAATTCATATACCTAGTCACGTACTAATTTATATACCTATAAAAATCATATACCTAGTCACGTACTAACTTTTTCATATACCTAATAAATATCTGCCGTATATGTAAATTGTACTATTTTTGGGTATATCTCTAATATCATTTACGAGTATGTCTCAAAATATTTTACGTGTATTAAAAAATGGTGTATCATTTTTTGGGTTATGTACCGTTCAAAGTATATTAGTTTTGCGTGTATCTTCAAAGCATGCATGTATTGAAAAAGGGTATGCGGGTATGATATGTTAGGTCCATGTACGTACTAAAAATCACGTGTGGGTATTAGCATGCATCATATATATTTGTAAAAGTAAAAATAATTAGGATTACATTTAATATTATTTGATGACTTTATTTTTGAAAAAAATATTAGTCGCCAAAAAGTGTGACCCGGCCCTAATTTTTTTAATACTAGATACCTTGAAAAGTAAAACACCAGAAGAATGCATAATATACGTCGTAATTATACATACAAACATTTGCGACGATATTTCGTATTATTTTGTCATATTTGATACCTTAAAAAATCAAAGTGTATATACATACCCTTTTATTTAGGAAAGGAATCATTGCTAGGAAAGTACTAGAATATTATTTTTCGAAAGCAATAATTGCCTATTAGAACTGATAGTGCATGCAAACAAAATTTGGAAAGTCATATGTCGTGGATTGTACATCACGCACCATGAATATCACTTACTATAACGGGCATCTACGTGCCCAGGCACCTAGGTGTCCCATATAATTTACCTATATATATATATATATATATATATATATATATATATATATATATATATATATATATATATATATATATATATATATATATATATATGACAATTTTTATCTACAAGCAGTGGTAGTTACCATCACCTTCTTTGGCCTCCACGTGTCCCTCTTTCCCGTCCCTCAAACGTGGCATCAAATCAACCGGGTAATGGATACTGTTAACGGGTGCCAATGCAATTTAGTAGGCAGAAACTAATTCAGTTTTTATTATGAAATAATCCGGCAAGCGGGTGGCAGGCTGTTGCAACGATCTCCTCAATCTTGGGTGCGTACAACAATATTTTCATCGGATAAGCCTGTGAACGTGAAGCTGATTATTCTTTTTCTTTAAGTGGTGCTGATTATTCTTGATAAGCACCGTAGATGGATGGTAATTTTCTTATCCAGAGTACGTATTTATCTCTCTTTTTTTAACAAGTTTTTCTTGTTGGAAAAAGGTAGTATGGGAACGTATAACTCTTTTTTGATTCTTCTATTATAGTACGAAATATATTGTCTTTTTTAGAACCGCATAGAGTATACTCACTCCCCATGTATACCTGTAGTATGGAGTTTTAACATGTAACTTTTGTAGTATGGAGTATGCACTACTAAGTAAAATTGGAGTGTGAAGTATAAGCATTTGATTATTTGAGTACGGATTATTAACACCAAGCTGGAGTATTAATACTCTTTTACGTGAATGCACAAAATATATATGTGTGCCAAAAAAGTAGTATTTCGTATGTAATTTATAGTTCGTTTCAGAATTATGGTATGTACTACATACTACTATACTGCTATATTATGGAGTATATTTATAAATTTTCACATGGAGTATGTGCATGTCTACATATAATTGTTTTTCACAGAGAGTATGTAGTATACCTTTTTGAAGTAGATATAGTTTTTTTAGTATGTAGTATATTGTATGAACTGTCAAGAAAAAAAAGTATGTAGTATATTAATTTTGAACTTAGTATTGGGAACCACCAAGAGTATGGAGTATGTATTTCTTAGAACATGGAGTATATATGCTTTTTTATGGAGGGTGGAGTATATGTGTCTTGTAGTATGAAGAAATATACTTCTTATTTTAGAATGGTGTATGTAGTATCTACGGTGGACTGTTGTGCATATATAATATAAACGAGATATTTATGGAGTTGCTGACTTTGTATGTATTTTTGTTTAGATAGGAGTACTTTTTTTTAGGAAATTCAGACGGGACTATGTGTTACAGATTCGTTAGTGGACACATATTTTTTTTGAAGGAGTATATATATGTACGCATGTAGTATGGAGAATGTCATGTACATTATGTTTGTACGGTTAGTTGATGCGTCCTGATGCACTGTCGTTGGTCCATTGCATGCATCCATGAATGCTTCTCTTCTAAATTAGCAATCCAAATCCTACATGCACCAGCATTAGATCGATTCTAGTATGCATAAGGATGCCTGACGCCAGCGGCCGGTGGATATATTTTGATATATAGCTTGCTCGTTTTACTGGAGGTAGTTATATGGTAATTATCTTCCCACATAAATCGGGTGGGTGGGGTGGGGGTACGGGCTGGTCATTTTCTCCGGTAGAGAAAGTCTGAAAACTTGTGAAACCAAACCCGTTAATCAACGCTCAGATCTAAAGATATCGGAGGGCAGCTAGGGTGGTGGTAACTACCACTAGGTGGTAGTATCTATTTTTTCTCTCTCTCTCTCTCTCTCTCTATATATATATATATATATATATATATATATATATATATATATATATATATATATATATATATATATATATATATATATATACCCAATCGCTCAAACATACAAACATACACTTATCAATATGAACACACTTCTGAGAGACTGGGCGGACATATCATCTTTGGATTGACAAAGTCGCTACAGATGACTTCGTAGTCGACAGGAACATCTACTCCACTAAACGCACATCGCCAAATGACCGAAATAAATTCAGTAAAATGCCGCCACCAATACAAAGTCTAGTACTTGAACTCTGTTGGGTTAGTTCCATCATCACGAAGAAGATAACTAGTGTAAGTTGGACGTGTCTTGTGTTCTCTGTACTGCCATGATTGATGAATAGATTGGAAATTTCTCTCGCAAAAAAAAAAAAAACGACGCACCGGGCCGAGATTACGTTTTCCTTTCCTTGCGACGAGTTGAGATTAAGGTATGTAACGCAAAGCATAATCAGATGCGATCACCCGAAAAAGGATCGTTACCGAATCTAAACCACGAATTCGGAGACGTGAAGCGCCCCGCTCCCCGCTTTCGACGTGGCGAGCGCGACCGGATACCCGCACAAAATACAAATCTAATCCCACCCGAAAACGATATTAACGCCCAAAGCAGACAGCTTTTGCTTAGCCAGGGGCCGCACATTACATTACACTACTCTCTGCTGAACTAACCTGGAAAGCAAAGCAGAGAGCATCTGGCCTGCCTGCCCACCACTAATTAAACAAGGACGTAGTACTACGTACGCTGCCAATCATGGGACTCGATCGACAGATTGTCGATCGCCTCCACTAATAGAGATTAATGGCCAAGATCCATCTCACCATAATCAATTTAGACCACTATTTATGCGTTGTTGTTGATGGCGAGATATACCAGTGCTCATGTCAGAACCACTGAATGATGCTACGTGAACCACTGAAGAGAAAATATGGAGCCAGCAGGACAGGGGGAACCAGTCGACGGACACAAGGTTTAGAGTTTGGTATAGTAATAACATTACATTCCAACGTTTTTTTTATGCCTTCATTGGTCACGAATTAGTCGTGCCATTGTGTCCCGTTCTTTTACTTGGTGACTGATATATCTACCCAATCACAAGACTTCAGGACCGAAAGCTTTTTTCTTTGACACTCACTTCAGGACTGATGAAGCTAGCTAGCTATCCCACGGTACGTCGTGCCTTCTCTTTACCGTTTACCAGAGAAAGTACGTAGACCCTACCCGTGCACGTGCATGATGCATGCACGCACGCGCGGCGCCCATCAGCTCCACGCGATGAGCGAGGCAGCGGCCTGCTCGAACGTCCCGACGCCGAGACCGGCGGCCGCGGCGTACAGCTGGTTGAGGGCGAGCGCGCGATGAGCCGCCACCTCAAGACGTCGGCTCAGGGCGGCCGCCTCGGCGCGGAGCTCGTCGTTGGCGTGGAGGACGATGGCGACGCGGCTACGCGCGGCGTGCACGCGCGCCGCGAGCTCGCGGCGGCCGCCCCGCAGGCTTGCGGCGAGGGCACGGAGGTCGTCGAGGTGGCGCTGCTTGCGTGCGCGCGACCGGCGCGCCGACTCCCGGTTGGAGATCTTCCGCCTGAGCCTCCGGTCGTCCATGTCGTCCGCCGTGTCGACGCCGACCGCAGCGGCGTCCGTCATCGGCGGCGAGGCCGCTGCCGCCGCATCTTCGATCGGAATTTGCTCCGTGTTCGTTCCGAACCCGTCATTCTGTGGCGCGAAGGTTTGGAGGGAGGCCGAACCTGAGAACGGCATGATAAGGTTATAATGGTAATTGAGTGATTTAGGAAGGAGGAGGAGGAAAAGGAAGGGAAGAAATGAAGAGCCGTGGTATTTATAGAGGGTTTAAGAGGGGCATTTCTGGGATTTTTTGAATCATTTGTGGGACCATTTTGTAGTAGTGGTTGCTGAGCTGTCTACTTTAGGTATTGTGTATTTTAATTAAGCATAATTCAATATTGGTCAGGCATATGCTAAAAGCCTATAGACCGTCCAAGTTCATTAGTGTACATCGTATGCAAAAAGTTGCAGATAATCTTTTGAATTGTCAGCTACAATTTTTTACGGGTAAAGAGGGTTTCGTTCATCAAATAGCATCGTTACAATCTTTGGCAATAATCTGTCATAGTTCCTCTTTGCCGCTAGATCCTGGCCAACACATAGTTCAGCCCTAGGTATGTCCAAAGTGAGCTCGCCCTTCACAAGGTAGCTCGGTTCTCCTACTTCCGTTGCGAGTTTGCGACCTTCGGACAACATTTATCTCTTTTAAAAATATTGTTGCATTATTCCATAGTTATTATTTAGACAATTGTGCCTTAATTTTATTATTACATTGTCTCCAAATGATAAGGTGGATCCATATGGTTGTGCGGTAACTTTGTACTGGACTTGGCGGACAACTCATGCCTTAAGAGGAATCGAGGAATCGTTGTAGTGCAACTAGACACATCTATTTGGATCTTGTTGCCAGAGAGTGGGCCAGAGATGTAGGAGGTACAGGTGCCATTGAACGATGGCAGAACAAGATTAGGCATCTCAGAAGCTTCCTTCATGGGTGGGCTAAACATCTAGGTGGAGTGTATAAGGTCGAGAAGGAAAGACTCCTTTCACTTATACAAACCTTAGACATAAAAGCAGAAACTATGGTTCTGTTACCCACTGAGCTTCATATTAAGCATGAGGCTGAGATGAGGCTGAAGGATTTGCTCCGTGAGGAAGAATTAAAGTGGGCATTGCGGGCAAAGGTGAGAAAAGTTGTCCAGGGGGATGCGAATACTCAGTTCTTCCACATGATTGCCAATGGCAAGCACCGGAAGAAGAGGATCTTCCAGCTAGAGCAAGATGAGGGTACAATAGTCGGCCAGGACAACCTGGAAATCTACATTACTGAATACTATAAACGGTTGTTTGGACCACCAGAGGAGAGCTGTGTATCCCTGGATGAGTCTAGGGTTAGCGATATTCCTCAACTTACTTCTGTGGAGAATGATGTGTTAACTGCCCTTTTCTCGGAAAAGGAAGTTTTCGAGGCTATTGCCAAGATGAAAAGTAATACGGCACCGGGGCCGGATGGTTTCCCGGCTGAGTTTTACAAGAAGTGTTGACATATTATCAAAGGGGACCTGATACCGATGTTCCATGATTTGTTCTCGGGACATTTGCAGCTGTTCCAACTTAATTTTGGAACGATAACGTTGTTGCCTAAGAAAACAGATGCCGTGAGAATTGAGCAATTTCAGCCTATCTGCCTTCTCAACGTCAGTTTCAAAATATTTACCAAGGTTGGCACGATCAGGCTTACTCAGATAGCGCACGCTGTAGTTCAACCTTCTCAAACGGCTTTCATGCCGGATAGGAACATCCTCGAAGGGGTTGTCGTTCTTCATGAAACGCTACATGAAATTCATACGAAAAAACTAGATGGGGTTATTTTCAAAGTGGATTCCGAGAAGGCCTATGATAAAGTCAAATGGCCGTTCCTCCAGCAAGCTCTACGAATGAAGGGTTTTGATGAGCGCTGGAGACATCAAGTGGAAACTTTCACGCAAAAAGGCAGTGTTGGCATTAAAGTTAATGATGACATAGGCCACTACTTCCGAACGCACAAGGGTCTGAGACAGGGCGATCCTATGTCGCCTATTTTGTTCAATATTGTGGTTGATATGTTAGCGATCCTGATTGGGAGGGCCAAAGAGGCCGGTCAGGTGGAGGGAGTGGTGCCTCATCTGGTGGATGGTGGTCTGTCCATCCTGCAATACGCTGATGATACAATCATTTTTATGGAACATGATTTGGCCAAAGCGAGGAACATGAAGCTAGTGTTATGCCTTTTCGAACAATTGTGTGGGCTGAAGATTAATTTCCATAAAAGCGAGTTGTTCTGTTTTGGTAGAGCCAAAGACGAACAGGAAGCTTATACACAATTGTTTGGGTGTGAAATTGGGTCTCTACCTTTCACATATCTTGGTATTCCAATACACCATCGTAAGTTAACGAATGGTGAGTGGAAGTGCATCGAGGATAGATTTGAGAAGAAACTAAGCTGTTGGAAAGGAAAACTCATGTCTTATGGAGGCCGGGTGATTCTGATTAACTCGGTGCTCACGAGTTTACCTATGTTTCTGTTATCTTTCTTCGAGGTACCAGTGAGGGTGAGGAAAAGGCTAGACTTTTATCGTTCTCGCTTCTTTTGGCAGAGTGATGAGTCTAAGAGGAAGTACAGATTGGCCAAATGGGATATTATCTGCAGACCAAAGGACCAAGGAGGACTTGGTATTGAAAACCTTGAAGTCAAAAACAGATGCCTCCTTAGTAAGTGGCTGTTTAAGTTGTCGTCTGAGACAGAGGCAACTTGGGCGCAGATTTTACGTAGTAAATATCTGCACTCAAAGACTTTATCCCAAGTCACTCTCAGACCTACAGAATCGCCGTTCTGGAAAGGGCTCATGAGGGTTAAGGTCGCTTTCTTCAACAGAACGAGATGTATTGTTGGTAATGGAGATGATACGCGATTCTGGGAGGATACGTGGCTGGGTGACGCGCCTTTGGCTACACAATATCCAACACTATATCGTATTGTTCAGCGTAGGGACGCTCTTGTTGCGACGGTGATGCAGTCTATTCCTGTAAACATGCAGTTTAGGAGAGTGCTTGTTGGACCTCGATGGGAAGCATGGCTTCACTTGGTCCGTAGGCTGATGGACGTTCAGCTAAATCCTCAGCCCGACCAGTTGTGTTGGAAACTAACTAAAACTGGGGTGTTCACGGTAAAATCGATGTATATGGATATTATTAATTCATCTGTGATACCTACGACTAAGGAGGTCTGGAAAGTTAAGGTTCCTTTGAAGATTAAAGTGTTTATGTGGTTTGTGCATAAACAAGTTATTCTTACAAAGGACAATCTAGTTAAGCGCAACTGGACAGGATCTACTAGGTGTAGTTTCTGTGATCGGGATGAGACTATCAAGCATTTATTTTTTGATTGCCCGTTGGCACAAGGGTTGTGGCGCATTGTGCAAATTGCCTTTAATATTACTCCACCGAGATCGATAAACACGTTATTTGGGGCGTGGCTGTTTGGGATTGAGTCCGAAACAGCCAGACACATTCGTGTAGGAGTATGTGCGTTATTATGGGCAATTTGGAATTGCAGGAATGATTTGATTTTTAACAGGACAACAAATATTCATTTTTTGCAGGTGTTATTCCGGGCTACGGCGCTGATCCGTACTTGGTCCTTACTCACTCCGACGGAGGCCAGGGAGCGTTTGGTTACTGGATCTGTCCGGTGGGAGACGGTAGCGCGGGATATCTTCAACCGGTTTGGATGGCGATCATGTAATAGGATAGGAGTTTAGTTTACCTATCTGCTATTTTGCCAGCCGGGTTGTGGCTTATCTCATTTCTGCCTTGCAGTCGATGCTCTATGTGAGCTATAGGCTGCTTTGGTTCCTTTTTCTGTAAGACCTTTGTTCAGAACCTGTTTATTTGTTTAATAAGAGAGGCCGTATGCATCGATCTGATGCAGAGGCCGGGGAATCCCCCCTTTTCAAAAAAAAAAAACTAGACACATCTATTCCGCAAACCTAAGTAAATTTGATGCAGTCCGGCATAATTTGGTACATCTTGAATACAACAAGGTACTTTTGCAAGCAATATCTGATAACTTCTTAATATCATTTTTAGAAACATCTCTTATTGCATTCATAAAATGCAATAAGAGATGTTTCTGAAGAAAAAGAATGATAGTTGGCTATAAGCTAAGGTCTAAGAGCATGCTCGGTTTGATTTGTTTTTTGCGGCGGGTTGATTTGAAAATTGGCATGCCAATATTTGGAATCTTTTCAAATATTGAATAGTGATTGGTTCATTATTTTTCTTACCGACCTCATATATTCACCAACTTTTGGCCAATCTTGGCATCACCAATTTTTGGCTTGCAACACGTTAGCTAGCAAAGCAAGCATACACTAAAACCAAATGTGTTTTCCGAATGCCAAGGCAATACATGCATAGTCGGCTGAGGTCAATAAAATTATGTGTTAGAGGCTTCTTATCTCGAGAACTAAGGGCTTGTATGATGGTTATAAGAGGGTTTTTGTTATGCATCCAAGTCACCTAGAAAAATGAAAAACATGTTATACAATAAATTATACTATATAACAATTAAGAAATTAATGTATGAATGCTCCTAACATAATGAGATGATTAAAGAAAGCATCTGGAGAAACTAACATGACTATTTCACTACAAGACATACCATCTCTCAGTTAAGAGAACTCTCTTCCAACTGAACACACTATCTAGATAATACCATTGTACGTGCTCTAGTCGTGCATAGTCCACACTGTAACGCTGGTCGACAAGGCCCATATGAGACAAAGAAGGGGTTCATGGGGCTGGCACCACGTTGTTGAAGTTTCTGCGTGATTTTGATTGAACGCGACCCAAAGCCGCAAAGACTGAGCTTAATCACGAAGGAATGACAGAGATATTTACGCCCTCCATAGATCTAATGATTTCGATCGACCTATATGCTAAAGCAGATCCGGCCAGGGGGATCCTGTTAAATTAAACGACCAATACTTTGTCTGAGTCCATGGGTGTAGGGCACGGCTAGTAACTGTCTGTCCGTTCGGGTGCACTCATGGTACGCTTGATCAAACGATGTGACCGGTAGTCGGCCGGGCCGGACGCCGTGCTGCTGCCGACCTGCATTGCCATCCATGGCTCCATGCTACGTACTACGGAGGAAGAAGAAGAAAAGAGCACGAGGGCGGCGACATGGGCCATGCAACCCTAGCTTGGACGTCGGACGTCGGCGTCGGGCCGGTAGAGTGACCAATAGAATTGCAATTGCAAAATATACGTCAGGCCATTAGTGACCAAGTTGTTGTTGCAGATAATACATGTTTATTTTTTGTGTGAAAGTGGCGTACGAACTAACCAGGCCTCCAGTAGCACCCAGGAAATAGGAAAGGGACTGTCTATATTCAAACCCGTTTCAAGTGCAAGTAGCATCTCATTGGGTCTGTTGCTACCTAGAATCGACGGCTTTAGTGCAAGCAAATGAGCTTGCAGTGAAGGTCTGAAGGGTGCAAACGGTGCACCACTGTCCAACAGACAGCATGACCCCTCGCTCTCCACACTGTCTCAAAGCCTCACAGCCACAAGAGAAACCACAAGATGAAAATTACGGATCGACCCAGTGGTAGTCGCCGCAGTGTCACCAATCATTCGGGATTTAGAGCCAGCCAGGGACAAGAAGAAGAAGAAAAATGCTTTGGGCTGGCATCGATTGCATCCACACGTTGGTCGATCGATCTCCCGGGCAGGCAGCCGCAGCAAGTACCTATCAACCTCTGGTCTCAGTCTCACTAAAGCTTGCTATGTAGCTCCTTTTGGGTAAAGCAGTATACCAATATGCATGCCCATTCCATTCCAACGATGACTGCAGCTTAGCTAGTGGGCAGCACGAGAGATCAGGCACCGATCTAAACATCAAAAGAGATCAGATGCATGCACTGTTGGAAATATGAGCAAATTACTACGAGATTTAATCCGAATAAACAGAATATAAATCATGACCACAGCAGCAGAGATTAAACTAATCATGCGAACTAGCATAGCAGATGAACATATCACATCTAGGGCACATACTAGAAACATGAATTCTACCACGATCTCGAACAGGAAGGATAGAATCACATACGGTGCAGCGGGTGCAGCACCGCCGGTGTTGATGTTGTCGCCCATGTCATCGAGGATGAGGTTGCCGAGGTCGGGGAAGAAGTCGTCGTTCACGAAGTCGTCGCTGCCAGCAGTCGCGCGAGTGCGCTCCCCAAAAACCTGATCGCCCCTCAACCCGCGGCGCGTCGTGACGAGGCGTGGCATGGCGAGGCGAGCGAAGAGGAGGAGCGCGCGTGTAGGTCTCCTCTTCTCATGCTCATACAAGTGGTAGAAGAGCTCACCTTATAAAGAGGTGCAACTCTCTCTCAACTTCCAAGGTGGGACTAAACTTTAGCCTCACTCACTCCACTCACATGTGTGCATGAATGGGCCAAGAGAATTTCAGAATTTTAGTTGGGCTTTGGGCCAAAGGCCTACTAGCAAAATTCCAACAATCCCCCACAAAGTCTCATTGGCACATCTCATCATTTAGTTCCAAAACATTGTTTTATATATCGGTGCTTAGTGGAGACTGTGAAGTTGAACTTCCACTTAGAAATTTATGCTACACTAGATCACAACTTGAATAGTGGACTATGCCTTGAACTACAAGTTTTCTGTGAAACTCGTTTCACACAAATTCTTGACCGATACTGGGCTGCCGCAAGGCTTCCCCGCGGGTGGAGCGTATACGTCATACTCCAGGGCCTTTCATGAATTTATTAGAGAACACCCAATTCTCACAGACTGCGACGTTAACAGTCAAATTCATATAGGTGTGTTCCTCAGAAGATGTTCTGCAGGACAACATCTCTGCTTACCCGAATAAGCCACTTGGAACACATTAAGATAAGTATCAACCTGCCATGCAGATCAGGAGAGTATTGCATCTTCACAGAGTGGAATAATGAATATAGGGATACTCTCCTTTCAGCTGACCAACAACTTGTCTCCCACTTCTACTTCACGGGATCTCCGATCACATAGAGTGGGTTACCACTATGGACAACTCATGCGGTGGGTCTCAAACCCATCTCCATCGATGCATTATCTATCACATTACGTGATAGACCCTTTGTGAAGGGATCTGCCAAGTTTTTCGACGTTTGGATATAATCCAACGTAATAACTCCGGAGTTCCTCAATTTTCTGACAGATTTTAATCTCCTCTTCACATGCCTTGAGGACTTCATATTGTCCTTAGAACTGTTTATCTTGACGATCACAGTTTGATTATCACAGTTCATCAGGATAGGGGGTATTGGTTTTTCAACCATAGGTAAGTCCATGAAGAGTTCACGAAGCCACTCTGCTTCAACAATGGCAGTGTCTAATGCTGTGAGTTCTGCTTCCATAGTTGACCTCGTTAAGATGGTCTGCTTGCAAGACTTCCAGGAAACAGCGCCACCACCAAGTGTAAAAACATAACCACTTGTGGCCTTAATCTCATCAGCATCAAATATCCAGTTTGAGTCACTATAACCCTCCAGTACCCTTGGATACCCGGTGTAGTGAATCCCATAGCTCGCGGTGCCTTTCAAATAACGCATAACTCTCTCAAGCGCATGCCAATGATCATCTCCCGGTTTTGACACTAACCGACTCAGCTTGCTCACAACAAAAGAGATGTCAGGCCTCGTGGCACTCGCCAAATACATAAGCGAGCCAATAATCTGAGAATACCTCAGTTGATCTCTAGCAATCCGTCGATTCTTTCAAAGCAACACACTAGCATCATATGGAGTTGGAGAAGGCGTGCAGTCGCTATACCCAAATGACTCAAGACCTTTTCCACATAATGAGACTGAAGTAGTGTGATCCCACCATTCTCATCTCTCAACAGCTTGATGTTTAAGATAACATCAGCTACTCCTAGATCCTTCATCTCAAAACAGCGAGATAAGAAATCCTTAACCTCCTTGATTAAATCAAGTTTGGTTCCAAAGATCAATATGTCGTCGACATACAGACAAAGAATAACTCCTTCGCCCCCACCATAGCGAAAGTACACGCACTTGTCCCCATCGTTTACTACAAAGCCGACAGCAGTTAATATTCTTTCGAACTTCTCATGCCATTCCTTAGGAGCTTGTTTAAGGCCATATAAAGACTTTAATAACTTGCACACCTTTCCTTCCTGACCAGGTACTACAAAACCATCTGGCTGATCCATGTAAATTTCCTCCTTCAACTCTCCATTAAGGAAAGCCGTCTTAACGTCCTTTTAATGGACGAGAAGACCATGTGAGGCAGCCAGTGATAGTAGCACCCGAATTGTGGTCAGTCTAGCCACGGGTGAGTAAGTATCAAAGAAGTCTTCACCTTCTTTCTGGGTATAACCCTTGGCCACAAGCCGTGCCTTGTACTTTTCAATCGTACCATCAGGTCTAAGCTTCTTCTTGAACACCCACTTACATCCTACAAGTTTGCACCCATATGGACGGTCAGTGATCTCCCAGGTACCGTTAGCTAAGATGGAATCCATCTCGCTACGTACAGCTTCCTTCCAGTAGTCAGCATCAGGAGATGCATAGGCTTCTGAAATAGTCCTGGGTGTGTCATCCACGAGGTACACAATGAAATCATCACCAAAAGACTTTGCAGTCCTCTGTCTCTTACTCCTCACAGGAGTTCCATTGTTACCCTCAACAGGATTCTCAACGTGTTCCATCGCAATGGTGGGTTCAGGAATTACAGTGAATTCCTCACTAGATGGAGTAGGTATCTCCTGATTTGATGAACTCGACATATCCTTCATAGGAAATATGTCCTCAAAGAAAGTTGCATCATTTGATTCCATAATCGTACCAACATGCATGTCGGATACCTCAGATTTTATTATCAAAAATCTATAGCCGATGCTATGAAAAGCATAGCCCAGAAGAACACAATCCACGGTTTTTGGTCCAAGCTTGCGCTTCTTGGGAATTGGTATATTGACTTTCGCCAAACAACCCCAAGTACGTAGGTAAGAGAGTTTCAACCTTTTCCTTTCCCATTCCTCAAATGGAGTTATGGTCTTATGCTTTGTGGGAACTCGGTTTAGGACATGACACACAGTCATTAGCGCCTCCCCCCACCATTCCTTGGATAGACCCGAAGTGTCTAACATGGTGTTAACCATATCAGTTAGAGTTCGGTTCTTTCTTTAGGCTACCCCATTTGACTGGGGTGAGTAGGGAGGCGTCCTCTCATGGATTATACCATGTTCCGCACAAACATATCAAATTCATTGGAAAAATACTCTCCACCACGATCGGACCTAAGCCGTTTAATTTTTCAATCAAGTTGGTTCTCTGCCTCAGCTTTATAGTTTTTAAAGAAAGTCAAAGCCTCATCTTTTGATTTCAGAAGATACACATAACAATATCTAGTGGAGTCATCAATCAACGTCATGAAGTATCTCTTTCCACCTTTTGTCAACACGCCATTCATCTCACAAAGATCAGAATGTATAAGCTCTAGTGGCGCCAAGTCTCTTGCCTCTGCAGTCTTATGGGACTTGCGAGGTTGCTTAGCTTGCACAGATACTTGGCACTTGGAGCCTTTGATAGTAGAGATTTTCGGAATTAAATTCATATTGTCTAAC
Organism: Triticum aestivum; assembly: GCF_018294505.1. Lineage (NCBI taxonomy): Eukaryota > Viridiplantae > Streptophyta > Magnoliopsida > Poales > Poaceae > Triticum > Triticum aestivum. The sequence continues at coordinate 593,241,411 of NC_057803.1, read as the reverse complement.
CGCGTCATGCAACCAAAGTTAATATGACAGAGTCGTGAATGCCAAATATCAGACTCATTATTGTGGCAAACATTATTAATAACTTTAGTGCAAATATCTGACGAAGATAGGCGGAACAAGCCTCCGCACTCATAGCCTTTTCCAACAAATTGTCCACACTTAGAAATTACAACTTTATTGGATTCGAAAACCGACTTAAAACCATCTCGACATAAACAAGAACCGCTAACGAGATTTTTATTGATGAAGGGCACATGATGAACGTTCTTCAGACGCACAGTCTTCCCCGAAGTAAACTTCAGATCGACCGTACCAACACCTTGAACGATGGCATGTGACCTGTTCCCCATCAGCACGAGTGAAGTCCCTGTTGCCTGGTAAGAAGAAAACATGGAGGCGTCAGCACAAATATGTACATTGGCACCGGTGTCAATTAACCAATCAGGGGATTGAAATACTGAAAAGATGGTAGGAAAAATACCGTACCCTGATTCCTTCATATTAGTATCACCGATGACAACATTAGCGGACTTGCCGCTCTTCTCATGTTCGCGCTCCTCAAAGCGGTTAGGACACTTTGGAGCCCAGTGATTAGGATCATCGCAGACATGGCAAAGTCCCTTCCCCTTCTTATGAGAATTCTTCTTGAAGTTGGTAGAATGTGATGGCTTGTTCTTTGTATCAAACTTTCCTTTGCCCTGAGTTTTGTTGTTATTGTTTTTGTACTTGTTGGGCTGGGAGTTCTTCTTATGTACCATTTGGGCACTAGAACCTCCCTCAGCAACTCGAGCACGTGTGTCCTTTGCTCTCGCCTTCTCTTCAACATCAAGAGTACCAATGAGATCCACAACGGAAAACTCCTGTCTCTTGTGTTTCAGGGAAGTAGCAAAATTGTTCCACGAAGGTGGAAGCTTGGCAATGATGCCTCAGGCAACAAATTTGTCCGGCAACACACACTTGAAGTACTCAAGTTCTTTTGCGAGCGACTGTATCTCATGAGCCTGCTGTACAACAGGGCGCTCATCAGTCATCTTGTATTCATAGAATTGCTCCATGACGTACAACTCGCTGCCGGCGTCCGAGGCACCAAACTTGGCCTTGAGCTCAGCCCACATGTCCTTGCCGTTGTCAAACGACATATACGAATCCACAATGGAGTCATCAAGAACACTCAGAAGAGCACCTTTAAAGAGGGTATCGATCTTCTCAAAAGTTTCCAGCTGTGCTGGATTAAGATCGCCCTCAGGCTTGCCCTTGGTGGCATCATAGCAGCCCATGGTCTGAAACCAGTAGACTGCTCTCGTGCGCCACCTCTTATATTGCGCCCCCTTAAAGGCAGGCGGTTTCAAATGCGCAGCAAAACCACTCGGAGTAAATTGCCTATAATCAGGTTTTTGGATTGTTGGAAATATGAGCAAATTACTACGAGATTTAATCCGAATAAACAGAATATAAATCATGACCACAGCAGCAGATATTAAACTAATCATGCGAACTAGCATAGCAGATGAACATATCACATCTAGGGCACATACTAGAAACATGAATTCTACCACGATCTCGAACAGGAAGGATAGAATCACATACGGTGCAGCGGGTGCAGCACCGCCGGTGTTGATGTTGTCGCCCATGTCGTCGAGGATGAGGTTGCCGAGGTCGGGGAAGAAGTCGTCATTCACGAAGTCGTCGCTGCCAGCAGTCGCGCGAGTGCGCTCCCCAAAAACCTGATCGCCTCTCTCCCGTACAGGATCACGAGAGGCGGGGTTCCGGAGGCCTGCTGTCCCTTCTCACGGTGCACGACGGAAGGAGGGATGGAGAAGACTAGCTTGGAGGCACAATGATCTGGAATGGTGATGAGAAACCATACGAAGCGGCGGCTAGGGTAGACGTCTGCCTGACTATATATTGCAGGCCGGGTAGGTCGTGGGAGTAAACCCCACGTCCGAGTCGTCACGATCCAAAAGAATCGGAAATGGTTCAGTAATTAACACGTCTGTTAATTATTAATTAATGACTCATTAATTTTCCCATGCAGCAAAAATATAGACAACGTGCATAGCTCTGTCCTCGGCCCGGCTCAATCCCGCAACCCGCGGCGCGGCGCGTCGTGACGAGGCGTGGCGTGGCGAGGCGAGCGAGGAGGAGGAGGAGCACGCGTGTAGGTCTCCTCTTCTCATGATCATACAAGTGGTAGAAGAGCTCACCTTATAAAGAGGTGCAACTCTCTCTCAACTTCCAAGGTGGGACTAAACTTTAGCCTCACTCACTCCACTCACATGTGTGCATGAATGGGCCAAGAGAATTTCAGAATTTTAGTTGGGCTTTGGGCCAAAGGCCTACTAGCAAAATTCCAACAATCCCCCACAAAGTCTCATTGGCACATCTCATCATTTAGTTCCAAGACATTGTTTTATATATCGGTGCTTAGTAGAGACTGTGAAGTAGAACTTCCACTTAGAAATTAATGCTACACTAGATCACAACTTGAATAGTGGACTATGCCTTGAACTACAAGTTTTCTGCGAAACTAGTTTCACACAAATTCTTGACCGATACTGGGCTGCCGCAAGGATTCCCTGCGGGTGGAGCGTATACGTCATACTCCAGGGCCTTTCATGAATTTATTAGAGAACACCCAATTCTCACAGACTGCGACATTGACAGTCAAATTCATATAGGTGTGTTCCTTAGAAGATGTTCTGCAGGACAACATCTCTGCTTACCCGAATAAGCCACTTGGAACACATTAAGATAAGTATCAACCTGCCATGCAGATCAGGAGAGTATTGCATCTTCACGGAGTGGGATAATCAATATAGGGATACTCTCCTCCCAGCTGACCAACAGCTTGTCTCCCACTTCTACTTCACGGGATCTCCGATCACATAGAGTGGGTTACCACTATGGACAACTCATGCGGTGGGTCTCAAACCCATCTCCATCGATGCATTATCTATCATATTACGTGATAGACCCTTTGTGAAGGGATCTGCCAAGTTTTTCGATGTTTGGATATAATCCAACGTAATAACTCCGGAGTTCCTCAATTTTCTGACAGATTTTAATCTCCTCTTCACATGCCTTGAGGACTTCATATTGTCCTTAGAACTGTTTATCTTGACGATCACAGTTTGATTATCACAGTTCATCTGGATAGGGGGTATTGGTTTTTCAACCATAGGTAAGTCCATCAAGAGTTTACGAAGCCACTCTGCTTCAACAATGGCAGTGTCTAATGCTGTGAGTTCTGCTTCCATAGTTGACCTCGTTAAGATGGTCTGCTTGCAAGACTTCCAGGAAACAGCGCCACCACCAAGTGTAAAAACATAACCACTTGTGGCCTTAATCTCATGAGCATCAGATATCCAGTTTGAGTCACTATAACCCTCCAGTACCCTTGGATACCCGGTGTAGTGAATCCCATAGCTCGCGGTGCCTTTCAAATAGCGCATAACTCTCTCAAGCGCATGCCAATGATCATCTCCCGGTTTTGACACAAACCGACTCAGCTTGCTCACAGCAAAAGAGATGTCAGGCCTCGTGGCACTCGCCAAATACATAAGCGAGCCAATAATCTGAGAATACCTCAGTTGATCTCTAGCAATCCGTCGATTCTTTCAAAGCAACACACTAGCATCATATGGAGTTGGAGAAGGCCTGCAGTCGCTATACCCAAACGACTCAAGACCTTTTCCACATAATGAGACTGAAGCAGTCTGATCCCACCATTCTCATCTCTCAACAGCTTGATGTTTAAGATAACATCAGCTACTCCTAGATCCTTCATCTCAAAACAACGAGATAAGAAATCCTTAACCTCCTTGATTAAATCAAGTTTGGTTCCAAAGATCAATATGTCGTCGACATACAGACAAAGAATAACTCCTTCGCCCCCACCATAGCGATAGTACACGCACTTGTCACCATCGTTTACTACAAAGCCGGCAGCAGTTAATATTCTTTCGAACTTCTCATGTCATTCCTTAGGAGCTTGTTTAAGGCCATATAAAGACTTTAATAACTTGCACACCTTTCCTTCCTGACCAGGTACTACAAAACCATCTGGCTGATCCATGTAAATTTCCTCCTTCAACTCTCCATTAAGGAAAGTCGTCTTAACGTCCATTTGATGGACGAGAAGACCATGTGAGGCAGCCAGTGATAGTAGCACCCGAATTGTGGTCAGTCTAGCCACGGGTGAGTAAGTATCAAAGAAGTCTTCACCTTCTTTCTGGGTATAACCCTTGGCCACAAGCCGTGCCTTGTACTTTTCAATCGTACCATCAGGTCTAAGCTTCTTCTTGCACCCACTTACATCCTACAGGTTTGCACCCATATGGACGGTCAGTGATCTCCCAGGTACCGTTAGCTAAGATGGAATCCATCTCGCTACGTACAGCTTCCTTCCAGTAGCCAGCATCAGGAGATGCATAGGCTTCTGAAATAGTCCTGGGTGTGTCATCCACGAGGTACACAATGAAATCATCACCAAAAGACTTTGCAGTCCTCTGTCTCTTACTCCTCACAGGAGTTCCATTGTTACCCTCAACAGGATTCTCAACGTGTTCCATCGCAATGGTGGGTTCAGGAATTATAGTGAATTCCTCACTAGATGGAGTAGGTATCTCCTGATTTGATGAACTCGACATATCCTTCATAGGAAATATGTCCTCAAAGAAAGTTGCATCATTTGATTCCATAATCGTACCAACATGCATGTCGGATACCTCAGATTTTATTATCAAAAATCTATAGCCGATGCTATGAAAAGCATAGCCCAGAAGAACACAATCCACGGTTTTTGGTCCAAGCTTGCGCTTCTTGGGAATTGGTATATTGACTTTCGCCAAACAACCCCAAGTATGTAGGTAAGTATTGGGGAGTTGTATAATCTCATAGTCATAGGAACATGTATAAGTCATGAAGAAAGCAATAGCAACATACTAAACGATCGGGTGCTAAGCTAATGGAATGGGTCATGTCAATCAGATCATTCACCTAATGATGTGATCCCGTTAATCAAATAACAACTCCTTGTTCATGGTTAGGAAACATAACCATCTTTGATTAACGAGCTAGTCAAGTAGAGGCATACTAGTGACACTCTGTTTGTCCATGTATTCACACATGTATTATGTTTCCGGTTAATACAATTCTAGCATGAATAATAAACATTTATCATGATATAAGGAAATAAATAATTACTTTATTATTGCCTCTAGGGCATATTTCCTTCAGTCTCCCACTTGCACTAGAGTCAATAATCTAGATTACACAGTAATCATTCTAACACCCATGGAGCCTTGGTGCTGATCATGTTTTGCTCGTGGAAGAGGCTTAGTCAACGGGTCTGCAACATTCAGATCCGTATGTATCTTGCAAATCTCTATGTCTCCCACCTGGACTAGATCCCGGATGGAATTGAAGCGTCTCTTGATGTGCTTGGTTCTCTTGTGAAATCTGGATTCCTTTGCCAAGGCAATTGCACCAGTATTGTCACAAAGATTTTCATTGGACCCGATGCACTAGGTATGACACCTAGATCGGATATGAACTCCTTCATCCAGACTCCTTCATTTGCTGCTTCCGAAGCATCTATGTACTCCGCTTCACATGTAGATCCCGCTACAACGCTTTGTTTAGAACTGCACCAACTGACAGCTCCACCGTTTAATGTAAACACGTATCCGGTTTGCGATTTAGAATCGTCTGGATCAGTGTCAAAGCTTGCATCAACGTAACCTTTTACGATGAGCTCTTTGTCACCTCCATATATGAGAAACATATCCTTAGTCCTTTTCAGGTATTTCATGATGTTCTTGACCGCTGTCCAGTGATCCACTCCTGGATCACTTTGGTACCTCCCCGCTAGACTTATAGCAAGGCACACATCAGGTCTGGTACACAGCATTGCATACATGATAGAGCCTATGGCTGAAGCATAGGGAACGTCTTTCATTTTCTCTCTATCTTCTGCAGTGGTCGGGCATTGAGTCTTGCTCAACTTCACACCTTGTAACACAGGCAAGAACCCTTTCTTTGCTTGATCCATTTTGAACTTCTTCAAAACTTTGTCAAGGTATGTGCTTTGTGAAAGTCCAATTAAGCGTCTTTATCTATCTCTATAGATCTTAATGCCTAATATGTAAGCAGCTTCATCGAGGTCTTTCATTGAAAAACTCTTATTCAAGTATCCCTTTATGCTATCCAGAAATTCTATATCATTTCCAATTAGTAATATGTCATCCACATATAATATCAGAAATGCTACAGAGCTCCCACTCACTTTCTTGTAAATGCAGGCTTCTCCAAAAGTTTGTATAAAACCAAATGCTTTGATCACAATATCAAAGCGTTTATTCCAACTCCGAGAGGCTTGCACCAGTCCATAAATGGATCGCTGGAGCTTGCACACTTTGTTAGCTCCCTTTGGATCGACAAAACCTTCTGGTTGCATCATATACAACTCTTCTTCCAGAAATCCATTCAGGAATGCAGTTTTGACATCCATCTACCAAATTTCAAGATCATAAAATGCGGCAATTGCTAACATGATTCGGACAGACTTAAGCATCGCTACGGGTGAGAAGGTCTCATCGTAGTCAATTCCTTGAACTTGCCGAAAACCTTTTGCGACAAGTCGAGCTTTGTAGACAGTAATATTACCGTCAGCGTCAGTCTTCTTCTTGAAGATCCATTTATTCTCAATTGCTTGCCGATCATCGGGCAAGTCAACCAAAGTCCATACTTTGTTCTCATACATGGATCCCATCTCAGATTTCATGGCTTCAAGCCATTTTGCAGAATCTGGGCTCACCATCACTTCTTCATAGTTCGTAGGTTCATCATGATCTAGTAGCATGACTTCCAGAACAGGATTACCGTACCACTCCGGCGCGGATCTCACTCTGGTTGATCTACGAGGTTCAGTAGTATCTTGTTCTGAAGTTTCATGATCATCATCATTAGCTTCCTCACTGACTGGTGTAGGTGTCACTGAAATAGTTTTCTGTGATGCACTACTTTCCAATAAGGTAGTAGGTACAGTTACCTCGTCAAGTTCTACTTTCCTCCCACTCAATTCTTTCGAGAGAAACTCCTTCTCCAGAAAGTTTCCGAACTTAGCAACAAAAGTCTTGCCTTCGGATCTGTGATAGAAGGTGTATCCAATAGTCTCCTTTGGATATCCTATGAAGACACACTTCTCCAATTTGGGTTCGAGCTTATCAGGTTGAAGCTTTTTCACATAAGCATCGCGGCCCCAAACTTTCAGAAACGACAACTTTGGTTTCTTGCCAAACCATAGTTCATAAGGCGTCGTCTCAACGGATTTTGATGGTGCCCTATTTAACGTGAATGCGGCCGTCTCCAAAGCATAACCCCAAAACGATAGCGGTAAATCAGTAAGAGACATCATAGATCGCACCATATCTAGTAAAGTACGATTACGATGTTCGGACACACCATTGCACTGTGGTGTTCCGGGTGGCGTGAGTTGTGAAACTATTCCGCATTGTTTCAAATGTACACCAAACTCGTAACTCAAATATTCTCCTCCACGATCAGATCGTAGAAACTTTATTTTCTTGTTACGATGATTTCAACTTCACTCTGAAATTCTTTGAACTTTTCAAACGTTTCAGACTTATGTTTCATTAAGTAGATATACCCATATCTGCTTAAGTCATCTGTGAAGGTGAGAAAATAACGATATCCGCCACGAGCCTCAATATTCATCGGACCACATACATCTGTATGTATGATTTCCAACAAATCTGTTGCTCTCTCCATAGTACCGGAGAACGGTGTTTTAGTCATCTTGCCCATGAGGCACGGTTCGCAAGTACCAAGTGATTCATAATCAAGTGGTTCCAAAAGTCCATCAATATGGAGTTTCTTCATGCGCTTTACACCGATATGACCTAAATGGCAGTGCCACAAATAAGTTGCACTATCATTATCAACTCTGCATCTTTTGGCTTCAACACTATGAATATGTGTGTCACTACTATCGAGATTCAACAAAAATAGACCACTCTTTAAGGGTGCATGACCATAAAAGATATTACTCATATAAATAGAACAACCATTATTCTCAGATTTAAATGAATAACCGTCTCGCATCAAACAAGATCCAGATATAATGTTCATGCTTAACACTAGCACCAAATAACAATTATTTAGGTCTAACATTAATCCCGAAGGTAGATGTAGAGGTAGCGTGCCGACTGCGATCACATCGACTTTGGAACCGTTTCCCACGCGCATCGTCACCTCGTCCTTAGCCAATCTTCGCTTAATCTGTAGTCCCTGTTTCGAGTTGCAAATATTAGCAACAGAACTAGTATCAAATACCCAGGTGCTACTGCGAGCATTAGTAAGGTACACATCAATAACATGTATATCACATATACCTTTGTTCACCTTGCCATCCTTCTTATCCGCCAAATACTTGGGGCAGTTCTGCTTCCAGTGACCAGTCTGCTTGCAGTAGAAGCACTCAGTTTCAGGCTTAGGTCCAGGTTTGGGTTTCTTCTCTTGAGCAGCAACTTGCTTGCCGTTCTTTTTGAAGTTCCCCTTCTTCTTCCCTTTGCCCTTTTTCTTGAAACTAGTGGTCTTGTTGACCATCAACACTTGATGCTCCTTCTTGATTTCTACCTCCGCAGCTTTCAGCATTGCGAAGAGCTCGGGAATAGTCTTATTCATCCCTTGCATATTATAGTTCATCACGAAGCTCTTGTAGCTTGGTGGCAGTGATTGGAGAATTCTGTCAATGACGCAATCATCTGGAAGATTAACTCCCAATTGAATCAAGTGATTATTATACCCAGACATTTTGAGTATATGCTCACTGACAGAACTGTTCTCCTCCATCTTGCAGCTATAGAACTTATTGGAGACTTCATATCTCTCAATCCGGGCATTTGCTTGAAATATTAACTTCAACTCCTGAAACATCTCATATGCTCCATGACGTTCAAAACGTCGTTGAAGTCCCAATTCTAAGCCGTAAAGCATGGCACACTGAACTATCGAGTAGTCATCAGCTTTGCTCTGCCAGACGTTCATAACATCTGGTGTTGCTCCAGCAGCAGGCCTGGCACCCAGCGGTGCTTCCAGGACGTAATTCTTCTGTGCAGCAATGAGGATAATCCTCAAGTTACGGACCCAGTCCGTGTAATTGCTACCATCATCTTTCAACTTTGCTTTCTCAAGGAACGCATTAAAATTCAACGGAACAACAGCATGAGCCATCTATCTACAATCAAGCATAAACAAGCAAGATACTATCAGGTACTAAGTTTCATGATAAATTTAGGTTCAATTAATTTACTTAAAGAACTCCCACTTAGATAGACATCCCTCTAATCCTCTAAGTGATTACGTGATCCAAATCAACTAAACCATGTCCGATCATCACGTGAGATGGAGTAGTTTCATTAGTGAACATCACTATGTTGATCATATCTACTATATGATTCACGCTCGACCTTTCGGTCTCCGTGTTCCGAGGCCATATCTGTATATGCTTGGCTCGTCAAGTATAACCTGAGTATTGCGCGTGTGCAACTATTTTGCACCCGTTGTATTTGAACGTAGAGCCTATCACACCCGATCATCACGTGGTGTCTCAGCACGAAGAACTTTCGCAACGGTGCATACTCAGGGAGAACACTTCTTGATAATTAGTGAGAGATCATCTTATAATGCTACCGTCAATCAAAGCAAGATAAGATGCATAAAAGATAAACATCACATGCAATCAATATAAGTGATATGATATGGCCATCATCATCTTGTGCTTGTGATCTCCATCTTCGAAGCACCGTCGTGATCACCATCGTCACCGGCGCGACACCTTGATCTCCATCGTAGCATCGTTGTCGTCTCGCCAATCTTATGCTTCCACGACTATCGCTACCGCTTAGTGATAAAGTAAAGCATTACAGCGCGATTGCATTGCATACAATAAAGCGACAACCATATGGCTCCTGCCAGTTGCCGATAACTCGGTTACAAAACATGATCATCTCATACAATAAAATTTAGCATCATGTCTTGACCATATCACATCACAACATGCCCTGCAAAAACAAGTTAGACGTCCTCTACTTTGTTGTTGCAAGTTTTACGTGGCTGCTACGGGCTTAAGCAAGAACCAATCTTACCTACACATCAAAACCACAACGATAGTTTGTCAAGTTGGTGCTATTTTAACCTTCGCAAGGACCGGGCGTAGCCACACTCGGTTCAACTAAAGTTGGAGAAACTGTCACCCGCAAGCCACCTATGTGCAAAGCACGTCGGGAGAACCGGTCTCGCGTAAGCGTACGCGTAATGTCGGTCCGGGCCGCTTCGTCCAACAATACCGCCGAACCAAAGTATGACATGCTGGTAAGTAGTATGACTTATATCGCCCACAACTCACTTGTGTTCTACTCGTGCATATAACATCAACATAAAAAACCTAGGCTCGGATACCACTATTGGGGAACATAGTAATTTCAAAAAAAATCCTACGCACACGCAAGATCATGGTGATGCATAGCAACGAGAGGGGAGAGTGTGATCTACGTACCCTTGTAGATCAACAACGGAAGCGTTTGGTTGATGTAGTCGTATGTCTCCACGGCCCGACCGATCAAGCACCGAAACTACGACACCTCCGAGTTCTAGCACACGTTCAGCTCGATGACGATCCCCGGACTCCGATCCAGCAAAGTGTCGGGGAAGAGTTCCGTCAGCACGACGGCGTGGTGACGATCTTGATGCACTACCGTCGTAGGGCTTCGCCTAAGCACAGCTACAATATTATCAAGGACTATGGTGGAAGGGGGCACCGCACACGGCTAAGAATATGATCACGTGGATCAACTTGTGTGTCAAGGGGTGCCCCTGCCCCCGTATATAAAGGATCAAGGGGAGGAGGCCGGCCGGCCCTCTATGGCGCGCCAAGGAGTCCTCCTCCTAGTAGGAGTAGGACTCCTACTAGGAGGGGGAAAGAAGTGGGGAGGGAGAGGGAAAGGGGGGCGCCGCCCCCCCTCTCCTAGTCCAATTCGGACCAGGGGGGACGAGGCGCGCGGCCCACCTTTGGCTGCCCCTCTTTCTCTCCACTAAGGCCCATATGGCCCATTACTTCTCTCGGGGGGGGGGGGTTCCGGTAACCCTCCGGCTCTCCGGTTTTCTCCGAAATCACCCGGAACACTTCCGGTGTCCGAATAAAGCCGTCCAATATATCAATCTTTATGTCTCGACCATTTCGAGACTCCTCTTCATGTCCGTGATCACATCCGGGACTCCGAACTAACTTCGGTACATCAAAACTCATAAACTCATAATATAACTGTCATCGAAACCTTAAGCGTGCGGACCCTACGGGTTCGAGAACAATGTAGACATGACCGAGACACGTCTTCGGTCAATAACCAATAGCGGAACCTGGATGCTCATATTGTCTCCTACATATTCTACGAAGATCTTGATCAGTCAGACCGCATAACAACATACGTTGTTCCCTTTGTCATCGGTATGTTACTTGCCCGAGATTCGATCGTCGGTATCTCAATACCTAGTTCAATCTCGTTACCGGCAAGTCTCTTTACTCGTTCCGTAATACATCATCTCGCAACTAACTCATTAGTTGCAATGCTTGCAAGGCTTATGTGATGTGCATTACCGAGAGGGCCCAGAGATACCTCTCCGACAATCGGAGTGACAAATCCTAATCTCGAAATACGCCAACCCAACATGTACCTTTGGAGACACCTGTAGAGCACCTTTATAATCACCCATTTACGTTGTGACGTTTGGTAGCACACAAAGTGTTCCTCCGGCAAACGGGAGTTGCATAATCTCATAGTCATAGGAACATGTATAAGTCATGAAGAAAGCAATAGCAACATACTAAACGATCGGGTGCTAAGCTAATGGAATGGGTCATGTCAATCAGATCATTCACCTAATGATATGATCCCGTTAATCAAATAACAACTCCTTGTTCATGGTTAGGAAACATAACCATCTTTGATTAACGAGCTAGTGAAGTAGAGGCATACTAGTGACACTCTGTTTGTCTATGTATTCACACATGTATTATGTTTCCGGTTAATACAATTCTAGCATGAATAATAAACATTTATCATGATATAAGGAAATAAATAATAACTTTATTATTGCCTCTAGGGCATATTTCCTTCAGTAAGAGAGTTTCAACCTTTTCCTTTCCCATTCCTCAAATGGAGTCATGGTCTTATGCTTTGTGGGAACTCGGTTTAGGACATGACACGCAGTCATTAGCGCCTCCCCCCACCATTCCTTGGATAGACCCGAAGTGTCTAACATGGTGTTAACCATATCAGTTAGAGTTCGGTTCTTTCTTTCGGCTACCCCATTTGACTGGGGTGAGTAGGGAGGCGTCCTCTCATGGATTATACCATGTTCCGCACAAAACAGATCAAATTCATTGGAAAATACTCTCCACCACGATCGGACCTAAGCCGTTTAATTTTTTGATCAAGTTGGTTCGCTGCCTCAGCTTTATAGTTTTTAAAGAAAGTCAAAGCCTCATCTTTTGATTTCAGAAGATACACATAACAATATCTAGTGGAGTCATCAATCAACGTCATGAAGTATCTCTTTCCACCTTTTGTCAACACGCCATTCATCTCACAAAGATCAGAATGTATAAGCTCTAGTGGCGCCAAGTCTCTTGCCTCTGCAGTCTTACGGGACTTGCGAGGTTGCTTAGCTTGCACACATACTAGGCACTTGGAGCCTTTGACAGTAGAGATTTTCGGAATTAAATTCATATTGGCTAACCGCGTCATGCAACCAAAGTAAATATGACAGAGTCGTGAATGTCAAATATCAGACTCATTATTGTGGCAAACATTATTAATAACTTTAGTGCAAATATCTGACAAAGATAGGCGGAACAATCCTCCGCACTCATAGCCTTTTCCAACAAATTGTCCACACTTAGAAATTACAACTTTATTGGATTCGAAAACTAACTTAAAACCATGTCGACATAAACGGGAACCACTAACGAGATTTTTATTGATGGACAAAACATGATGAACGTTCTTCAGACGCACAGTCTTCCCCGAAGTAAACTTTAGATCGACCGTACCAACACCTCGAACGATGGCATGTGACCCGTTCCCCATCAGCACGGGTGAAGTCCCTGTTGCCTGGTAAGAAGAAAACATGGAGGCGTCAGTGTTGGGGAACGTAGTAATTTCAAAAAAAATTCCTACGCACACGCAAGATCATGGTGATGCATAGCAACGAGAGGGGAGAGTGTGATCTACGTGCCCTCATAGACCGACAGCGGAAGCGTTAGCACAACGCGGTTGATGTAGTCATACGTCTTCATGGCCCGACCGATCAAGCACCGAAACTACGGCACCTCCGAGTTTTAGCACATGTTCAGCTCGATGACGATTCCCGGACTCCGATCCAGCAAAGTGTCGGGGAACAGTTCCGTCAGCACGACGGGGTGGTGACGATCTTGATGTTCTACCGTCGTAGGGCTTCGCCTAAGCACCGCCACAATATTATCGAGGATTATGGTGGAAGGGGGCACCGCACACGGCTAAGAATATGATCACGTGGATCAACTTGTGTGTAGAGGTGCCCCCCTGCCCCCGTATATAAAGGAGGAAGGGAGGAGGAGGCCGGACCTAGGAGGGGGAGCGCCAAGTGTGGAGTCCTACTGGGACTCCCTAGTCCTAGTAGGATTCCACCTCCCATATGGAATAGGAAAAGAGGAAGGGAAAAGGAGAAGGAAGGAAGGGGGCGCCCCCCTTCCCTAGTCCAATTCGGACCAGACCAAGGGGAGGGGTGCGGCCACCCTTGAGGCCCTTTTTCTTCTTTCCCGTATGGCCCAATAAGGCCCAATACGTATTCCCGTAACTCTCCAGTACTCCAAAAAATACCCGAATCACTCGGAACCTTTCCGATGTCCGAATATAGTTGTCCAATTTATCGATCTTTACATCTCGACCATTTCGAGACTCCTCGTCATGTCCCCGATCTCATCCGGGACTCCGAACTCCTTCTGTACATCAAAACTCATAAACTCATAATATAACTGTCATTGAAACCTTAAGCGTGCGGACCCTACGGGTTCGAGAACAATGTAGACATGACCGAGACACGTCTCCAGTCAATAACCAATAGCGGAACCTGGATGCTCATATTGGCTCCCACATATTCTACGAAGATCTTTATCGGTCAGACCGCATAACAACATACGTTGTTCCCTTTGTCATCGGTATGTTACTTGCCCGAGATTCGATCGTCGGTATCTTAATACCTAGTTCAATCTCGTTACCGGCAAGTCTCTTTACTCGTTCCGTAATACATCATCTCACAACTAACTCATTAGTTGCAATGCTTGCAAGGCTTATGTGATGTGCATTACCGAGAGGGCCCAGAGATACCTCTCCGACAATCGGAGTGACAAATCCTAATCTCGAAATACGCCAACCCAACATGTACCTTTGGAGACACCTGTAGAGCTCCTTTATAATCACCCAGTTACGTTGTGACATTTGGTAGCACACAAAGTGTTCCTCCGGCAAACGGGAGTTGCATAATCTCATAGTCATAGGAACATGTATAAGTCATGAAGAAAGCAATAGCAACATACTAAACGATCGGGTGCTAAGCTAATGGAATGGGTCATGTCAATCACATCATTCTCCTAATGATGTGATCCCGTTAATCAAATAACAACTCTTTTGTTTATGGTTAGGAAACATAACCATCTTCGATTAACGAGCTAGTCAAGTAGAGGCATACTAGTGACACTCTGTTTGTCTATGTATTCACACATGTATTATGTTTCCGGTTAATACAATTCTAGCATGAATAATAAACATTTATCATGATATAAGGAAATAAATAATAACTTTATTATTGCCTCTAGGGCATATTTCCTTCAGTCTCCCACTTGCACTAGAGTCAATAATCTAGTTCACATCGCCATGTGATTCAACACTAAGAGTTCACATCACCATGTGATTAACACCCATAGTTCACATCGTCATGTGACCTATACCCAAAGGGTTTACTAGAGTCAATAATCTAGTTCACATCATTTATGTGATTAACACCCAAAGAGTACTAAGGTGTGATCATGTTTTGCTTGTGAGATAATTTTAGTCAACGGGTCTGTCACATACAGATCCGTAAGTATTTTGCGAATTCTATGTCTACAATGCTCTGCACGGAGCTACTCTAGCTAATTGCTCCCACTTTCAATATGTATCTAGATCGAGACTTAGAGTCATCCAGATCTGTGTCAAAACTTGCATCGACGTAACTTTTTACGACGAACCTTTTGTCACCTCCATAATCGAGAAATATTTCCTTATTCCACTAAGGATAATTTTGACCAATGTCCAGTGATCTACTCTTAGATCACTATTGTACTCCCTTGCTTAACACAGTGTAGGGTATACAATAGATCTGGTACACATCATGGCATACTTTATAGAACCTATGGCTGAGGCATAGGGAATGACTTTCATTCTCTTTCTATCTTCTGCCGTGGTCGGGCTTTGAGTCTTACTCAATTTCATACCTTGTAACACAGCCAAGAACTCTTTCTTTGACTGTTCCATTTTTGAACTACTTCAAAATATTGTCAAGGTATGTACTCATTGAAAAAACTTATCAAGCGTCTTGATCTATCTCTATAGATTTTGATGCTTAATATGTAAGCAGCTTCACCGAGGTCTTTCTTTGAAAAACTTCTTTAAAAACACTCCTTTATGCTTTGCAGAATAATTCTACATTATTTCCGATCAACAATATGTCATTCACATATACTTATCAGAAATGCTGTAGTGCTCCCACTCACTTTCTTGTAAATACAGGCTTCACCGCAAGTCTGTATAAAACTATATGCTTTGATCATACTATCAAAGCGTTTATTCCAACTCCGAGAGGCTTGCACCAGTCCATAAATGGATCGCTGGAGCTTGCACACTTTGTTAGCTCCTTTTGGATCGACAAAACCTTCCGGCTGCATCATATACAACTCTTCTTCCAGAAATCCATTCAGGAATGCAGTTTTGACATCCATTTGCTGGATTTCATAAAATGCGGCAATTGCTAACATGATTCGGACAGACTTAAGCATAGATACGAGTGAGAAACTCTCATCATAGTCAACACCTTGAACTTGTCGAAAACCTTTTTGCGACAATTCTAGCTTTGTAGATAGTAACACTACTATCAGCGTCCGTCTTCCTCTTGAAGATCCATTTAATCTCAATGGCTCGCCGATCATTGGGCAAGTCAATCAAAGTCCATACTTTGTTCTCATACATGGATCTCATCTCAGATTTCATGGCCTCAAGCCATTTCGCGGAATCTAGGCTCATCATCGCTTCCTCATAGTTCGCAAGTTCGTCATGGTCTAGTAACATGACTTCCAGAACAGGATTACCGTACCACTTTGGTGCGGATCTCACTCTGGTTTACCTACGAGATTCGGTATTAACTTGATCTGAAGTTACATGATCATCATCATTAGTCTTCCTCACTAATTGGTGTAGTAGTCACAGGAACAGATTTCTTGTGATGAACTACTTTTCAATAAGGGAGAAGGTACAATTACCTTATCAAGTTCTACTTTCCTCCCACTCACTTCTTTCAAGAGAAACTCCTTCTCTAGAAAGGATCCATTCTTAGCAACGAATGTCTTGCCTTCGGATCTGTGATAGAAGGTGTACCCAATAGTCTCCTTTGGGTATCCTATGAAGACATATTTCTCCGATTTGGGTTTGAGCTTATCAGGATGAAACTTTTTCATATAAGCATCACAATCCCAAACTTTAAGAAACGACAACTTTGGTTTCTTGCCAAACCACAGTTCAGATTGTGTCGTCTCAACGGACTTAGATGGTGCCCTTTTAAACGTGAATGCAGCTGTCTTTAATGCATAACCCCAAAACGATAGTGGTAGATCGGTAAGAGACATCATAGATCGCACCATATCTAATAAAGTACGGTTATGATGTTCGGACACACCATTATGCTGTGGTGTTCCAGGTGGCGTGAGTAGTGAAACTATTTCACATTGTTTTAACTGAAGGCCAGACTCGTAACTCAAATATTTTACCTCTGCGATCATATCGTAGAAACTTTTATTTTCTTGTTACGATGATTCTCCACTTCACTCTGAAATTCTTTGAACTTTTCAAATATTTCAGACTTGTGTTTCATTAAGTAGATATACCCATATCTGCTCAAATCATCTGTGAAGGTCAGAAAATAATGATACCCGCCACGAGCCTTAACACTCATCGGATCTCATACATCAGTATGTATTATTTCCAATAAGTCAGTTGCTCGCTCCATAGTTCCGGAGAACGGCGTTTTAGTCATCTTGCCCATGAGGCATGGTTCGCAAGCATCAACTGATTCATAATCAAGTGATTCCAAAAACCCATTAGCATGGAGTTTCTTCATGCGCTTTACACCAATATGACCTAAACGGCAGTGCCACAAATAAGTTGCACTATCATTATTAACTTTGCATCTTTTGGTTTCAATATTATGATTATGTGTATCACTACGATCGAGATCCAACGAACTATTTTCATTGGGTGTGTAACCATATAAGGTTTTATTCATGTAAACAGAACAACAATTTATTCTCTTACTTAAATGAATAACCGTATTACAATAAACATGATCAAATCATATTCATGCTCAACGCAAACACCAAATAACACTTATTCAGGTTCAACACTAATCCCGAAAGTATAGGGAGTGTGCGATGATGATCATATCAATCTTGGAACCACTTCCAACACACATCGTCACTTCACCCTTAACTAGTCTCTGTTTATTCTGCAACTCCCGTTTCGAGTTACTAATCTTAGCAACTGAACTAGTATCAAATACTGAGGGGTTGCTATAAACACTAGTAAAGTACACATCAATAACATGTATATCAAATATACTTATGTTCACTTTGCCATCCTTCTTATCTGCCAATCACTTGGGGTAGTTCCGCTTCCAGTGACCAGTCCCTTTGCAGTAGAAACACTTAGTCTCAGGCTTAGGACCAGACTTGGGCTTCTTCACTTGAGCAGCAACTTGCTTGTTGTTCTTCTTGAAGTTCCCCTTCTTCCCTCTGCCCTTTTCTTGAAACTAGTGGTCTTGTCTACCATCAACACTTGATGTTTTTCTCGATTTCTACCTTCGTCAATTTCCGCATTACGAAGAGCTTGGGAATCGTTTCCGTTATCCCTTGCATATCATAGTTCATCACGAAGTTCTACTAACTTGGTGATGGTGACTAGAGAATTCTGTCAATCACTATCTTATCTGGAAGATTAACTCCCACTTGATTCAAGCGATTGTAGTACTCAGACAATCTGAGCACATGCTCACTAGTTGAGCGATTCTCCTCCATCTTTTAGCTATAGAACTTGTTGGAGACTTCATATCTCTCAACTCGGGTATTTGCTTGAAATATTAACTTCAACTCCTGGAACATCTCATATGCTCCATGACGTTCAAAACGTCTTTGAAGTCCCGATTCTAAGCCATTAAGCATGGTGCACTAAACTATCAAGTAGTCATCATATTGAGCTAGCCAAACGTTCATAACGTCTGCATCTGCTCCTGCAATAGGTCCGTCACCTAGCGGTGCATCAAGGACATAATTCTTCTGTGCAGCAATGAGGATAAACCTCAGATCACGGATCCAATCCGCATCATTGCTACTAACATCTTTCAACACAATTTTCTCTAGGAACATATCAAAATAAACACAGGGAAGCAACAACGCGAGCTATTGATCTACAACATAATTTGCAAAATACTACCAGGACTAAGTTCATGATAAATTTAAGTTCAATTAATCATATTACTTAAGAACTCCCACTTAGATAGACATCCCTCTAATCCTCTAAGTGATTACGTGATCCAAATCAACTAAACCATGTCCGATCATCACGTGAGATGGAGTAGTTTCATTGGTGAACATCGCTATGTTGATCATATCTGCTATATGATTCACGCTCGACCTTTCGGTCTCCGTGTTCCGAGGCCATATCTGTATATGCTTGGCTCGTCAAGTATAACCTGAGTATTCTGCGTGTGCAACTGTTTTGCACCCGTTGTATTTGAACGTAGAGCCTATCACACCCGATCATCACGTGGTGTCTCAGCACGAAGAACTTTCGCAACGGTGCATACTCAGGGAGAACACTTCTTGATAATTAGTGAGAGATCATCTTATAATGCTACCGTCAATCAAAGCAAGATAAGATGCATAAAAGATAAACATCACATGCAATCAATATAAGTGATATGATATGGCCACCATCATCTTGTGCTTGTGATCTCCATCTTCGAAGCACCGTCATGATCACCATCGTCACCGGCGCGACACCTTGATCTCCATCGTAGCATCGTTGTCGTCTCGCCAATCTTATGCTTCCACGACTATCGCTACCGCTTAGTGATAAAGTAAAGCATTACAGCGCGATTGCATTGCATACAATAAAGCGACAACCATATGGCTCCTGCCAGTTGCCGATAACTCGGTTACAAAACATGATCATCTCATACAATAAAATTTAGCATCATGTCTTGACCATATCACATCACAACATGCACTGCAAAAACAAGTTAGACGTCCTCTACTTTGTTGTTGCAAGTTTTACGTGGCTGCTACGGGCTTAAGCAAGAACCAATCTTACCTACACATCAAAATCACAACGATAGTTTGTCAAGTTGGTGTTGTTTTAACCTTCGCAAGGACCGGGCGTAGCCACACTTGGTTCAACTAAAGTTGGAGAAACTGTCACCCGCTAGCCACCTTTGTGCAAAGCACGTCGGGAGAACCGGTCTCGCGTAAGCGTACGCGTAATGTCGGTCCGGGCCGCTTCGCCCAACAATACCGCCGAACCAAAGTATGACATGCTGGTAAGCAGTATGACTTATATCGCCCACAACTCAATTGTGTTCTACTCATGCATATAACATCAACACATAAAACCTAGGCTCTGATGCCACTGTTGGGGAACGTAGTAATTTCAAAAAAATTCCTACGCACACGCAAGATCATGGTGATGCATAGCAACGAGAGGGGAGAGTGTGATCTATGTACCCTCGTAGACCAACAGCGAAAGCGTTAGCACAACACGGTTGATGTAGTCATACGTCTTCACTGCCCGACCGATCAAGCACCGAAACTATGGCACCTTCGAGTTTTAGCACACGTTCAGCTCGATGACGATCCCCGGACTCCGATCCATCAAAGTGTCGGGGAAGAGTTCTGTCAGCACGACGACGTGGTGACGATCTTGATGTTCTACCGTCGCAGGGCTTCGCCTAAGCACCGCTACAATATTATCGAGGATTATGGTGGAAGGGGGCACCGCACACGGCTAAGAATATGATCACGCGGATCAACTTGTGTGTAGAGGTGCCCCCTGCCCCCGTATATAAAGGAGCAAGGGAGGAGGAGGCCGGCCCTAGGAGGGGGCGCGCCAAGTGTGGAGTCCTACTAGGACTCCCTACTCCTAGTAGGATTCCACCTCCCATATGGAGTAGGAAAAGAGGAAGGGAAAAGGAGAAGGAAGGAAGGGGGCGCCCCCCCTTCCCTAGTCCAATTCGGACCAGACCAAGGGGAGGGGTGCGGCCACCCTTGAGGCCCTTTTTCTTCTTTCCCGTATGGCCCAATAAGGCCTAATACGTATTCCCGTAACTCTCCGGTACTCCGAAATACCCGAATCACTCGGAACCTTTCCGATGTCCGAATATAGTCGTCCAATATATCGATCTTTACGTCTCGACCATTTCGAGACTCCTCGTCATGTCCCCGATCTCATCCGGGACTCCGAACTCCTTCGGTACATCAAAACTCATAAACTCATAATATAACTGTCATTGAAACCTTAAGCGTCCGGACCCTACGGGTTCGAGAACAATGTAGACATGACCGAGACACGTCTCCAGTCAATAACCAACAGCGGAACCTGGATGCTCATATTGGCTCCCACATATTCTATGAATATCTTTATCGGTCAGACCGCATAACAACATACGTTGTTCCCTTTGTCATCGGTATGTTACTTGCCCGAGATTCGATCGTCGGTATCTTAATACCTAGTTCAATCTCGTTACCGGCAAGTCTCTTTACTCGTTCCGTAATACATCATCTCACAACTAACTCATTAGTTGCAATACTTGCAAGGCTTATGTGATGTGCATTACCGAGAGGGCCCAGAGATACCTCTCCGACAGTCGGAGTGACAAATCCTAATCTCGAAATACGCCAACCCAACATGTACCTTTGGAGACACCTGTAGAGATCCTTTATAATCACCCACTTACGTTGTGACGTTTGGTAGCACACAAAGTGTTTCTCCGGCAAACGGGAGTTGCATAATCTCTTAGTCATAGGAACATGTATAAGTCATGAAGAAAGCAATAGCAACATACTAAACGATCGAGTGCTAAGCTAATGGAATGGGTCATGTCAATCACATCATTCTCCTAATGATGTGATCCCATTAATCAAATAACAACTCTTTTGTTTATGGTTAGAAAACATAACCATCTAGCCTCACTCACTCCACTCACATGTGTGCATGAATGGGCCAAGAGAATTTTAGAATTTTAGTTGGGCTTTGGGCCAAAGGCCTACTAGCAAAATTCCAACATGCACCGTTCATTTTCTAGTGCCAAAACCTGCGATGAGTGTCACCGTTCATGCTAGCCCAGGTTGGTGAAGTGAAATGTATCTCTTCCTCTTTTCTTTCTTTATTTATCAAATCTCCAAATACTAGTGGCGGGTAGCTAAGGAGATGTGCCTCTAACGGACAGCCTTAGCCCCTAGGTACAAGAAAGCCTCACACAAAACTAATGTTCCCAGCAAGCTTGCATGCAGTGGACAGATGGCTCCCTTTGGCTATGTAGAGTTAGTTAGTTGCAGCTATCTTGCATGCATGAACGTACGTATGATTGGTGCTAGGTCCATGCTTTTGCATGGTTTTAGCTTTGTAGTGCCAAACACATGGGGTGCAATGGTGCATCCAAATTTCGGGATAAAGCTGCGTGTTCCTCCTACTTTCGATCAAATCCAGATGGTTGTGGTCGAGCTTTTCAGGTCTGCATGTGAGCGGTTTGGAACAGGTGTCCAGCCGAGGGGCACTTCGGGTTCTTTGGCCCTCTTTTGAGAGTCTGCTTTGGGATTTGCCTGCTTTTTACATTTCTGGTTAATTTTTGATTCGGTTAATAAAGCACAAAAGCAAAGTTATACACTCCTAGGTTATTGTCTACTACTAATATAGTCTCTGCCAAAACATGCGATGGAAAATTTTACATGAAGGCAAATTATGCTCGCATGTGCCACAATCACTAGTCGCTCGGTAGTCACTGCTAGATAAGAGATTTTGTGATAATCATTGTTGAGTGTTTCATCTGCGCGCAAAGTTTCATGAAGAAAAAACATTTATAATGCTCCTGGGAAAAACCCAATGCTATTAAATGTTTTTGGAGCACTGATTGTTTTTTTGGCCCACACTGCCACGAATATCATTTAATCACGGAAATTTGAATGTAGGTAGATCAATGTTTGTTGGGGAAAATCAGATATGTTTTGATTTTTTTTCTCTTTTCCTATATTTTACTGTTCATTTCTATAGCTAGATTTTTACTGTTTATGGCAGGTGCATTCAAGAACTTTTTTTAGCGGAAGCATTCGAGAACTATATACTGTAAATAATGGAAGAGCAAGCTTGGTGGGCTTCAATTTGAATACTACTAGCCTATGGGTGGATGGGATTGGACTACTCCGTAGCAACGAATAATATTGACACCCTCGTCTTAGAACATTGTCGGCCCAAGACAGTTTGTGTGTAAGACAGTAGGAAGGATGGACCAACAAAATAATGACATATTACGTTCTAAGAAAGATATTTTTTTCTTAAAGAAACAAAAGCTATGTCTGTACTTCCTCCATCCCCCCTGTCAAAAATACCTCGTCCACATCAAAACATAGTGTGTTTTTCTCTTTTGAAAAACAAACATCATAATATTTAATAAAAATTATAGAGAAAAATATCTAATGATACCAAATAAATATACAGTATAAAAAGATGTTATGGTGTATCTAATGACATTTTCTTATAGTGTATATATGGAAATAAAATATAAATTTGGCCAATTCTGAAGAGCTTGACTTTTTAAGAAATATACATGAGAAACATTTTTATACACATTTAACATTTTTCAAATGCTTGTTTAACATTTTTTCAATACATGGTCAACATTTTTTCTGTACTCATTAAAAAATTTTCAAATGCTTGATTAAAAGATTTCATATACAAGATTAACATTTTCTAATACATGGTCAACATTTTGTATAAACATTTTAAATGCATGATTACAGTTTTGAAATACAAGTTTGATATTTTTAATACATGGTCAAAAAAATTATATACAAATTTTACATTTTTCAAATGCTTGATTAATTTTTTTGAAATACTTGTTTAAGATTTGTTTCAAATGCTTGATTATGATTTTTCATATACATGATCAAGTTTTTTCAAAAATATTTTATATTTTTATATAAATTTTTCGTATACATGATAAACATTTTCTGACATATTTAACATTTTTCAAATGCTTGTTTAACATTTTTTCAAACATTTTTATGTAAAATGGTTTTTGTAATATATATATTCGAAATATCAGGAAGTATAAATAAAAATATAAAAAAACAAAAACAAAAGGTGTAAAAATGAAGCGCATGCATTTTAGAACTAATATCAATATAATAAATCTCGAACATCAAAAACGAAAAAGGAAATAAAAAGAAGAAACACGTGCCTCCTGTCGCCTTACTGATGGCTCGTTCACGTCGTCTCCCATTCGGTTGTTCGGATGACCGGTTGACCAACTGTTTGATTGATCGTTGACTTTTCTAGAAAAAGTTCACAAATTGGGAGAATAAAGTTTGTGGTTTGAAAAAAGTTATCAATTTTTAAAATAACTTATGAATTTGATAATGTGCACAAGAAAATAGTGGGAGCTTTGCGAAAATAGTGGTCTACAAGAAAATCCCACGAGGTAGAGTCAAGAGCCTTGCGAAAGTCAAGCTTTAGCACCATAGTGGGAGCTTTTGTAGTATGGTGGCAGCTTCGAATGTCCACGGTGTAGATATAAATTTTCAGCAATGTTTCTTTCAGAAATGAAGCCGGGTCGGTTTCCGTGGACTAAAGGAGGGATGAGAAGTTTGAGTCTGTTGGTTAGGAGTTTTGCAATGGCTTTAGTGGGACAATTTTGGGCCTAAAGGCCTCATGAGTTCTGTCAGTCTCATACTTTGTGAGCAGGACTATGAAGGCTCTGTCGAATTCCCTCAAAAAAAAAATGAAGGCTCTGTCGAAACGTTCCACGTCCGAGATCAGGTGGTAGAAACCATTGAAGAAAGGCAGGACGGTCCTGTTTAACGGAGTGCCGACTGAACCCAGGCCAAAGCAGAGTCGCCAGCTGAGTAGCTGTACCTGAACTCCAGCGATTCAGCAAGACAACGCCGTATCGAATCTAGTGCATGCTGCAAACAGATTTGAATGTCATCAGCACTATTTTATTGTAAGCACTAAGCACCAGTACCACTAATACTGGCCACTTGATCTTCTACATATTTTACTCCATTTTTCTAACTCGAAGGCATCGGAGGAGCGAGTGCATTCTCAAAAAACATCAGGCAGAGTGTGCAAGGAGAGCATCAGAATCGATCCTAGCTTAAACATACAACAACTTTTTCCGGCAAAAAAAATAAATAACATTTCACATCTTGTCCACTTATTTTGTTTTGCTATACAACTGAAGCATAACATTTCACAGCCTATAATTACACTTATACGTACATAAGGTAGTATGTAGTTGGGCTCAGTTAATCAATCATCCATACACCATTAATCAAACTTACAAGGGCTTAAGAATCAACATCAAGAAGCTACAGATTCTTATTAGCGTTGATCGATCGGTCGTTCAGATTTGATCACCGTGGCAACCCACGCCGCCGCCGCCGCCGCCGCCACTCCTCCTGCCCTTCCTGCTTCCTCCCCTGCACCTCCTCCTGCTCCTCCCCCTGCCCTCGTCGACGTCGTCGTTGCCGTCGTTGCCGAGCATGAGCGGCGCCACGGAGTCCCGCTGCTCGTCGTCGTCGAGGTCGTCGTGGGTGCGGACGTTGACGCACGAGCACCGCTCCAGGGAGGCGAAGAAGGCCGCGGCGATGCCGCCGCCGACCCACCCGGCCACGCGGTCCAGCGGCCGCGCGCAGCCGCCCTGACCGGAGGATGAAGATGAGGACGGCGGGCGGCGCGCGCGCTGCCAGCCGGAGCGGCCGCAGAAGGGGGCGGGCGGCCGCGGGGACGACGCGATGGTGGTTGACGTGAGCGTCGTCGTTGCCATGATGAGCTGAGCTAGCAGTGGATCGATGTGATGAAGGGGAAGAAGGAAGGAACAGAGGCCACTCTTTGGTGGGTTGTTTAAAAGGGAAAATGTGAGCGGCGCACGAAGGTTCTTAATTGGCGCCAATGGCTAAAGGGCTTAAAGCTACTCCAATGCTGCAATTTTGTATTCCTGTTTTGCCCTTGATAAGCTTTGTAAAAAGCAAGCACGCATCACTGCCAATGATAATTGCTGCAGGTAATGTGCTAATGACTACTCTCTCCGTTGCTAAACATAAGTCTGATAGAGATTTCAATATGAACTACATACATATGTATATAGATATAGTTTAAAGTGTAGATTCACTCATTTTGCTCCGTACGTTGTCCATATTAGATTATCAAAAAGGACTGATATTTAGGAACGAAGGGAGTAGTAATTAGGTCAGAGGCATGAAATTGGACACTCTGCAAAATAATTTTCTCTCGGTCGAATATAGTACTCCCTCCGTCCCAAAAATGTGAGACAGAGGGAGTATTTTCTTGGCACTTGTCAACGCTTGCCCATTTTGAAGTTAACTACTTCATAGCCTTCGGGCTGGGATGCTCTGCAGTAGCGCATCGCGCAGTATAGTCCCTACCGTGTGTACTCGACCTACATATCATCTACACTACTGCAGATGGTCTCGACCTCTCATCTTTGGCTTCGGATCCTCTACAATATCGCTTGTGTAGTATGATCACGGCCGTGTGGACCCGAACACACATGTCATCTACACTGCTTCGGATGGTCTCGACCTCTCATCATCTCTGGCTCGCGATCCTTTGTAATATCACATTGTTGAGTATGATCTCTGTCGAGTGGATTCAACCCCACATGTCATCTACACCAACTCGCCTCCCTATCACCAAGGAAGGGTGCAATCTTTAATTAGCCATTTTTGACCTCATAAACATTACAGGTACTGAGCCAGCACAAGGGGTCGGCATCCAATTTGGTGGCTAGTACTTATGAAAAGTTTGCCCGTGTAAGAGTTGCAAGGCTAGCGACCATTAGTGTCCTTTGCTGTCTCCCTTTGTAGTAGGAGAAGGGATGGGGTCGCATTAGGTACACATAAATAATGTCACGGGTGTGGATCATGGCCGGAGGTAGCACATGAACGCATGATGGTGGTGCTGGTGCCCCGAGGAAAAGGGCGGGAGGAGGAGCTCTCCATCATGCATGCATCTTTGCCAGTTGCCAGCAAAAGTTTCATGTACATTTTTCCCTGAATTTAGGGGTCAGCATTAGAGTGTGTGAGCGACAGGTTTCGAATTGGACCAATAGTCTAATGGGCACTGTATACGAGAGAAAGCAGGAAGCGATGCACCTTGAGGTGTCGCTGTGTGTATTACTCGAGGCTATATAGCCTGTGTTACAACAGAGCGCATGAGCGCGAGAGGTTACAGAGGCGCGGCGTGCGCATGCGAGGGAGGATCGTGGGGTTAGTGCATGGGGCACGTACAAGCATGCATGGGAGACGAAGAGTTACAGTCAACACCCCGCCGCAGGCTGAGCATCGGGAGGCCGAATGCACAGGCTGGACCTGAACTCCTCAAAGGCCGGCGTCGGGAGGCCCTTCGTCATGACGTCGGCGAACTGCTGAGCCGTGGGCACGTGAAGGACTCGAAGCTGCCCCAAGGCCACCTTCTCTCGGACGAAGTGGATGTCCAGCTCTATGTGTTTTGTGCGCCGATGGTGGACTGGGTTGGCCGCCATGTACACGGAGGAGATGTTGTCGCAGTAGGTGACCGTGGCGGCAGGTAGCGGAATACGCAGCTCCCCGAGAAGTTGACGAAGCCAGCAACACTCAGCTACCACATTGGCGACGGCGCGGTACTCGGCCTCGGCACTCGAGCGCGAGACGGTGGGCTGGCGTTTGGAGGACCAGGACACCAGCGCATCACCGAGGTAGACGACGAAGCCCGACGTAGAGCGCCGCGTGTCCGGGCAGCCGGCCCAGTCGGCGTCAGAGTAGGCGACCAGGGTGAGCTCGGGGGAGCGACGGAGATGCAGCCCGTGCGTAGTCATGCCGCGTAGGTAGCAGAGAATGCGCTTGACCAGCGCGAGGTGATGCGTCCGAGGATCGTGCATGTAGAGACACGCCTGTTGCACGGCGTACGCCATGTCCGGGCGGGTCAGGGTGATGTACTGAAGGGCACCCACTAGGCTCCGGTACTCGGAGGCATCCTGGACAGGTGCACCGTCGGCAACGGAGAGCTTCGAGCGGGTGTCGATGGGTGTCGAGGCCAGCTTGCAAGTCATCATGTTAGCGCGATCCAGCAGCTCATCCGCGTATTTGCGCTGGGACAGGAAGAACCTGTCGACCGTGCGCATCACGCTGATCCCGAGGAAGTAGTGAAGGGCACCCAGGTCCTTCATGGAGAACTGCGAACATGCGTTGTTGGAGTTGACGGAGGAGCGCCGGCGTGGACGCTGTAAGAACGATGTCGTCGACGTAGAGTAGAAGAAAGGCGGAGCCGGTGTCGCCATGTAGCACGAACAATGACGGGTCTGCCCGGGACACCGTGAAGCCGAGGATGCCGAGGAAGGCCACGAACCGCGCAAACCAGGCGCGAGGGGCCTGTTTCAGGCCGTACAGAGACTTGTCAAGCAGGCAGACGTGGTTGGGGAAGTTCTTGTCGATGAAGCTAGCCGGCTGTTGGCAGTAGACGCGCTCCGCGAGATGCCCATGAAGAAAGGCATTGTTCACGTCCATCTGGTGAACAGGCCAGCCTCGGCTGACAGCCACGGTGAGCACGGTGCGAATGGTGGCGGCCTTGACGACCGGTGAGAACGTCTCGTCGAAGTCGACGCCGGGGCGTTGCGAGAACCCCCAGACCACCCATCGTGCTTTATAGCGCTCGAGGCTGCCGTCCTCCTTCAACTTGTGCCGGAACAACCACTTACCAGTGACTATGTTGGCACCCGGCGGTCGGGGCACAAGCGTCCAGGTCCTGTTCACTATCAGCGCCGAGAATTCATCCTGCATAGTTGTTAGCCAATTGACATCACGTAGCGCGGCGTGCACGGATTTGGGGATGGGTGAGATGGTAGGAGTGGTCGAGACATAGTTGTTTTCAGCGTATTTGGGGTTGGGAAAGAATTTGCCGGCGCGAGCGCGTGTGATCATGGTGTGGGTAGGAGCAAGGGGACGGGCCGGGGGCTCGGACGGGTCGGGGGTCGGGGAGCGGCTCGCGATGGCAGATGCGCCTGTGCGAGTATGATCTACTGACGCTGGGTTTGCCATGACAGTGTTTGTGGGCGAGCAGAGAGGTGTCAGTGGCTAGGCTCAGCAGCCACTACAGGTGTGGGTGTAGGGGTGGACTAACGAGCAGCTCGGCTCGTTAAGCTCGTACTCGTTAAGCTCGTGCTCGTTAAGGCTCGGCTCGTTAAGCTCGTTAAGATTAACGAGCAGAAAACCCTGCTCGACTCGGCTCGTTTGAAGCTCGTTAACCTCGTGAGTGCTCGCGAGCGCTCGTTAACAGATTATAATATGTTATGATATACATGATGAATGTGTAGGTATGGTTTTCAAGATGAAATATGGTGACTACAAAAAGAAATGAAGTAGTTTGTTGCCTCATATGTCGATTAGATTAAATAGATGGGCTGAGATGCTACAAAAAGTTTGTCACATAAGATAAAAATATGTGTTGTGTTGTTGCTAACGAGCTTAACGAGCTACTCGTGAAACTCGTTAGCTCACTCGTTAAGCTCGTTAAGCTTAATGAGCTATAATTAATGATTGGCTCTGTTCATTAAGAAGCGAGCTATGAGCTTAACGAGCCGAACTATCGAGCGCTCATTAAGCTCACGAGCTACGAGCTTTTGGTCCAGCCCTATGTGGGTGGCATCGTCGTGGTGTGGGCGGCGGGTGGTGGCCGGGTGGAGCGCGGTCGCCGTGGGACGACAGGGAGGTGGGGTGGGTCCTCGTCGGCTATGGTGGGAGGGGTGCGAAGGGCGATACTGAACGGGAATTGCGTCTCGTCAAAGACCACATGGCGAGGTATAAGGACGCGATTCGTAGCGCGATCAAGGCACCTGTAACCCTTGTGGTCGATAGAGTAGCCGAGGAAGGTACACGGAGTGGAACGGGGTGCGAGCTTGTGTGGCATCGTGGACGAGATGTTGGGATAGCAAAGGCATCCAAAGACACGCAAATGAGTGTAGTCCGGGTGAGCACCGTACAGGAGGTAGAACGGGGTATGCCCATGACGAGTGTGGCATGCACGGCGGTTAAGGAGAAATGTGGCAGTGTTGAGGGCCTCCGCCCAGTAGGTGTATGGCATGGACGTGTGAATGAGCAGCGAGCGAACGATGTCGTTCAGTGTGCGGAGGATCCGCTCAGCGCGCCCGTTTTGCGGCGACGTGTAAGGGCAGGACATACGTAAGACAATGCCCTCAATGGAGAAGAATGTGCGTGCCATGGCGTTGTCGAACTCACGTCCATTGTCACACTGGACAGTGAGAACGTTGAGGTTAAACTAACGACGAACGAAGGCGGCAAACGAGTGGAGGATGGGGTACACATCAGACTTGCGATCGAGGGGGAACGTCCATACAAAGTGGTTATAGTCGTCGAGTAAAACAAGATAATATTGCTTGCCAGAGACACTAGATACAGGCGAAGTCCACACATCACAGTGAATTAACTGAAAAGGGAAATACGAAACATGTTCTAAAGATGAAAATGGCAACCTAACACTTTTCCCTAACTGGCAAGCATGACAGAGCTCGGAAGACGATGGCGGCGGAGGGATGGAGCAGGCACGCAGAGTGTGGGAGAGGGTGTCGTGGCCGGCGTGCCCTAGGCGTTGGTGCCACACCTTGGCCGGGACGACGGTGGCGGAGAGGGCAGTGTGGCATGGCGGCTGCGTGACTGGATACGGATCCTCATCGGAGTTACACTGGAGGATCACCCGCTTCGTCCTTCGATCCTTAACAGAAAAACCGAGATCGTCAAACTTGACGTTAAGAGGATTATCACGTGCAATCTTTTTGACAGAGATTAAGTTTTTGATTAGGTGGGGGGAGACTAGGACGTTCTGAAGGTGGATGGGGGCACTGAAGGTGGGAATGGAGGTAGAGCCGGTGTGCGTGACCGCGAACGTGTTGCCATTGCCTACAACAATGCGTGAAGAATTATAGGGCTGAGATGTGGTGAGCAAACCTGATGAGGACGCCATGTGTGTAGTCGCCCCAGTGTCGAGGTACCAGTCCCCGCCGGAGTGGGCGCCCTGCTGCTGCTGGAGTCCGAGATTGTTCAGCGCGTGGACGAGGGCGGCTTGGTCCCACATGGGCGGCGGGGGCGTAGTCGAAGACGAGACACCCGTGTTGTACAGTGGGTGAGCAAGGACGACACCCGGGGTCCAGTGCGTCGGGGCGGCGTCGGGCGGGATCGGTGGAGGTGCGCCGTAGTGCGCGGCGTGGCCAGGGAACGGAGTAGGAGCGCCCGGACGGGGCCCGAGCACACCAGCGCCAGGTGTGTGGGGGCGCCAGGGCATGGGCCACGCATGGACCATCCCAGTCCAGGGCGTAGTTGCAGGCGCCGGCGGCCCTGCGGGACGCGGCACGGAGGAGCTCCCACCGCCACCGGCATCAGCGGCGGCCTTGCCCTTGCCCTTGTTGCGACCGCCGTTACCACCCGGGCGGCGGTTGGTGTTGCCGCCCGTGAACGAGCCCCCGCCGGAGTTGGGGGCGCGCGCAGCATGCAGAGCCATCTCGTTGGAGCTCTCCGGCGCCAGGCGGCTCTCCTCGAGGAGGAGGAAGGCACGGCAGCGGAGAAACGAAGGAAACGGGGTCTGCATTGTGAGGATGGGAATAGCATAGCGAAGGCGGGGGTGCAGCCCGCGGAACATGTTCAACACTTGTTCACGATCACCGACGGGCTCACCGAGGTCCGCCAGTCTATCGGCGCAGTCCTTCAGCCGCGCGAAGTACGAGAGGACGGAGCCGGCACCTTGCTCGATGCGACGAAAGTCGGTGGCGAGGAAGACGGCTTGGTGCTCGCGGTTCTCCAGGAAGATGGAGGAGATGGCCGCCCAGAGCTCGGCGATGGTCGCGTCGCGCTGGTGGACGAGCCCGAAGATCTCGGGGCTGATGCGGTTGTAGAGCCACGAGATCACATAGGCGTCGTCCTGGAGCCACACGGGGTCGTCGGGGAGCGCCGGAGCAGTGATGTGAGGGAGCACGCCGGTCTTGCGGAAGGTGACCTCGAACAACGTCCGCCACTGAGAGAAGTTGGGCGGGTTGAGGTTGAGGACGACCGGCACATGTTGGTTGATGTAGACGGCCGCAAGGTGTGATGGAGCCGGCGTGATCGCCGCAGAGGGGCCGCCGGAGCCGTGGACGAGCGCGTTAGTGCGCGAGGCGGTGGCAAGGGCCGACGGGGTGAGGAGCTCGGTGCGGTTGGGGGTGGCCGCGGCAGCGGCGGCGGCCGCGAAGGCGCCGTGAAGACCACGGCCAGAGAAGGAAGGGGGAGGGGGTGGAGGTGGCGGCGGAGGCGTAGCCATGGCGCCGCGAGGAGAGATCGGCAGCGGAAGCGATCTACAGGCGCTGGACGATGCCGGCATCTGATACCATGTATACGAGAGAAAGCAGGAAGCGATGCACCTTGAGGTGTCGCTGTGTGTATTACTCGAGGCTATATAGCCTGTGTTACAATAGAGCGCATGAGCGCGAGAGGTTACAGAGGCGCGGCGTGCGCATGCGAGGGAGGATCGTGGGGTTAATGCATGGGGCACGTACAAGCATGCATGGAGGACGAGGAGTTACAGTCAACAGGCACGGCACGAAAAACTGCAGGGATGCACATCACAGGAAGAGGGAACGACCTGATCCTTTGTTATAAGTCTGATGAAAGCGATGGACCTGAACCTCGAGCCCGTTGGCAGGGCTGGCCTAGGTTCTCCTAATTGTAAACTTCGTGGACTAAAAAAGGCCCCTACAAACATCCTTCCCTAATTTCCGTTCAACTCCATCGGCCCGGACGAGACTTGGCTGCTCTTCCGGCGTGTGCCCATCCATGCTCCTGCGTATGTGGATTGATTTGATTGGAACAAAATAAGGTCCGGCCTCACCCTCTTAAAATCAGAGGAGAGATGATTAGATTAGAAAGAAAAGAAAAGAAAAAAGCAACCATAGGATGAAGTGGGAGCACGGATGGAAGCATGAGGAGGGAGCAGGCAAGCCGGATCCAGCGGCCCCCCTACCCTAAGAATCTTCCCTATATTCGCCTTTTGTTGCACATGAGCTGAGTGAATACTCGCTTGGGAAGACGTTTGGAAACAAAAAGTTTTTGGTGGTTTATAGACACACAAAATATTCACACCTAAACATGTGCCTCGGAGCATCTACAGCCGGATGCTCTAAACCCGGCTCAAACACTCGGGCGGACGGCCTGATCAGTGACCGGTTACAAAAGTTCGACCCAGACGCGTGCCCCAAACGGGCCTTAAACGCCCGAGCTGACCGGTACCCCTCATATCCTGTCAAAATATGAGGCGGATATGAAGGCGTCTGGGCACGTCCGCCAGTATGAGCAAATGTTTATGTGTTTTAACAGGTCAGTCGGCCCAAGACAGACGGCATGGTTGTCGTGCATGGCCCTGTATGTAATGGATGTTTTGAAAATTAGGTATGTGGTTGAAAATGGTAAAATTTGAGGCCCACCTGGTCATTATCCACGGGCGCGTCGGCAGACATTTGACTACCCAAATTTGCAACCTGTAGATGTAGATGCTCTCATGAAATTCGCTGCTGGACTTGTTTCTCGCACCTCCATGCCCTTCTTAGAGTGGTATATAGATTAGAACACCCAAACTCCACAACTACGACTTCACCACAACCTTCTTACATCCACAAAATTATCCATGACCAGCTTCAAACCCTCCAAAAGAACTCCATTCTCCTCCCAAACGATGGAACAACTACCTTCTTTTGTCTAGACACATGGCTTTTCTCATCGAGAAAACCTTTGTCAACCACTTCTAAACATTTTTTCATGCCACATACATAAACATTTTAGCCTCTCTATCATGAAAAATGGGTTACTTGCGAATTGCCGTGGTCGTCTAACCTTGGTCACCTCCCGTGAGTTTGATGCTTTGCCTTTGTTGTTGCAGGATTTCAAGCTCGGTAGTGATCCAACATCAACTCACACCTAGATTGGGGGCGCAAATAGTAGTAGGTATACACACAATGCACAAATTCCCCTCAATCTCTGTCTCTTGGTTATTCAATCAGCAACAAGAAGAGCGAACATGAGAACATCACAATCCATCACCCTAAATTGTGCCCACCACTACGTCCACAGCTCCATCCTTCACCTCCCTCCTGCCAAACCTGACTATATGGGTTGTCACAACTCGCCTATAAAAGACCTGACATGACACGACCCGTGTCGACCCTTTTATAAAAGGGCACAACACGAAGGCCTGAGCTCGGGGATTGGCCTGACACGTGACTTAAAAGGGTAGGCCTGACATGACACGGTTGCGAGCCGGTCCGCGTTCGTTTTTCCGCCTTCTCGGCCTTCCGCGCTTTAAAAATTAAAAAAAAGAACTAAAAAGTTAAGAAAAATACAAAAAAATTATTTTTTAGAAAAAGAATGCAAAAATATAATTTTAAATGAAATATGAAAGAGGCAAAGTGTCATATAGACCGACCGCATGTCGCGTCGGCTCTAGGTGGTGCCCTGCCGGCCCACGAATAAAAGTGTCATGCGAGACCATAAAAGTGTCATGTCGTGTCAGCCTTAAGGCTTGGCATCGAGGATCGGCCTTGTTCTGTGGTGGGCTGAAGGCCAATCCAACCCTTTTATTCGCATGCCGTGTTGGACTCGTGTCGTGCCGAAAATCCGTGCCCGCGAAGCACGGACCATATGGCAAGGTTTGGCTCATGCCTACTTTTGAAAGGTGTTTTATTTGCTCGGAGTTCTTGTTTGATACCCGATAAAGCAAATCTAGGTTTTTGCTTTCCTCGTTTGATACCGGATAAAACAAATCTAGTTTTTTGCTTTCCTCGTTTGATACCCGATACAAAATTAGATCTACATGGGAGCTCATCTAAATCGCCCCATCCATCCTCTTGAGGAGCTCCATCGTGCCATTCACCGTTGCCCAAGCCATATCCGCATGGCCCTGCGCTACACCCGCCGTCCACATCCATGCCCGCCTCAATGAGTGCTACCTCCCACGTACGCGCATCCACCTACCCCGCATATAAGAAATGAGAAAGAAGTTTCATGCTTCGAAGTAATCCTTAAGTGAATTTAGCAAGATTTTGATTGTATTTGCTCAATGGGTTTTCACATGTTTTGAACGTCTTGTTTTTTATTTTGAGAGAACATGTTAAACAACCAAACACAAGTTTTTTTTTAGCATCACAAACTTAATTCATCATATGATAGCTAGATCGTTTACATAATGATGAAGAATAAAGTCAGGGATGACAGTTTCCCATGCTTCAGACATGCCAGAAGTAATACAATGTTTTGCTAAATT
The DNA here is from genome assembly GCF_018294505.1 of Triticum aestivum. Classification (NCBI taxonomy): domain Eukaryota; kingdom Viridiplantae; phylum Streptophyta; class Magnoliopsida; order Poales; family Poaceae; genus Triticum; species Triticum aestivum. The sequence goes on along the minus strand of NC_057803.1, from coordinate 593,206,429 downwards.
ATCCGCGACCAAATTGGCCTCTCTACTACAGTGATCAAAAGTGATACTAGCAAACTCCAGTGCCAGGAGGGAGCACTCGGCAATGATTGGTACGCCTGTTCCCATATATGTGTTTGGATCAGAGATGGCCTCAAGTGCATTGAGACAGTCAGACTCAACTTCCAAATTCGTGCACCCCAGATTTGCTCCAAGATTTAACCCACATCGAATAGCGATTAGTTCTGCTACTTCTATACTCGCCACATGCGGTAATAGATGAGTCGCTGCACCTAGGAACTTACCGTGGTCGTCACGGACAATGACACCACAAGATCCCGCGAACCTATCTGCATGAAAAGAAGCATCGACATTTATTTTAACAGCTCCCACCGCAGGCTTCTTTCATACATGGTCCCGCTTGCGAGTAGGCTGATTTGGAGTGTTTGCTCGTAAAAAATTTGTTGCTAACACTCGGATCGTCATAGCTGCTTGTTGAGGCATCTGAACTATCTCACCTTTTGTATGGATTCTCCTTTGCCACCAAATAAACCACATTGCTACAAGGGCGAGCTCAGCTATAGGAATGTTATGTACCGACGACTGCATCTGGATCAGTCTGTCAAGGTTAATAGAGCCCGATCGGTCCTGGCAAACCACCCGTTTAATCTCCTGTGATAGCCCTAGCTCCGTCCAAATTGCGTGCGCCCCGGTACAAGTGAAAAAGCAATGTTGTATGTCTTCTAATCCGGTGGAACAGATCGGACATTGCGGGATCAGAGGAATATGTCTATTAGCAAGGACATCATAGCATGGAAGAACCCCCTTCAACACTTTCCAGCCAAAGTGTTTAATCTTCCCTGGTAGTCGCAGTTTCCAAAGATCTTTTCAAACTCCATTTAATGAGGCACTACTTGGGCTAGTCCGATTCAAGTGTTGTCCGAATTGATGCTCAAATTCAACATGGTATGCCGAACGCAAGGAAAAGGTTCCAGTCCTTGTATGTTGCCAAGCTACAAAATCTTCAACGGCCTCGACATGAAGAGGAATTTGTAGAATCCTATGCACATCGACTGAAAAAAAGACGCTGCAAATAAGTGCCTCATCCCATTGTCCTGTGTGGGGGTCAATTATCTCTTCCACTTTTGTTAGCATAATACCCCCTAGGGGTAATAGGCTTTCTGTTCATACTAGTGGGTATCCACGGGTCATCCCAAATATTAATGTGTGAACCAGAACCCACACGCCATATGCATCCCCTTCTGAAAGTTTGAATACCAGCTACAATACTCTGCCAAGTGAACGAAGAACCTTTCTTGGGGCCAGATTTCAGAATATCTCCATTGAGATAATATTTTGCCCTCAGAACTCGTGCACACAAAGAATCAGAATTTTGGAGTAGTCGCCAACACTGCTTTGCTAACATAGCAAGATTAAAGTTGTGAAGGTCTCTAAACCCCATGTCACCTTTTTTCTTCGGTACACACATTTTCCACCAGGCGAACCAATGCATTTTTTTCTTCTCCTCTCCGTCAAAAATAAACAATAGGATAACTAGATGAGGCCTGATTACCCACCTGACTTCAATCGTACGGCCCACACAGGTCCAATCTACCAACGCTGAAATCCAACGGCGCAGAAGGCGATCCGTACTCCCAAGCTCATTCTCCCCTTTCTTCCGCAGACCAAAGAAAAAAAATAGAGGGCGAAGGAAATCCACGAGCGGAGAAGAGGGGATCAAGATGCGGCTTTCGTTCCCCCTCGTCGCCGGCGCCGTCGTGTGAGTCAGGCTCAGTCCCCCCCCCCCCCCCCCCCCCCCCCCCCTTTATTTTCTCGCCATAGATCTGCTGCGGCGTCGCCGCATCCTACCAGTCTGACGCTGTTTAGATGCGTTCTTGAGCTTGAGCGCTGACCCTATATTACGCGCCGTTCTTGATCCCTTTTGCAAGTTGCAGCCTTGGGAGCCGTGGTTATGCGATTTTGTTTCTGTGATTGGCCTCCGTCTTGCTCTTGTGAAGAGAAATAGCTTGATTTTCCCCCAGGATCGAAGTTCCTGCGTGCTGGTGGGGAGGGTTATAACCAATTTGTTTCGAGCATGTGTTAGATGCAGATGGGGTTGCGACACCACAAATGGCATTATCTGTGCAAGTGCGCAACAACTGTAGGTAGCATGATCGAATCGCCATTGGGAGGCTTGTTCCTGAAACCCTCTGTGTAAGGGATAATTATCTTCAAATCCTGCTGCTAGTGCTTTGCGAGTCGAACCATAAGCAGTGCTGAGAATTGGGGCTTCAGTCCCTGTTTTCTAGTACAAAAGTATAATACGGTCACACCCAGTCTGGTGTCATCGCAGAATTGTCAAAGACAATCTATTGGTATTTCTGCTCTCTGATTGAGAATTTGCCATGAAATAGGACTTTTCCATGGTAGCAGCATCAGTAAGCATTTCTTAGTGCTGGCTTGCTGTTGTGTGGGGAATGCCTTATACCGCACGGCCTAAGATACCCAGCATTAGGCGCCATAGCAGTCGGGCCGTAGCTCCAGTTGTCCAGCCCGTGCAACCGAATAACCATATGGTCTCTATATTATGTTTTACTACCTCTGTCCCATAATATAAGATGTTTTTGCAGTTCAAATTGAATTGCAAAAACGTCTTATATTATGGGACGGAGGGAGTAGCTTTTACCTTAAGCCAATCGGGGAGATGATCTGGTTGCTACACTTTGTTTGGGTTAGGATGCTACATCTATTTATAGAGGACCTGTTGGATATGGTAATCAAGAAATGAAGTTTTCTGAAGGCCATATTCCCCCTTATGAGTTCTCTCCCCTCTTCTCCTAATCATGTGACATAGCTGCCATTAGAATACCTGGTCACCCTAATTACTGTCTTGAACTTGTGTTAATTTCCTTGAGGCAAAGTCCCAATTTTTTGTTCAAAGATTGCAGATACTTCCACTGCCCTAGTACAAAAATGCATGTCTTGGGTTATATGCTGCAATAACATTATTTTGTTCAGTAGCTGTTGGTAGTGGAATGTGTCTTTTTGCAGTAATGTGGCTGGCACAAGGTTTAATGTGTAGATTGGGATGAAAACTGCTTGTAAAATGTGGTTTGTTGATAACACGAGGCATCACATTGTTAAGGTTGCATCCCTAGAACTGCACCTTACATCAATGATCTGGTCAGATGCTGTCACACATTCATGAATTGTCATCGGTCTGTGCAAGTGTTACATCCCTAAAACTGTGGTTATTTCCATTGTAGCTATTGAATATCATTGCTCTGTGCAAGTGTTATTTTGCGATGTGCAGTGCTGGTACTTCATTATCGTCGCATACCCGCTTCTAACTTGGTCATTCTGCCTTGCAAATGCCTCAGGGCCGGAGTGATTTCTGGGAATGTGATATTTGGGCCGCCGCTCCAGAAGTACTGGGCAGAGAAGCAGCAGCAAGATCAGGCGGCAAAAGAAGGCCAAACTGGGTCGACTTAACGGAGGAATCTTCATGTTTCGCTGAGTCAATGTCGCCATACTTCCCTTGATCAATCGCAGAGAAACAATTCTGAAACTAAATACAGTGATGTGAAGTGTACTTGGGTTTATTCGATAGCCTCGTTTTTTGTTAGCTTTGCTTGAATTAGCTGCCGTAGCTTTGGTACTGGAAGGTATCATTTGTACCATGTACAGAATGAATTCGAATCCAATCCATCATTTTGGTCATACTTTTGTTTGAATTCAGTTTCATTTCGTCGGTTCAAACCCGTATTTTTTAGGCAAGGTACAAACCCCAGCTGCCTAGCGTCGCCAAACCTTGTCAGTGCTTGTTCGGCCTGGTTATCCTAGTGGGCTTTACTTGGCAAGTTTTGTGGCCCGTAGAAAGGAGGGCTTGTTGTCAGCCCAGCCCGGCACGGCCTAGTCTGGACTGCCTGTTTCGCTTTAGGCTTTGAGAGCAGGGGAAGCGGGAGCCATCGCCATGGTAGGGATTCCCCGCGCGTTCTCAATCCCTAGCGCCCAATTTCCCGCCAATATAAGATCCTTGCCTGCTCCGGCGATCGCCGCAGCCCTGAACCCTCACAGGATGCCGAGGAAAGCAGCTCGCGGCGCCACCGCCGCCACCGCCGCCAGCAAGAAAGCAGCGCCCGCCGCCGGCAAGAAAGCAGTGCCCGCCACGACCGCTGCCGCCAAGAAAGCCGCGCCCGCGGCCGGCAAGAAAGCAGTGCCCGCCACGACCGCTGCCGGCAAAAAAGCCGCGCCGGCGGCCGGCAAGAAAGGAGCAGCGCCGGCCGCAAGCAAGTACTGGCTGCTGAAGACGGAGCCGGGGGAGTGGTCGTGGTCGGACCAGGCGGGCGCGCCGGGCGGCGTCGGGCCGTGGGACGGCGTGCGCAACCACCAGGCCATGAACAACCTCCGCGCGATGCGCCGCGGCGACCGCTGCCTCTTCTACCACTCGGGCGCCGGCGCCGCGTCGCGCCGCGTGGTGGGCGTCGTCGAGGTCGCCAGGGAGTGGTACGAGGGCCAGGAGGGGGAGGCGACGGCCGGCGGCGCTGTGGACGTGCGCGCCGTCGGGGAGCTCCGGAGGCCCGTGTCGCTGGAGGAGATCAAGAAGGCGGCGGCGGCGGGGGAGATGGAGGGGATGAAGGACTTCGCGCTCATCCGGCAGGCCCGGCTGTCGGTCATGCCCGTGCCGGTGGAGGTCTGGGATTGGATTTGTGAGATGGGTGGTGGCTTCGTGCAGGACGGGGAGGTGGGAGAAGAAGAAGAAACAGAGGCTTGATATGCTCTGAACTCTGAAGGTAAACAATCTAACATTCCTGCAAACGCAAAATTGTTCCCCGGAGCAATCTGTGGCTAATTTGACTCTGCACTTCACATTTCTCCCATGAAAATTGTCCGCTAATCTTGTGAAATCGTTCTAGATGCAGGTGACATAATGCCGTGGGAAGGATCATTTTGTGGTGTCTTTTGACCTGCAAGTGCAATAGATGGCATTTCTGAGGAGCATTTCAGTGACATTTTGTGTATCCTCTCTAACGTTTGCTGTCTCTGCATCGCGGCCTGGCCAATTGTGTATTCTCTAGCTAGTAAGTACTTATAAGTTCACTGGTTGATGTTGGCAATGTTTGCAAGAACGGTTGGGTCATATGATGTTCTTTGTGGCTGTATGGATATGATGTTCACTGAATTTTCGAGCAGTTGGTTTCATGCCGTGGATGGTATGACACACAACAGTTTTATGGATGTCCTGTATTAGGTAGTGTGTTAAATGATGATCATATGGATGCCGTGACTAAAGTAGGAAGTGTATTGTAGCTGTGTACACGCTGTTTCAACGGACCCCTTTGCAACCATCGATCAGTAGCATCGCTACAGGCTTCAGCAGAAGCCGCATAGTCTGATATAACATCATCATTCATCATCATCTAGCTGCGTGGCTTTTATATTCATCATAATCTGTATGCAGGCAAAAAGCCAGCGAGTTAGAACACAACACAGGTGTCTGATATAACAACCGGGCTTTCACCCCTTTCTACAATATAATCGCTCAACGGATACATAACCAGTTCTTACATCAGAGTGCAGCAATACAAAGGCTGTGAATAGAATCCCATCCCTCCCAATCAGTCCAGCCACTCCCCTATTTACCCTAAGCCGCCACCCTACTGTGCAAAGCCCTAGTAGGATGGATCCAGCGCTCGGTGTGCAAATCCCTAGTAGGATAGATCCAGGGCTCGGTGAGCTGACGGAGGAAGAGAAGAAGGCGGTGGAGGTGAGGGCGGCCAGGGTGCGGGTGCAGAGAGCATTGGCGCAGAGGGCATTGACGCAGAGCGGTTACACCTTCGAGTATAGGCACCGACTATCAAACAAGATCATGGAGCACTATAATGACGATGAGCTTGAGCGTGTGATCCCATGTGGACCCAGTCGAACATATGAGCAAATCACCCGTTGGGCGAGGAGTGAGGCTGGCTTTTCTTTAGATCTAGCTACCGGGGCACGTTGGGTGCCTTTCCGGTACCCATGATCATGCAACTCTCATTTAGCACATGTTGGTCTCTTTGTGATGAATGAAACTATGTATGAATGTTTGTGATCAACATATGTATGAAGCGATGTACCACCCGCGGAGGAGGGGAAGGAACAAGACTGGCGCGGGAGTTTGTAGCGGCGGCGAAGGGACAAGCAGAGGAAGGGGAACGAGGTGCGGGGGAGTGATCGCCGGGGACGTGTGGTGCTCGTGCCCACTCGTGATACCCTTCGTCAGTGGACTTCCTCGTCTGGTTCAATGTCATCCTCGTCAAGGTCGGCCTGACCACATACCCGCGTTTCGTGTACCTCAGCTGCCACCATGTCTGATGGATTCCGCCCCGCTTTCTCTATTGAGTTGTTTTATAAGTTCGATCGACTCTTGATTCGGCTTATAATCATGTTTAAATAGAAAAATTGCTCTTTTTGATGTATAAGACATGGCAATTTTTTTAAAAAAATTGATAGTCACATGGCAAATTTGAGATTTTTTTGCCTTTTTATAAAAAAGTTATTTTCTACATATTGCAAATTCGAAATATTTTCTCCTACTCACATGACAAATTTGTAACATTTTTGTCTTCCAAACATGGCAAATTTAGGTCCTTTTGATGCTCCCATGGCAAGCTTTAGGAATTTTGCTCCCTTATTCATGGCAATTCTGGAAATGTGTTCTACTTTCTCACATGGCAATTTTACATGTTTTTATGCATTTTCTAAAAAAACAGTTTGTACACATTGCAAATTTTGAAAAATCTTCCGCTGGTCACATGAAAAATTCAAAAAAAATATTCAAAAATGACATACTTATATTTTTTTCATAATGTCCACATGGCAATTTTGTGAATTTGTTAACTTATCACAAGGAAAATTTTATATATTTTGTGCTGAATTTACACATTTTTGTAATGTTCACATGTCAAAGTTTTAGAATTTTTGGTTTTATAAAACAGTGTGGCATCTAGGATCATGTTTGTATTAGGCACATGGTCAATTAACATTTTTATTTTCCCCTTTCATTATGGCATTTTCAGATTAAAAAACCATGGCAAATTTATTGTGCATGTTATGACATTTTATATATATCATGGTAAAATAATTTTTGTATAATATCAGATTTATTGTCATCCAAAATTTCCGCCTGCTCACAACTACAATCTTTTTTGTAATGCGGAATTTGCAATGTGGACATATATAATTTTTTCATGATTTTTAGAGAAACCACTTTTTTTTCTTAGTCTACCTTTGTGAAACTCCCTAATGTTTATATTTTTTGTCATGATCTAGTAAACATATTTTCTGTTATAGTTCCAATCAGCACATTCCGTTTGTTTATAAATTAGAGCATGACAATTTTATTTTTGTAGATGACATGTCACATTTATTGAATGTTGCCATGAAAATTTATAAATTAGAGGATGACAATTTTACAAAGTATAGCATGGCTATTTCTATAAACTAGAGCATGACAATTGAAAATTTATGTTTCTTAGCCTTTTCTGTCTCACAATTTTTTTTTTTGTGAATGGCATTCTTTCTTCAAGAAGTAATTAACTGGGATTAGTCCTTTTTCACGTGTGCTCTTTGGGCCAACTTTAGGGTCACGCTTGAAGCCCACCGCAGCGAAAGTTCAAGAGAGGGAACATCAGTCCCCTATTGACAATTCTATGGACGTGCTTATTTTTTGGAAGAGAAAGGCAGGAGCACTACCCAATTCATTTAAGTTAGGAGGGCTCCGTTTTTAGTTCTTTCTTCGAGTTTTGTCAGGGTTTATGTCCTGCTTAGGAAGGCGAGACTGCGGCGGCTCTCTGAAGATGAAATAATGTACTCCGCGTCTAGTCTCATTCCGGTGATGCGTCTTTGATGGATCCGCTCGGATCTAGCCATTTTTTGTTTATGTTCGCGTGTCTTCAGGTTGGATTCTTCTTATGTACGCTACTCTTCATCGGCGACGGCTACTATTCTGTTCCGTTGGTCCTATGAGGCCTTAACACGACGACGTCCCGACTGTCTACTACAACAAGTTTGCTCGGCTCCAGCGAGGGAGAGGCGATGACGGCGGCGAGGCTTCAGTGCTTGTAGTTGTTGCTAGGTGTGGATCTGAATGTAATTTTTATTATTTCTTGTGTTCTTCGTACTATGATGATTGAAGATGAATATATCGAAAGTTTCATCGAGGAAAAAAATTAAGCAAATTTCCAAAAAAGAGAGAGAGAAGACAAGGTTACGCTAACATTGTCGACGGATTCTTCTAGAAATATGCACCTTGAACTCGGATGATGGGCTGGGAGCAGATAGGATTTGCTTGACCACTTGAACTCCTCCAACCTCATCTCATCACCCACCCATCCATCCAGATTCAGATAAAAGCCTTACCAATAAATGCGCCAAGACCTGAAGGGTCGTGCGGAAGCCTGCGAGATCACGCAGTGCCAGCACCGATCGCTCTGAACCATCCGTCATCTGTTTCGCCTTCAATTCCTCCCATGATCCCTGTCGGCGACTCGCACGCTCCATTTCCCCTTCCGGAACCAACATCCATGGACACGTCCCATGGCGGTACTCTACCACGGGAGGAGCCGCCGGTGGCGGTGGCCGAGGGAGATGGACGCAACGGTCGCCACCCTGCGAGCGCCATCAATGTGCACATGCCAAACAGACAGGTGTTGGCCAAGCTTTGGGTGAGAACATCTGCCCGTCCGGTCACTGATTTTTTTGACCTAGACGGACGCCTCAAACAGGTCTCAAACGCCCGGGCTAACCGGTACCTGAAGTCGATATAGGGTGACCCAGCCACGTCCGCCTGACAAGCCTGACTCACCATTGACCTCACGGTGGTCCCGCAAAAAACCACATCCGGCTCATCGCCCCGAAATTCTAACTCACCCACTCTCCTCTCTTGCTCCGCCCTCTTCGCTGTTTGCACCGTTTTCGATCGAATCCGGCGCAATGTCGAGCTTCGGCGGCCGCTCCGACTCCGACCGGATCCGGACTATGAGCAATGCCCTCCGCATCACTTTTGAGCGGTCCAAGGTGGAGACCGGGGACAACTCCAGATCTGCAGCCTAGACGCAGACGCAGCTTCCCGGTCGGCGTAGCTCAGACGCCGGCGCTGGCCCCTCCCGGCCCGTGCGCAATCCGCGCCTCCCCTACTGCCCCCCCCCCACGTGGGCAGCGGGGGGTGCTTGTGCCCGCCCCGCCGGCCCGAACGCGCACACCAGAATCAAAGGCGAGCGGCAGCGGCAAAGGGAGAGGAGGGAGGCGAAGCAGTCCGTGCGCCGCCCCGGCGCGGGATGGAGGCGGAGCCCGATGGGGACGCACGCTCCTCGAGTGGGTCTACCGCCGTTCGCTTACGATCGCAGAGACGGGCGCGCGGCTGGTCCGACGGAAGAACGCCATGGCGCTCCGGATTACCATTGAGTAGTCCGAGCGCGAGGGGGCAGAGGCAGCGGGGGAGGCGGCTCAGCTCGCAAAGCTCAAGCGGCAGCAGGACAGGGAGAGTAAATTGCACAAAACCACCATTTTGAAGGCAAGGTTTGCGAAAACCATTACAATACTTTTTTTTTGCAGAAAACACCATGTCTTCGGTAATCTTTTTGCAAAAGACACTGATCGGCGGATCGGGCTTAGTTAAGTGAGTTTATAATAAGTGGGGCCCGTTTTTTGCCTACGTGGCATGACTTTTTGTGCCAGGTAGATTTTAATCTAAAATTACAAACTAGACCCTAGAATTTTACATAGACACCCCTAAATCAAAAACAAAAAAGCAATTAGCCCCCGCTTCGACCACCCGGGGCCGGGATGCGGCCAGGGCGAAGCAGAGGGGCGCGGCGACCTGGCGGCCGGGCGCTGGCGAAGCCGGCCGCGCGGACAGAGCCGGGGCGACGCGGGAGGGAGTCGGCAGTCGGCGGTGGAGCAGGCGGCCACGGGCGCACCCGGCGGGCGCGGCGCACGGAGGCGGAGCCGGGCTGGCCGAGGAACCGACCACGCTGGCAGGCGGACGCCTGCGAAGGGGGCGAACAAGGGGCTCGGCCCGGGTGGAGCCAGCGTGCAGGAGGCGGCAGCGGCAAGCCGGACGGCGCGGGACGCGGAGCCGGCGCGGAGCAGAGGCGACGCTGGCGGGCCGGGATGCGGGCGCGAGCTGGTCTGGGGAGGCGGCGCCGGTGGGGAGGAGACCCGCCGCGATGCAGATGCGCAGGCACGTTGTGACGCCCGGGTAATCATGCTACAGTAATTCCACGCTAATGATGCCACGTCACCTCGGTTACTGTTATTAATCTCGCGATGGTTCAAAAACGGTTCGAATTCAAATTTAAAATCAAGTCAAACGATTAAAGTTTTCAAAAGTCAAAACTAAAATGTTATTAATGTGACAAATAAATCATGGATATTATTGGTGGAGTAACAACAGTCATTATAAAATATTTAAATACCCTTAAGTGATTAAAACAACATCAAAACAATTAGTTATACTCCTAATATATTTTACCAAATACTAAACTATTTTTATTCTGAGGTAAAACTTCTTAGAACAGTGGATTAATTTGACACACTATTTTTGGAGCTGTTTTCATATTTTACTAAACCAAAAATATAGTGCAACTAAAATAAAAGAGAAATGGATAAAAGGTAAAGCAAAAAAAATAACAAAAGAAGGAGGAAACCCCCCTGGCCAACTGGGCCGAACGGCCCAACTGGCCGCCGAACCAGGCTACCCGACCGGCCCACCCTACCCCTCCTTAACCCCCCCCCCACTCCCCCAAACCCTAACCCATTCCCCACTTCACCCCCCACTCCCCACGATCTCCACCCTCTCCTCCAGCGCCGCCAGGGGAGAGCCCCGCGCGCGACCCCCCCACCTCTCTCGCTCGCTGACACGCCCCTCCCCCTCCCCCGATCTGAACTGGGGCTCGGCCCCAACACCTCCTGTCGCCCTCGCCATGACGCTGCCACTCGAGTGCCTCGTCACCGTCGCGCCCCCGACGCTGGTGCCCATCTGCGTCGCCTCCTTGCCCCTTCTTCTCCGTCGCGCGACGCCCGCCTGAGGCCTCTGCCTCGCCGTCGCCGACCAACGTCCTCGTCGCCGGAAACGCATCCCCGGCCCCTCCCCGAGCCGACTTTTGCACAACTACAGGCCCCGGTGAGGCCTCGTCCGTCTTTGCTCCGTTCCCCTGTGATCCGGTCGACGTAGGTCGCTTCCCGCACCCCCCCGCTCCGGCCACCTCTTGCGGTCACCGCCCCGCACGCGCCCGGCGGCCATGCTCGCGCATCGGACGCACCCCGGTCGTGCACGCCGCTCCCTGGACGTGCCCAGGCGCGCACCCGCCGCCACCGCAGTCGGCCCTCCACCGCCTCCCTTTGCCTGATCGCCGGCGCCGGCGTGCGCCACGCGCGCCCAGTGCCCTCGGGCATACGCCCGCCCGAGTGGCGCCTGCCCCCCTGCACACGGCGCCCGTTGCCCGCTACGCCCCTCGGGCGCACGCCCGCACCCGAATGCCCAAACCCACTAACCCCCTGTGCCACTGACCAGAGGGGCCCGCCCCCAGGACGATAAAAAAAAGAAAAGAAAAATAATAATAAAAATAAAATAAATAGATAATAATAATTAAAATATTAATTAATTAATTAAGTAATTAATTAAGTTAATTAATCCTGATTAGATTAATCTAATCACTAATTAAACTAATTAATCTGTTTTAGTTAATCATAGTGAATGACAGGTGGGTCCCCCTGGACCCACTGGTCAGGTTGACCAGTCAACCCTGTTGACTGCTGACATCAGCATGACATCATGCTGATGTCATTAATCCATTTTTCGAATTAAATTAAATAATTAATTAAATTTCAGAAATTAATAAAATCTTTAGAAAATCATATCTTTTAATCAGTAACTCGGATTAAAATATTTTCAACATGAAAGTTGCTCAGAACGACGAGACGAATCCGGATACACGGTCCGTTCGTCCGCCACACACCCCTAACCTATCGAACCCGCAACTTTCCCCCTTCGGCTCCTCTGCCCGAAAACACGAAACACCGGGAATACTTTCCCGGGGGTTTTTCCCCCTTCACCGGTATCACCTACTACCGCGTTAGGGCACACCGAACACCGCGTATTGCCTTGATATATTTTGTGGTGCTTTGTTTGCTCTGTATTCATTATTTCTTCCCCCTCTTCTCTCCGGTAGACTACGAGACCGACGCTGCTGCTGACCAGTTCGACTACGGAGTTGACGACCCCTCTCTCTTGCCAGAGCAACCAGGCAAGCCCCCCCCCCCTTTGATCACCAGATATCGCCTACTCTTCTCTATACTGCTTGCATTAGAGTAGTGTAGCTTGTTACTGCTTTCCGTTAATCCTATTCTGATGCATAGCCTGTCATTGCTGCTACAGTCATTGATACCTTACCCGCAATCCTAAATGCTTAGTATAGGATGCTAGTGTTCCATCAGTGGCCCTACACTCTTGTCCGTCTGCCATGCTATACTATTGGGCTGTGATCACTTCGGGAGGTGATCACGGGCATATACTATATACTTTACACTGTTACATTACCTGTGATACTGTTCGGAGTTGGGGGCTGAAAGGACAGGTGGCTCCATCCCGGTAGAGGTGGGCCTGGGTTCCCGACGGTCCCCGACGGTTACTTTGTGGCGGAGCGACAGGGCAGGTTGAGACCACCTAGGAGAGAGGTGGGCCTGGCCCTGTTCGGCGTTCGCGGATACTTAACACGCTTAACGAGATCTTGGTATTTGATCTGAGTCGGCTACGAGCCTATACGCACTAACCCTCTACGTGGGAGTAGTTATGGGTATCCCGACGTCGTGGTATCAGCCGAAGCACTTCAGACGTCAGCGACGGAGCGGCGCGCGCCGAATTGGACTGGAACGCCACTAGGCTAGGTCTGCTTTCGGCCGCCCACGCAACGTGCAGGTGTGCTCAGGGCGATGGGCCCAGACCCCTGCGCGCTTAGGTTTAGACCGGCGTGCTGGCCTCTTTGTTTTGTCTAGGTGGGGCTGCGACGTGTTGATCTTCCGCGGCCGGGCATGACCCAGGAAAGTGTGTCCGGCCAAATGGGATCGAGTGTGTTGGGTTATGTGGTGCACCCCTGCAGGGAAGTTAATCTATTCGAATAGCCGTGATCTTCGGTAACAGGACGACTTGAAGTTGTACCTTGACCTTATGACAACTAGAACCGGATACTTAATAAAACACACCCTTCCAAGTTCCACAGACAACCCGGTGATCGCTTTTCTACAGGGCGACGAGGAGAGGATCGCCGGGTAGGATTATGCTATGCGTTGCTACTTGAAGATGCTATCTGGAGATGCTACTTGGAGATGCTATTTGGAGATGCTACTTGGAGATGCTACTTGGAGGACTTCAGTCTACTCTCTTCTACATGCTGCAAGACGGAGGCTGCCAGAAGCGTAGTCTTCGATAGGACTAGCTATCCCCCTCTTATTCTGGCATTCTGCAGTTCAGTCCACTGATATGGCCTTCTTACACATATACCCATGCATATGTAGTATAGTTTCTTGCTTGCGAGTACTTTGGATGAGTACTCACGGTTGCTTTCTCCCCCCCTTTTTCCCCCTTTCCTTTCTTCCTGGTTGTCGCAACCAGATGCTGGAGCCCTGGAGCCAGACGCCACCGTCGACGACGACTACTACACTGGAGGTGCCTACTACTACGTGCAGCCCGTTGACGACGACCAAGAGTAGTTAGGAGGATCCCAGGCAGGAGGCCTGCGCCTCTTTCGATCTGTATCCATGTTTGTGCTAGCCTTCTTAAGGCAAACTTGTTTAACTTATGTCTGTATTCAGATATTGTTGCTTCCGCTGACTCGTCTATGATCGAGCACTTGTATTCGAGCCCTCGAGGCCCCTGGCTTGTATTATGATGCTTGTATGACTTATTTTATTTGTAGAGTTGTGTTGTGATATCTTCCCGTGAGTCCCTGATCTTGATCGTACACATTTGCGTGCATGATTAGTGTACGATTGAATCGGGGCGTCACACACGTCGGCTGTGGTGAGGCGCTGCACGTGCGAGGCGGGAGGAAGGCGCGGGGGATCCGCCGCAGTGCCGCGGACAAGAGCCGCAGGGGATTCGCCGGGGCGTGGGCGGAGCTGGCGCGGGGCGACCCGATGGCCGAGCGCCGGAGCGGCACAGGCGGACGGGGACCTCGATGGGCGGCGCGCGCGAGCGGAGGAGCGAGAGCAGGCACGAGGCCACTGCAGGAAGGCGGAGGCGCATGTCGACTGTGGTGCAGTGGTAGGGAAAAGCAGCAGCGGCAGGGCTACAGCGGAGAGCAGCGGCAAGCAGCGCCGGCGACATGGGCTGCGGCAGCCACGGGGAACCGCGAAGGGCGGCTGGCCGGAGCGAGGCAGCGCAGGGGGGAGGGTGGAGCATCGGCTCCGTCGCCGAGCTCGAGCACGCCGGTGCCCAAGGGGATGCAGACCTTGGGGCGCACCGGTGCCGGAATGGTGATGGGGGCCTCTGCCAGAATCGGGATGGGGGCGGTCGTGGGACGTGTGTGTGACCGTGGTCGGGATGGGCCTGGGAAGCGGGGAAAAAGTTTAGGAGGTTTTTCGTATTAAAGCTAAACAGTTATGCCACGTAGGCGGAAAACAGATTCCATCTGTCATAAACGCATTTAAATGAGCCATATGTGCCGATCAGTGTTTTTTGCAAAAACATTACTGAAGACATGGTGTTTTTTGCAAAAAAATGTATTGCCTTTTGAAATGGTGGTTTTGTGCAATTTACTCGGATAGGGAGGTCCGGCGGCGCCCGCCATCCTCTCCGACACCTCTGTTGCCAACGATGACCACGGCTCCTCCTCGGACGACCCGCCACCAGTCGCCGATGCCTACAGCTGCGCCGACGACCGAAAGGGCAAAGGCCCGGCGAGGAAATGGTGAATCTCCGCCGTCTACGTCTTCAACTTCAAGTTTCTAGTAATCTAGTTTAAATTGGTCTGTTGTTTATGTGAATTTTGTGAACTGTCGATCTTTCGGACATCCGTCGGTGATCTTTTGGTCATTGAATGTGCATTCCTCTGTTCGATTCTATGTTTGCGTGATGATCTACGTTCTGCTTATCTATGTTGCATGCTAGTATGGATTTGAGGGACCGAATATAAGACACATGAATGTGAACAACAGGATTTGAGAAGTGCCTGATGAATGGACGCGTCTGTGAGCGTTTGAGGGTACGGATTTGCAGGTCGCGGCAGTAGATGCTCTCACACTGCATCTGGTTTGTGGTTCGGGCTCCCTCAAAATGGTGGTTCTGGTTCGAACCAAACGGCGTGCAGCGGCGCAGCTTGCAGCGACCATAACTCCGCTGAGCCTATGCACTGGTGGTAGTACGGTGCAGCTCTGTGTACTGCCACTACTATTGACGCTGCCAGTGCCCCAACCTCCCCCTGATCGTCTCTCACACGTCCACCGCTCCTTCAATGCGCATCTCGCGGCCTCGCCGACCCGTCGCTCTCCTCCGAGGCCTCGTCGCTCGATCATCTCGTCCCGTCCCTCCCCTACTTAATGGCGACCCCGGGTAGCCCACATGGTACCATACCACACCATTGACGCGGCAAGTCGGCAGAAACTCATCAAAAGCGCACAAGCTCGAGCCAGAACACGAGCCCACGATGGCCGGCATTCGCCGCGCCCCCGCGCTCCTCCTGCTGCTCGCCCTCGCGTGCACCCCCGCCCTGGCCGCGCGCGACGTCTCCAGCAGCGCCGCCAAGGCGAAGACCAAGTACCCCTCGGGCCCGGCGCCCGGCAAGAAGCCGGCCAAGCCGTACGTGCCACCAGCCACCAAGCCCCCCGGGTCGGGCGCCGTCGACGGAGGCGGGATGCCCGCCATCCCCGGCTTCGGCACCATCCCCGGGTTCACCGTGCCCGGGATGGGGGGCGGGTGGGGCGGGGGCTACGGCGGGCCCGACGGCGGGTACTCGCGCGGCGGCGTGGCGGCCTCCACCACCGTCTGCTCCGAGAAGGGCCCCTGCTACAAGAAGAAGCTGACGTGCCCCAAGAAGTGCTTCTCCTCCTACAGCGGCGCCGGCAAGGGGTACGGCGGCGGCGGCGGCGGGGGCGGCTGCACCGTCGACTGCAAGACCAAGTGCATCGCCTACTGCTGAGTGCTGATCGATCGTACGTACGTACGGGGAGCTCGGCGGCTCCTTGGCTTCCATGGTCATCGATGGCGCCGGTGAGCACCACATTATACGTAGCTATCTTGCGTGATACGCAGAGGAGGCGCATACGGCTGTATGTTTCCTCCCCGATGTCGTTCTAGTCGGCTGTAATATCGTCGCCTCATGGGTGTCAGAATTGCTATGAACTATGAAGTGTATGAGCAAATAAACATAGAGATATTACTCTTGGGTCTTGCTGTTTCTTCAAATGCAGTACATTTCACAAGATTATGAGCGAGTGGGGTGTTTTGGTGACCGGGCTCCATGGAGCTCGATTTTTTCTGAAAATTTCAGAATTCAAACTTCTGGTTTTAAATGTGAAAAAGTATGCAAGTATACAAGTATGCAAGTATGTCACATTTAAATGTTACTACAAAGGAAAAATGTGAAAAGTATGCAAGTATGCAAGAGGGAATTTCTATGTTTTTTTCCTCTGAAACTGGGTTTAATAAAGAATAAAAAATCTCTATTTTTCCTTTGCCCGTTCCTTTGAACCAAACACATGAAAAATACCACTATAGAAAATTTTCTATTACTAAGGTTCTTAGCCTCATTCTTCTTGCATAGCAATTTGAAAAAGATGTCAATTAGATGTTAGAAATCCTACGTTTTTCCTTTGAAACTGGGTTCAAAGAATAAAAAATCTCTATTTTTTTTCTTTGCCCGTTCGTTTAAACCAAACACATGAAAAATACCACTATAGAATTTTTTCTATTACTACAATTTTTCTCTACTTTTTCTTTGAACCAAAGGAGCCCTTAACTAGAAGGTTTCTTTTACTTGTCCGTACAATTTGTTTGTGTGTGTTGCACAATCCCCTCTTGTAGCATGGCCCAACACCAGATCAACTTGAATTCGTACCTTTTTCTGTTGATAAACTTGAACTGGTACTTGAAATGGAGGGGTCTCTATGCTGTCGGCCGGAGGAAAGATGGTGCCTTTGGGGTGGATGGTTCGTCATTGCCTTATTAGCGATGATGGGGCACCACAAGATGAATCCATCGTCGACAAGTCAGATGCTTTGAGTTTTCACAATGCCCCAAAATGTTAGAGATGAAATTAGCGATGTCAGGATTTCTAACATTATCGAAGTTCTTTGGACATTTGCAAGCTCATAGATAGTGTGATGTATACATGTGGTTGATATATTGTAATGACCAGGGGTGTCTAGTGTGGGCGGCGAAAACGGCCGCAAATATTTTGGCTCGCCCTCGCATTGGCGCGGCCAGCCTAGGCAGAATCCAGAAAGGCTCTACGTGCAACATCGCTTGCTCGCCGTGCCATGGACTTGTGCAAGTCAAAGGCGGCGACATATTTTTCTTGGGCCTATTCGTAAAGGGATGTTTTGGTAAAACAAATTTGTTTTATATAAAATGACTTCCTGGTCTAAAAATGTAAATAGGAGAAAATGTGAAAGAGGAAGAAAGGGGGTAGGCGCTAACCACGCCACCTATGAACACAATTTCCACATGCCACACTCTGGGCACCTAACTAGATTCTCTATCTGCAAGGAGAGGACGACTGCTTCATCTCGCTAATGAAAAGTATAATTAATAAAGTCTAGCTAATGATGTCGGGAATAATCACGCGCGTGCTGGAAGCAAAGCATCTGCCATCATTGGGATTCAGAAGAAACAGAGAATTCCATAGCAAACTAGTTCACCTACTATTCATGAGAATATATACTCCCTCTGTGGCATATTAGCTTTTTCTCGAGCCAAACTTTCTAAACTTTGATCAAGTTAACATTAAAAAAAATTAACATCCACAGTACGAATCAATACCATTAGAACCATCATTCCATATATTTTCATCCCATGTATATCTTTTATTACGAAAGTTGAGATTGTTTTTGATAAAACTTGGTTAAACTTCATAAAATTTGACTTAGGTCAAACTAATATGCAGAATAAATAAAATAGTTTGTCTAATTCACATCTAGATGTTTTTTAAGGATGTCACATCTAACCTCCCACAAATATATAATGAAGCAATAAGAAACAAAAAAAACTAAGACAAAAAAAATAGATCACAAACAAAGTGAAAATCAGCTTAGATGTGACATAACTATGTCACATCTAGATGTGTCCTAGACAGACCCTAAATAAAAACGAAGAAAAGGACTTAAGTTTATTTTGACAACCACCCAATAAACCCCCAAAGAACTGGACCTTAACATACATGAAGTAAAGCACTGTCATGTGTCATCCATTCCCATGGAAGAAACAGAGAATTGCAGAGCAAACTAATAATTCATTTATTATATTCATAAAAAGAACTATACTCAATTACGTACACGAGCGAAAGCACTGTCATGTGTCATCATCCCTCGAAAGGAAATAACGAGGAGGGAAGAAGCGATGGAACTGTGGCATGTAGCTCGATTTTACAAGTGCCGAGTGGCGGCGAGCGGCGACCGTAGCACAACTCTCCTACAGCAGAGCGCCATGGTGGGCGTCCATGCCGGCCGGCATGGACGCGGGGCTGAGCAGCGGCGCGGAGAACCACGACGAGTAGTCGAACTGCTCCACGGGGGCGGCCTCCCTGCGCCCGTGCGCCGCGGCCGCATGACCCGGCGCCTTCCTCGCTCCCACGGCCGGCGAGCCGGTCGTGGCCGTGCCGGCGCCGGTGAGCCTCTGCACGAGCTCCCGGAAGTCCCGGGGCTCCACCCGGTACACCCTGGGCGGCGGCGGGGCGCCGGCGCCGCGCCACGGCTTGGCCGGCGCCCTCTGCACCGCCCTCAGCGCCGCCTCGTGCCTCCCCTCGCCGTGCTCCATCGGCCGTTCCTCTTCTTCCTAGTCGTCGTCGTCGGTGCGAGCGAGCGAGCTTGATCGGCCAGCGCTGTCAGACAAGGAGACACGGCGGGCGCGCGCGCTGCATATGTAGGCAGGCGCGCGCTCTGGTCTGGTCAGAGCTGAATGGGACTTGGCGGCCGGGTGGGCTGGCTGGCCGGGTGCAGCGCACGGGCGAATGGTAGGAACACGTGGAAAAGGGCGGTCAATGGGTGGTGGAACGGGGCCGGCCGGTCGTGCCGTGCGCGCCTGCCTAGCCGATCGAGCCGCGACGACACGTATGCCATCACGTATGCAGACTTGGGATCGGCGGATTGGTTATTGGATTCTTTAACTATGTAGCTCGTGTGGATGTGACCGTGTGATTCGGGGTTTTTTCTTCGGGTCCTTTTATATCGGTTGTTGAAATTCATGTCACGCTGCGTAGCCGGCAGGGGGTAGCTCGATGTTTTTCTTTCTCTTTTAACACTAGTACAAAAACACCTCTGACAGACTGATCCGGCATAACATTTTGAGATTTTATGAAGTCATGATAGACGCCTTATAGTGGACTGTAACGTCTCCTCCCACTAAATGTGCATTGCCGGAAATCCTAAGATGAATGCAGTATAAATACGAGCACCAGGACTTGCTAAACTAATTGTTGTTGGTTGTGCCACTTTCTTTTTCTTTGTGAAAAGAATCAGATCTATTATAAGGATTAACCGGAAGTACAAAGGCCTCAAACATAATAAAAATGACATCGGGGTCTTCTATACGACCCTCCTAATTGCAAGTTGCTTCGAGCAAATGATTAGCATGTGAATAAGGCTTAGGAACTAAACCCCCTTGAATGTGTGGTTTGTCATAGTTAATTTTTTTATGTTTAATCAATTGTACAACCTTATCTATTATGCGCATTTTTAGGGAGAAAAGAATGTTTGCATCTATATCATGTTCCTAAAAACGCACACGAAATAGTACGTGATTGACATATATACATATGGCCTTATATCTTTGGTGGATGGTTGTTGGATTCTTTAACTATAATTGCCATGACCGTATGACATGCTTTGGGACTTTTTCTTTAGGTCCTTTTATATAAGTTGTCGAATGTATGTCACTCCGCGTAGCCGTCAAGAGGTAGGTTGATGCTACAAGTATAATTGTTATTGGAAGTGAGTTAGTGACACGGCTAAGTAATAACAACTAACTGCTATAAGACCGCTCCCAACCTAAAGTTTTTTTTCTGAGAGAATGCAATGGGAGGACCTTGTGTGATAATGAGAAGGCTTGGAAACAAAACTCATTAATGCACATGTGTATATTTTATTACAAGTTGAATTATCAATTTAATCAGTTGCGGGATCTTATGCAATTATGCGCTTACAAGGATGAGCAGAGCTACACATGATTGAAATATACACAAAGCCTTGTAGATGCCTTCGCTCTTCTGACAATGCCAAAATCATCTCTCTCACTCCTCCTTAATAATATGTCACATCAACTCTTTGCTTATGTGGCATGGCTTAGCACTTGCATTAATAGAGCATTGGTTTGTTACAAAATACTCAAAAATGTTTCACATACCTATACGTTTGTTTCAGTGGGCATGATTAGTTCATAGCCAATAAAGAAACTACGTTTTTGAATAATACTTTGTTCGTTCTTAGTTATATATCATGAGCACTAATCTTTTCATTTTCTCCTTTTCCCATTAGCAATCATGATGTATTCCATGAACACTATAGTTTTGTTTTACTTAGCCTAAATCTGTGTGCCACTAGCAACTGAGCTTTTCTTTCACTAGTGGTTGTGATGGCCTGTGGACACTATTTTCTTCCACTAGTGTTGGTTATTCGCTTCCTTGACTAGGCGATCTATTTCACACCTCTCTTGTTCTCCCATGGATCAGTCGTGAGGCGCCAATGACAAGACAAGAATTGTAGTCCAAATTCGAGGTGGTAAGATGAGATTACCATGTCTCCTCTCTTTTGTGCATATCCTATCTAGCCTAGTAGACTACTACGACAATGCCTTTTGCCCTAGTCTTCTATTTGCTTATTCCTTTTATTTTGACTAATAGGCTATGGAACAATAGTTGACAAAGAGAAATCGGTGACCAACGCCAGATAATGATGCAGGCACTTCAAGTCCACTCGTAAGACATAGGCAAAATGCATCGTTGATGCAAGCAGTGGCGAAGCTTCAAAGAAAAAGTTGGGCGGGCCAGACTAAAGATCACAATTTTTTTAGGCATTTGTGAATACTCAATAGCTTTTGTTCTCATTGAATTTCCTACAATCAATTTGTGAACACTCAATAGCTTTTTTTAGGCATTTAGAAAAAATGACCGGCGACACGGTGCTCAGCGTCGGCAGCAGTCTCACAGTACTGGTTGGTAGCGAGCAGGTTGCAGTGGTCAGCGGAGGCAGGGGTCAGAGGCATTTGGGCGGCACAACGACAGGATCCCGATGGCTGGGGCCAGACTAGCAAGTGCGGAGGATGGAGTCCGGAGGGGAGGGAGGATGGCACCACGACGAGGTCACGTGGAGGCGGAGGAGCCATAGAGCAAGCAGCAGGAAGCATGCGTTTAGCAGTGAGGAGATCATCCTATCTATGAGGTCGAGGCTGGTGGGGGCCGGTTGTCGACACGAGTCCTGGCAGGTTGGCGGCCTTTGCTCGTGTTGTGTGCGCACATAACATGGCGGCTTGGATTGGATAGATTGATCGATCGTAACAGTTACGAAGCATCACGTATAGGTATAAAAAATGTCTGAAAAACCTGGGCGGGCCATGGGCCGATTTTAGCCCCAACAAAGCTCCGCCCCTAGATGCAAGCAATCTCCCAAAGCCTTCTATTTAGGGAGAAATTATTTCAGATGAGTTGTGTTATGATCTGACTGGTCAAAAGAGAATTTCATAGTATACAAGAAGTCCTAATAAACAACCTAAGATTAAGCAAAGATACTTAAACATATGGGACCTATACATGCCACCGCTTAACATTGATTATCCAAAGAGGGGAATTGGAGTCGCTCAATGAATATTCAATCCAGAATCGTTCAGTGAATATGGTGGCTTGACTATAGTGACAAGGTGCATACAGATTATTTTTTATGTTGCTACCTTTTCAGAGACTATAACGAGGGAAAAAGCTTAGAGTGATGCATTTGCACTTAAGGGTTGCTACGGTTAGTACAAGAAAAGCACACTAGATACCCATGTGTAAGGGTAATGTTAATAGTTTCATAATGTAGCAGCAAAAGGATGTGATGCTTTGATGAATCATGATCATTCAACTCAAGTTGCTCTCCATAATAAAACTGATCATACATGCTTAATGCTTCAACTGGTTCAGTTAGATATTTGCAACACCAAGTATTAGCTTTCCCGAGGTCATGACCAATCAAAAGAGTCAGAAAAATAAGG
The DNA here is from genome assembly GCF_018294505.1 of Triticum aestivum. NCBI lineage: Eukaryota > Viridiplantae > Streptophyta > Magnoliopsida > Poales > Poaceae > Triticum > Triticum aestivum. The sequence goes on along the minus strand of NC_057803.1, from coordinate 593,184,018 downwards.
GAAAGTTTTGAGTTGACACATACATTAGAAAATCAAAATGATTGTATACGGAAGGTAGTTTGGAGGACTACTAGGAAATACCTTATAGGTAGAATCTTAGTAGTAGCGTGGGTTATCTACCCCGCGCTACTGATAATTAGTAGTAGCGCGGGATATAAACCCACATTGCTACTAAGTTGATAGGAGTAGCGTTGGGTATAAATCCCATGCTACTACTAAGTGATTCCCATTGTACCACCCGGACATGTTGTAGTAGTAGCGGGGGGGGGGGGGGTGCAAAACCTGCGCTATACTAACTAGATAGTTGTAGCGCAGGTGAAACACACCGCGCTACTACTATTTTGTCGCCAGCTATGCTGTAACTACAACAGCAGTGTATAAAATACCAACGCATCCCGTCCCCTCGGTCTCTCTCTAACTCATATCTTTCTCCTGTGTTCCGAGGTATGTCTGTACATGCTAGGCTCGCCAAGTCAACCTAAGTGTTTTGCATGTGTAAATCTGGCTTACACCCATTGTATGCTAACGTTAGAATCTATCACACCCGATCATCACGTGGTGCTTCGAAACAATGAACCTTCGCAATGATGCACAGTTAGGGGGAACACTTTTCTTGAAATTTTAGTGAGGAATCATCTTATTTATGCTACCATCGTTCTAAAAATAAGATGTAAACATGACAAACATCACATGCAAATCATAAAGTGACATGATATGGCCAATATCGTCTTGCGCCATTGATCTCCATCTTCGAGGCACGGCATGAACACCATCGTCACCGGCATGACACCATGATCTCCATCATCGTGTCTACATGAAGTTGTCTCGCCAACTATTACTTCTACTACTATGACTAATGGTTAGCAATAAAGTAAAGTAATTACATGGCGTTTTCATTGACAGCAGGTCATACAATAAATTAAGACAACTTCTATGGCTCCTGCCGGTTGTCATATTCATCGACATGGAAGTCATGATTCCTATTAGAAGAACATGATCAATCTCATACATCACATACATCATTCATCACATCCTTTTGGCCATATCACATCACATAGCATAGCCTGCAAAAACAAGTTAGATGTCTTCTAATTGTTGTTGCACTTTTTTACGTGTCTGCTATGTGTTTCTAGCAAGAACGTTTCTTACCTACGCAAAACCACAACCGTGATATGCCAATTGCTATTTACCCTTCATAAGGACCTTTTTCATCGAATTCGATCCGACTAAAGTGGGAGAGACAGACACCCGCTAGCCACCTTATGCATCAAGTGCATGTCAGTCGGTGGAATCAGTCTCACGTAAGCGTACGTGTAAGGTCGGTCCGGGCCGCTTCATCCCACAATGCCGCCGAATCAAGATAAGACTAGTAACTGTAAGCAAATTGAACAAATCATCGCCCACAACTGCTTTGTGTTCTACTCGTGCATAGAATCTACGCATAGACCTAGCTCATCATGCCACTGTAGGGGAACGTACCAATAATTTAAAAAATTTCCTACGTGTCACCAAGATCAATCTAGGAGATGCTAGCAATGAGAGAGAGGGAGTGCATCTTCATACCCTTGGAGATCGCTAAGCGGAAGCGTTGCAAGAACGCCGTTGGTGGAGTCGTACACGCATCGATTCAGATCGCGGTCGATTCCGATCTAAGCGCCGAACAATGGCGCCTCTGCGTTCAACACACATACAGTCCGGGGACGTCGCCTCCTGCTTGATCCAGCAAGGGGAGAGGATAAGTTGAGGGATAACTCCTACAGCACGACGGTGTAGTGGTGATGGAGTTCGTGGTTCTCCGGTAGAGCTTCGCCATGCGCGACGGAGGAGGAGGAGGAGGTGTTGAAGAGGGGGAGGGCTGCGCCAGGGGAAGGTTGTGGCTGCCCTCCCACCCCCACTATATATAGGGGCAAGGGAGAGGGGGCCACCCCCCTAGATGCATCTAGAAGGGGGGAGGGGGCGGCGGCCAAGGGGAGGCTTGCCCCCCAAGCCAGGTGGGGGACGCCCCCTCTAGGGTTTCCCCCAACCCTAGGCGCATGGGCCCTTGGGGGGAGTTGGCACCCGGCCCACCTAGGGGCTGGTTCCCCTCTATATTCAGCCCATAGGGCCCTATGGGGCAGGTGGACCCTCCTGGTGGACCCCCGGAACCCCTTCGGTGGTCCCGGTACAATACCGGTAACCCCCCGAACACTTTCGGCGACCGAATAAGGACTTCCCATACATAAATCTTCATCTCCGGACCATTCTAAAACTCCTCGTGACGTCCGGAATCTCATCTCGGACTCCGAACAACATTCTGTAACCACACACCATTTCCCATAACAACTCTAGCGTCACCGAACCTTAAGTGTGTAGACCCTACGGGTTCGGGAACCATGTAGACATGACCGAGACACCTCTTCGGCCAATAACCAACAGCGGGATCTGGATACCCATGTTGGCTCCCACATGTTACACGATGATCTCATCGGATGAACCACGATGTCGGGGATTCAATCAATCCTGTATACAATTCCCTTTGTCCATCGGCATGTTACTTGCCCGAGATTCGATCGTCGTTATCTCTATACCTCGTTCAATCTCGTTACCGGCAAGTCTCTTTACTCGTTCTGTAATGCATGATCCCGTGGCTAACTCCTTAGTCACATTGAGCTCGTTATGATGATGCATTACCGAGTGGGCCCAGAGATACCTCTCCGTCATATGGAGTGACAAATCCCAGTCTCGATTCATGCCAACCCAATAGATACTTTCGGAAATACCTGTAGTGCACCTTTATAGCCACCCAATTACGTTGTGACGTTAGGTACGCCCAAAGCATTCCTACGGTATCCGGGAGTTGCACAATCTCGTGGTCTAAGGAAATGATACTTGACATTAGAAAAGCTTTAGCAAACGAACTACACGATCTTGTGCTACGCTTACGATTGGGTCTTGTCCATCACATCATTCTCCTAATGATGTGATCCAGTTATCAATGACATCCAATGTCCATGGTCAGGAAACCATGACCATCTATTGATCAACGAGCTAGTCAACTTGAGGCTTACCAGGGACATATTATGATCTATGTATTCACACATGTATTACGGTTTCCGGTTAATATAATTATAGCATGAACAATAGGCAATTATCATGAACACGGAAAATAATAATAACCACTTTATTATTGCCTCTAGGGCATATTTCTAACAATGTGTTGTCATTTGATGAACGGGATCACATTATTAGAGAATGATGTGATGGACAAGACCCATCCGTTAGCTTAGCATTATGATCGTCTAGTTTTATTGCTATTGCTTTCTTCATGACTTATACATATTCCTCTGACTATGAGATTATGCAACTCCTGACTACCAGAGGAACACCTTGTGTGCTATCAAACGTCACAACGTAACTGAGTGATTATAAAGATGCTCTACATGTGTCTCCGGAGGTGTTTGTTGAGTTGGCATAGATCGAGATTAGGATTTTTCACTCCGTGTATCAGAGAGGTATCTCTGGGCCCTCTCGGTAAGACACATCACTATAAGCCTTGCAAGCAATGGGACTAATGAGTTCGTTGCGGGATGATGCATTATGAAACGAGTAAAGGGATTTGCTGGTGGTAACGAGATTGAACTAGGTATGACCGACAATCGAATCTCGGGCAAGTAACATACCGATGACAAAGGGAATGAAGTATGTTGTTATGCGGTTTGACCGATAAAGATCTTTGTAGAATATGTAGGAGCCAATATGGGCATCCAGGTTCCGCTATTGGTTATTGACTGGAGATGTGTCTCGGTCATGTCTACATAGTTCTCGAACCCGTAGGGTCTGCACGCTTAACGTTCGATGACGATTTGTATTATAAGTTATGTGTTTTTGATGACCGAAGTTTGTTCGACGTCCCGGATGAGATCACGGACATGACGAGGAATCTTGAAATGGTCGAGAGGTAAAGATTGATATATTGGAAGGTTATATACGGACACCGGAATGGTTCCGAAGAAGATCAGAGATTTTTTGGAGTACCGGGAGGTTACCGGAACCACCCGGGAAAGTTATTGGGCCTAATGGGCCATAGTGGAGGAGAGGAGGCAGACCACAGGAGGCGGGGCGCGCCCCCTTGCCCCAATCTGAATTGGACAAGGGGAGGGGCGCGGCCCCCCTCTTTCCTTCTCCCTCTCCCTCCTTTCCCCTTCCCCCCTCTCTGTTGGAAGGAAAGGGGGGGCTAATCCTACTAGGTTTGGAGTCCTAGTAGGACCCCCCCCTTTGGTGCGCCTCCCCCTTGGCCGGCCTCCCCCCTCTCCTTTATATACGTGGGCAGAGGGCACCCCAAAGGCACAACATCAATTGTCTTAGCCGTATGCGGTGCCCCCTCCATCGTTTACCACCTCGGTCATATTGTCGTAGTGTTTAGGCGAAGCCCTACGCGGATCACATCATCAAGACCATCACCACACCGTCGTGCTGACAAAACTCTCCCTCGACCCTCTACTGGATCAAGAGCTCGAGGGACATCATCGTGCTGAACGTGTGCTGAACACGGAGGTGTCATATGTTTGGTACTTGGATCGGTTGGATCGTGAAGACGTTCGACTACATCAACCGCGTTACTAAACGCTTCCGCTTTCGGTCTACGAGGGTACGTGGACACACTCTCCCGTCTCGTTGCTATGCATCTCTTAGATAGATCTTGCGTGATCATAGGATTTTTTTTGAATTACTACGTTTCCCAACACCAGTAGAGAGACATATGCAATCAAAGAACGAATGGAGTATGCAGTTGTCATTTTTTTTTCTTTTGCAAACATTTAATACGTACCAGTTATCTTCACTCACAGAAGAATATTCAGTAATTCCAACCCTCACACGCTCGCATGCTCACATTTATAAAAATGATTATAAATGTGTCAATAATTAGAGAAAAAACATATGAATGATCGCAGCTAATGTGTCTACAACCCCCCCCCCCCCAAAAAAAAATTAGATACAAATTCAAAATGCACATTGAGAAACTAAAAGGCAGATATTTAAAAAAGCCACTATTCACATATGGATTTGTCTTTTTTTAAATGAGAAACTAAAAATGTAAATTTGTTATGGTTGGTAGACACATGCCTTCTGAACATTCACAAAAGAATCAGAATTTTGTGAATTAATTTTTTTTGGAGGATGGGATCGTGTGAGCATTTAATGGATGGTATTACCAGATAATTTGCCTTGACTCACTTCATTACGTTCTTTAGATTCACTCACTTAATTACATGGCCCTCATGTATGAATTGACTAGGCCGTCAGTGATTTATTTCTGAACAAATTCTAGTTTGCTGGATCAACCATTCTAAATACATAAAGATACTACTAGTCTGCAGCGCATGACAACCTCTTTTCTTGCAATTGCAAAGTGGTGGAAAAGAAATTGTATTTGAGGCAATAATATCAAGGGTGGGCCGATTAGTGCGAGACCGAGTGTGAGCCCGCATAAGGTGTTGTTATAAACGGGCCGACCCAGGTAGCTTTCATCTTAGTTAGTACAAGAACAATGCGTGTGCGTTGCAACATGATATAAATACTCTAGTACGTTAGCTTGTGATTTACCTGTCAATAATAATGCGATTATGTAAATAAATGTTCATCAAATTCTAACCATGAATTACTTTATATTTTGATTAAAAATTTGGTAAGTAAATTAAAATGGAATTGGCTCAGAAGGTAAGTAAATTAAAATGATTGATTAACATATACATGGAAGGTTTGACGAAAGGGTGGTCGAAAGAAAGGTGAAATGGGAACCTTACGTTCTTTTTAAGCAGTAGAGAAGATAAAGATTTTCCCTGTTTTTCATTCATTTTTTTCGTTTTTCTGTTGTTCTTATTTTCGGAAATATTGTAAATTACTATATTCCAAAAAACCATATAAAAAGTTATATACCTTGAATTTAGAAAAACATTAACACATTATAAAAATATGCTAACTTAATTCAAAAAACAAAATAGATAGAAATAAAAAAATGTTCTAACATTTTAAAAACATTAACACGTTTCAAAATGTATTTTACACTTTTAAAATGTAAAATATGTTTGTGTAATTTAGAAAAATGTTTTATATCAAAAAAATGTTGGAGTATATTAAATTTTATGAAATATCCAGGCATTGAAAAATATGTCCATGCCATTTTTTTAAATGTTTATAAAATCTAAAAAATGTTGGCATAGTTTATAAAAATGTTTTATATCACTTGTGAAAAATGTTTCAACGTATATAAAAATGTTTTACATGTACTAGAAAAAATGTTCATTAACATATGTTTGAAAAAAAAGTAATACTTTATCTGAAAATTATTAAATATTTTTGTTTGGTTTATACAAAAAAGTACATTGTTTAATAAAAAATAGACATAAAAACATGTGTTCGAGTAAAATGTTAATCATGTATTTGGAAAATATTAAACTTGAATAACAAAGTGTTTCTTATATATATGAAAAATGTACTATGCATATGCAAACTATACTCTTTTGTCTGAAAAAAATAAAAATATGAAAAGAAATGAATATAACGACCACGTAGTTTTAAACTGATTATTGCCTTTCAAAAAGTTTGATGTGTATTTTTAATATGTTCAACATTTGTTCAGAAAATGTGTAAAAAAATTCTTAGAAAATGGGGTATACACCTCGGATCATGGGGTTGACCAAGCCACACATGATGGCCCTGACCTAAAAAATGCGCAAACTTGGCTAGATTATGAGCTTCGCTGTTCGAATCTCAGCTCCCAAACATAAAATGACAACTAAAAGTAGCAGCTCTCTGAAGAATCTCATTAACAATAGTAACGTATTTCCCTTGATTGCCGCAGAAAAACGTTCAAAACAGTTGAAGTAGAAAACCTGATGTACAGTAATGCGCCCGCCATTGACCCCGGTCGCCAGAGGGGAGGCCAGGGTATATTTCGCATTAAGCAAGATGTGCCCTTGCACAACCCCTAAGAAAAAGAGAAATGTTAACAATTGGCGAGCCGGCCGAAAGTTCGGCCGGTCGCCTCGCTAGCGATGCGTGTTGGGGTTGCGCACAGATGCCACGTCACGCTGGCCAAACCACACTGTTTTCTTTTTTATTCCCTTATCTCTTAACTCGCGACCTCATTCACTCGTTCCTTCGTCTTTACTTCCGTCTCTGATTTCTCCACCGAGCTCGCCTCCTCTTCTCTCTTCAGACCTCCCCGTCTCCACGGCGCTGGCGCACCTACAGCCCACCACAACGGCAGCGCTGCTATATAACCACACCCCCCATCTAGTCCTAGTATGCGGGAACCCAACGATATGCGGCGCTGAACCCCGTCCAGCAGGATTTTTGCTTCAGCCGGCGATGGTGGTGGCTGGTGGCGATGGCGGTGGCGGAGAATAAGCTGCTTTTTTCTTGATTTGTTTTTGCTAGAACCGTGTTTGATTTTTGCTGGAACCTACTTGCATTCTTGCTGCAACAGGGAGATGATAGTGCTCGGCGGCAACAACATGGCCGCCATGTATTGTTTTTGCTGGAACCAACAATCTTTTTTGCTGGAACCAACCTTTGCTTTTGCTACATCGGAGAAGACTATGTGATGGGAATCAGCTGCATCTGGCGATTTTTTTGGTAAATCCATCATCAAATTTTGCTGGAACCAGCACGAGCGTCGGCCACACAACCATCGCACGACGGGGCTACAACCAGGGGGGAAATGCTACAACCGGTGCTTCAATTTGCTACTGTCGGCATCTTTTTTTGCTGGAATCAGTTGAAAGTAGGCGCGGAGGAGCTGCATCCAGCAATGTAATTTGCTACATCCCGCATCGATTTTTGCTGGAACCAGCACCAAAAAATGCTTCCACCAGAGTTTGTTTTCTCTAAACCATCGATTTTTTTGCTACAACCACGTTTTTTGTTGTTGGAACCAGCACCCAAAAATGCTTTCATCAGAGTTAGTTCTTGGTTCTTTGTTGGATGAGCGACTTTTTGCTACAACCTTATCTTTCAATTTGCTGGAACCAAGGATTTCAATTGATTCCACAGGGGCGGCAACACAGAGCAATTTTTTCGACAACTTTTTTTGTCTGCAAGCATCGACAGAGAGCGATGCCATCGAGCACGGCGGCGACTTTCGACGGTGAAGGCAAACAGGGAAGGCGACAGGGGGCGGCCGCCATGACCTGCAGCGGTGCTTTCTTCAGATCTGAAAAACGTCCCAGGGTGACAAGCGCCGAAAAAGGCGCGATCCGACGGTTATGCGGGGCGCATCTAACGGCCAGGGTTGGACCGGCCCAAAGTTTGGGCCGGCGCACCGGCGCAAAGTGCTGCCAAAAAAAATGCCCTGGTTGCCCGAAGCCGCAAGCGACGCATCAATGAGCACGGCACGGGACGACATGCACGCTGCATGCAAGCAAAGCAAATCACAGGGCAATCGCCGCCGCTGCGTCAGATCTTTATTACAGGTTCTCGGCATATGCGCCAGGGCAGATCCGTCTCCGCCGCTCCTACGAGCGCTCCCGCCCGCCCAACCCCCGCCCTCAACGGGCCACGTACGCTCCTACCATCGCCACCGCCATTCACCTCCTCCTACCACCCGCCCCTAGCCCCGCCCCGCCCACCTCACCTCGCTGACCGCCGGCGACGACGATGGGGCGCGTGAAGCTGGCCATCAAGCGGATCGAGAACAACACGAACCGGCACGTGACCTTCTCCAAGCGCCGGAACGGCCTCATCAAGAAGGCCTACGAGCTCTCCGTCCTCTGCGACATCGACATCGCCCTCCTCATGTTCTCCCCCTCCCGCCGCCTCTGCCCCTTCTCCGGCCGCCACGGGTCCGTCCTCCTCTCCTCTCTCCTTTGCCACAGCGCTTGCTTGATTGAACCCCCTTTTCGTTTCCGTTTCTGAGACTCGTGCGTGCATGCATGCATGGCCGCGCGCGCTCGTCGATCGTTCGTCGTCCTCCAGGGTGGAGGATGTGCTTCTCCGGTACCTCAACATGTCGGACAACGACCGGGGCGAGTGAGTGCCAGAGTTCACATATATATGCACCGTGTAATGAACTTCGATCGATCTCCTTTCTCAAACATTTTGGTTTCTTCGTTTCACCACCGCAGGCCCATCCAGAACCGGGAGGTAAGAGAAGCAAGAACTAGCTCGTCTTCATCATCTTTTAAAAACTGAAAATAGGAGTCCAGAGGCTCGTGTGACAAATCCGATGCAGTACCTAATCAGCATGCTCCAGAGGCTCAAGCGCGAGAGCGACATGGCGACACAGCTAGCAAAGTACTATGCATTTTACCTCGCTCCATTTTCCTCTATATATTCTCGTTGATTTCACGTATCAAACCGGCTCAAATTCTTGTATTTCACGTCACTGTGCATGTTTCCTTTTCCTGCTCGCAAATTTCAGCCCGGGGGCATTGAACGAGAAGATAGAGGTGAGCTTTTGCATTTTGTAACCTTATTAACCAGTGACAATGAAACCATCATATTAACTAGCCGATTTCGAATTGCAGGAGATTCAGAAGGAGATATACGCGTGCCAGCAGCAGCTGCAGATCTCCGAGGAACGCCTCAGGTACAAACCAAGACCCGCGCCATTTAGCACTTTGTTCGTGCGGTCGCGACCTTGATCGTGTTCGTCTGTTTTCTGTGTGCGCGCATGCTGTTCGAGCCTGACCCCGCCGCGTTCGGTTCCACGGGCGACATCGACAATTGCGAGAAGTTCCTCATGGAAATGCTCACCCGCGTCGTCGAGAGGAAGGTACATATCATGTCAGGTACAAACTTGTTGCGGTTTCGTCTGCAACTCATCTCGAATAATTTGGTCTGTGCAACTATCGAGCTGCAGAACTACCTGCTGAGCAACCTGGCCCCGTTCGACCCGACGGCGCCCGGGATGCAGGTACGGCGATCTTCGAGATCACATTTAAATGCGCAGGATCCCGAAGCTACAAATGCTCGGGATCCTACGTAGGAGCAATGCTATCAATGTAAAAGGATTTATGCATTTTATCAATGAAGATTGTGTTTGGCGGTGCATTGTAGGGCGGGAACGGGGCGCAGATGTACGTGCACGCGATGAAGACAGAAGAAGGCGGCGGCATGGGCGCGTTCGCCGGCGACGCCGCCGCACTGTGGGGCTCCGAGGACGGGCAAAACCCCGGCCACCAGATCTTCGGCGGGACTGACCCGATGATCTACCTCAGGCACGTGCACATATAATTGCCACGTGTACTACTTTGCGTACGCACACGGGCACACCGCAACCTCACACGTCATTTTCTATTTTGTTTCGGCAGCGACCCGGACGTGTACGACGGCAAATCTCAGGTGGCAGGGATGCACGGCAGCGACGGCGACGTCGGGGGCACCAGCCAGACGACGGATCCGTGGCGGCAGGAGTTCAGCTGCACCGAGCTGCTCTCCACGCTCATCCCCAACACGCCCTTCCCTCTCATGCAGCACTGCCTGGGCCCCGACGACGGCAATTACCTGCCGGCCATGGTGCCGGCGGCGCAGGACCAGCTGGAGGCGTCCGCCAGCTGCTCCTACAACATGCCCACCAGCGACGAGAGCGGCACGCCCGTCATGGCCTACGACGGCGGCGGTGGCGTGCCGCCGCCCAACGTCGGCTGATCTCACATGCATGCATGCCCACTGGTCCTATCTACATCTATCCTGACCTAAGCATGGCGATCAAGCTCAATCGACTGTAAGCTACGTAGGGCTACTGTGTTAGTGGTGACGCACGCATCATACGCGTGTAATAATAAGAAAATAACTCTAGAACGAAATCATATTCAAAATAAATGCTTAATAAAATTCGCAGATGCTGTGGATCACTCACTTAAATTCGCAGTGATGATTTATATTTAAAGTGCTTTATACATGCATCATACTTCCCAGCAACACCAGACAGCATTCTTTTTGCAGAATTTGTATTGAAAAAATCTTTTTCCAATTTATAGATGCTGCTTGGAAGGGATTAGGCCTCTTTTTTATATATTATAATAGGAGTAAGTAGTATACATAATAATTCCAGAGAGTAATAACAGAGGAGCAATCTGCTTTGTAGCAGGGTGTGAAGCCCAAGGTGTCGTTGCTGGCAGTGGCAGTCCAGGCTGCAAGACTGAACTTCAACAGGGCTGGGTGAAGTGGTTAACTTCCTCACCGACAATGAAACCTTGGCGATCGTGCAGCAGAAAGGGCTCCACAGGCTCAACATGGGCACTGGGCGCTGAGACTTTACATAACCAGGTTCAGTAGTGACCAGACACATCCAAAATTACAAATGGTACAGAAGTATTCAGGATGAGCAAAGACTCTGAATCATGTCAAAGGCAACTGTGCAAGACTGCATACTGGTTTCAGTAGTTTGTCTTCTCTACGAACCTTGATGAATAGAGTTATTTTCAAAAAAACAGAAAAAATTGATGAATAGAGTAATAAACAAATGAATTAGTAAATGAAAAACTGTTGGCGCATTAATGGTAATGGGTAGGAGTGGAACATGAAGTTGCTGACGCTCGTCTTGACCAAGGTTTGTATTTTTATCGCATCTGAACCAGATAGCTGATATTCGGCCCTTTTAAAAGGTCAGACAAAATGTCTGGCAAAACTGGCAAAACCAAAATTTGAATTTTGAATGAAAAGGGGTAATTTGGTCATAAATTAAAATCAAGTAGAACAAAAACATATATCAAACTCATGTACATTAGGATGACAAATAAATATAATGTTTAGCAGCCTACCACTGGGGATTGAAAATCAGCATCAAAGGTTTAACAGTCCAACATAACCCTCATGACACAAGATTGTTAAATTTCAGCCGCACTTCACTTCTCTTGGCTGAAATCCAAGACCTTGGTCACAACAAGCCATATCTCGGTGGATCTATAATTTGTGACGTACGAAGTAAAGTCAGGGGACCTACAAATACCTTGACTTGTCTTCGCTACACTCGGAAAAGCAACCAAAACATTATTTTATCTATGGTGATTATCCACATTACCCGTTGCACCTCTGTGATTTGCCTTCACTATTTTACACAAGGAAGTAGCATTGTAGCTTCCCGGCCTTTCCTCTCATATGTTAGAGGAGCTGGTTCCTCTCTCGATAGGCTTGCACCTCGGATGTAGCGTTGGCTGTTGTCGAACGATGGCTCTTGGAGCCTTGTGCCATCATGACAAACCATATCCCGTCGAAACATTAGTTCAGTGTAGGAAATTAGTTCTTTTCAACTGACCGATTTTAGATGATGCGTCAACCGTCTTGCATACTGGACACATGTCCCGTGGAACCCACACACCGCTTCCCCCCTCTACGAGAGCCTAGTTCACTTTGTTGTCTTCTATGTCAATCCAATCATCTCAAAGCTCTCCTCTCCCCATCGCCCTACTCCTTTCTCCTTCTCTACCAGCACACACAAGGCCTTGCGCCACCACTGTCACCGCTCTCTGACCACCACGCGTGTAAGATCATCTCCAGCCGTTGGCCCCTCAGGGGGCGCCTAAAATCGCCGCCTGGGGGCTAGCCGGCGCAAAAAAAAGGCCTGGGGCGAGTTGGTCCCCAGTCGCCGGCGCAAAAAAGGGCCTGGGGGCGAGTTGGTCCCCAGTCGCCGGCCCCAGGGCCGCCCCCAGACGCGTCTAATTTTTTCAAAAAAAAAACGTTCGGCGAAGTTCGGTTAAACACGGCTAAATTTCGGCAAACTTTGGCATATATTAGACATGTTCGCGACGTGGTACATAGCAAATATAAACTAAAAAAAGAAACCGCTGAACGCGGAGTAGTCGCCGCCATCCTCGCCACCTTCGTCGTCGTCGGCCTTCTCCTCCTTGAGGCGGCGGTCCCTGCTGGACCCCTGCCCGGTGTTGCCATGGCGGACTGGTGGCGGCGGCGGTGGCGCGTCGTCGTCGTCGCTGTCTTCGAGGACGACGACTCCTCCTTCGTCGCGGCCCCGGCGGCGCTGCTCGAAGCACCGCAGGGCGGCGCACTGGCGCTCCCTCTCCATCCTCAGGAAGTCCTCGCGCGCCCATTTCAGGGCCGCATCATCGTCGAGCTCCCCGTCGCCGTGCTCCATCTTCACGGCGGGGAGCCCCGGCTCCGTTTTCACCGGCGCGAGCCCTGGCTCCGTCTTTGGCTTGACGAGCGCGGAGGAGCCGACGAGGAGGCGCGCCGACCGCCCTCGTTGATGACGATGCCGGCGCTGCGAGTGCGTCGGCCGAGCGGCGTCTCCGCTGTGGGCTCGGCCTTGACGCCGAGCAGCGCCGGAGAGCCGGAGGAGTGGGAGGAAGAACACGAGGAGGAGTGCGAGGAGGACGTCGAGGAGGAGCCGAACCTCCTGGGCATCCATTGCCCGGCGCATCGGCGGTGGGCGGGGGCGGCCGCCGACTGAGGGTATGCCAGCGGCGGGTTGTTGTCGTCCTCAAGGTGCGTCAGCATGCCCTCGAGCGTGCGGCCGGGGACGCCCCACCACACACGGCGCCCCTCGCTGTTCTTTGTGCCTCCCACCACCGGCGCCCCGTTGGTGGACGCCAGCCTCTGCTCCTGACGGCGCTCGAAGTACGCCGCCCACGTCGCGTGGTTGTCGGCGCGTACTGGGGGAGGGCGAGCTGCTCGTCGGTGAGGGAGACGCGTACGATCTCGACCTCGACGGCGAAGTAGGGGGCGCGTGCCACGACGTCGGGCAACGGGGGAATGGGCACTCCCCCGTTGCTGAGCCTCCACCCCATCGGCCCGGCGCGCATGTCCGGCAGCGCCGGGATGTTGGCCTCGAACAGGAGCCACGACTCCTGCCCGCGCAGTGAGCGGCGGCCGAAGCCGTTGGCCGCCGCCTCGTCACTGGGGAAACGTTCGACCATCGAGGCTGTCGGTGGGGGAGGGAGAGGGCAAGGGAGAGGGGGAGGAAGGGCTCGGCGGCGGCGAACAGGCGAGGGGGAGAACTCGGCGGCTAGGGCTGGTGTGGCCAGAGGCGAGGCAGGCCACCGGCTTATATAGCCGCGCCCGTGTGTACGCATGCGCGGGAGGGGAGGCGTCGCCGCGCCGCCCCGTGGCGCGTCGCCCGTGAGGAATCAATGGCAAGACTAACCGGCGGCGGCTGCGCGGCAGCCTTGGCATTGATTCCCGCGGGAATCGAGGCGATGAGGGCGACGAAGCACCCGTCTCGCTGACTCGGCGGGCCCGTGGCTGCTTCGCGCGAAAACAACTCGCCCCGGCGCCCCCAGCGCGCCGGTTCCGGCCTGGGTCCGCCTGCGCTGATTTCGGCCCAGGCCGGCAAAAATCGGGCACCTGGAGCGCGACTGGGCCGTTTTTTCGGCGCCGGCGCGAAAAAATAGCCTGGGAAGGCCTTTCTGGGGACGCGGCTGGAGATGCTCTAAGTCACCCGTGTTGGTAGTGCCGCTATTGCAACCCAGGGGGCACTGCGGTTACCGTAGGCCATGAAGATGATAGCCACAACTGTTGGCTACTTCAGCTAGATGATCGGGATGCTATAAATTCCGACACGAGCTGCTGCAAGGGGAGGGAGATGTTGCGGAACGTTACATGAGAAACAAAAGAAAATTCTACGCTCGTCAAGTTCAATATAGGAGATGAACATCTACGAGAGGAGAGATTGCATCTACATACTCTTGTAGATAGCTAAGCGGAAGCGTTAAGAAAAGCGGTTGATGTAGTCGTACGTCTTCACGATCCGTCCACGAACTCCCGATGAAGTGTCAAACAGACGGCATCTCCGCGTTTAACACACGTACAGCTTGATTACCCCTTCACCTCCTCGATCCAGCGAGCGACGATGAAGTTGTAGCTCGAGTCCTCTGGCAGCACGACGGCGTGGCAGCGGTTGATACGTCTCCATTGTATCTATAATTTTTTATTATTCTATGTCAATATTCTACAACTTTTATATACTTTTGGCAACTTTTTATATTATTTTTGGGACTAACATATTGATCCAGTGCCCAGTGCCAGTTCCTTTTTGTTGCATGTTTTTCGTTTCATAGAAAATTCATATCAACCAGGGTCCGAACGGGATAAAAACTTACGGAGATTTTTTTGGAATATATGTGAATTTTGGGAAGTGGAATCAACACGAGACGATGCCCGAAGGGCCCACGAGGGTGAGGGACGCGCCCCTCGTGGCCACTCCGTAAAGCGGTTGGTGCCCTTCTTTCGCTGCAAGAAAGCCAATATCCGGATAAAAATTATGTCAAAATTTCAGCCTAATCAAAATTACGGATCTTTAAAAATTTAAGAAACAGTGAAAGGACAGAATTAAGGACCGCAGAAACAGATGGAAATCAGAGAGATCCAATCTCGGACGTGTACGACGGCAAATTGCAGCTGGCGGGGATGCACGACGGCGATGGCGACGTCGGGGGCAGCAGCCAGACGACAGATCCATGGCAGCAGGAATTCAGCTGCACCGAGCTGCTCTCCACGCTCATCCCCAACACGCCCTTCCCTCTCATGCAGCACCGCCTGGGCCCCGACGACGGCAATTACCTGCCGAAGATGGTGCCGGCGGCGCAGGACCAGCTCGAGGCCTCCGCCAGCTGCTCCTACAACATGCCCACCAGCGACGAGAGCGGCACGACCGTCATGGCCTACGACGGCGGCGGTGGCGTTCCGCCGCCCAACGTCGACTGATCTCACATGCATGCATTGCCACTGGTCCTATCTACATCTATATATCCTCCGGACCTAAGCATGGCGATCAAGCTCAATCGACTGTAAGCTACGTAGGGCTACTGTGTTAGTGGTGACGCACGCATCACACGCATGTAATAATAAGGAAATAACTCTAGTACTAGAATGAAATCTTATTCATAATAAATGCTTAATAAAATTCGCAGATGCTGTGGATCAGTCACTTGAATTCGTAGTGATGATTTTTTTTCTTTTGAAACGGAGCAGTGATGATTTAAATCTACACGCGTGTAAGAAAATAACTCTAGGGCGGAATCATATTCATAATAAATGCTTAATAAAATTCACAGATGTTGTGGATCAGTCACTTAAACTCGCAGTGATGATTTTTTTTCTTTTGAAATGGAGCAATGATGATTTTAAATTTACAGTGATTTATACATCAAACTTCCCAGCAACCCCAGGTTTCAATTTGTAGGATTTGTATTGAAAACTTGGTCTTCCTATTTATAGATGCTGCTTGGAAGGGAAACAACACTGCTGTTCATTCTTTTATCACAGATCAAGACCTATTTGTCGGATCAAGCCTCTTTGTTAAAAGGGAGAAAGAGATTGGTGGAATAGTTGTTGTATTGCTTGAGCCTCATGGGCATATATATAGAAGTACAATGATCAATTTGGAGTACAAGACAAGTCCCAACAAATCCTAGCCTATCCCGTCTTTCCTAATAATTAATATACTCAATATCCCCCCGCAGTCACACTGGTAGCGACGTAGACTGTGAGACTGGAGAAGAATCCGAAGGCAAGCCGATGGACACCCACACCACACACACACAGACGTAACGGTCGATGCATCGCGGAAGGCGTGGCTGGAGTGAAAACCGACGAGGTTGCTCAAACAAGGCGGTAGCCCTTTGTGCCGTTTGTCGAGGTAGCCGATAGCGTGGGTGGTGGAGCCGTGGTCGAGGTAGTCGTGCGAAGAATGATGTGGTCGATGTCGAGTCGGGGTAGCCGGTGTCGAGGAAGTCGCCGTGGAGCTGCGGGCGTAAGGAGGCGCCGAGTCAGTCATGGGCGCGGTGGTGTCGAAGTAGTGGTGCGCCGGGAAGAAGATGATGTTGACGATGCGCCGCGTTGGGTTTGCCAAGCCCGGGAACACATCATGGACGAAGGCACGCATCGGTGTTGCCAGCACCGAGCATGCGTAGACGGATGAAGACGAAATTGACGAAGCATCGCACCAGGCTTGCCAGGCCCGGGGACACGTCGTGGACGAAGCCACGCATCGGTGTTGCCAGCACCGGGCATGCATAGACGAGGGACCTGCACGAGTTGTACGCCATGTCGAGGAATTGGAGGGCCAGCAGAGAAGAAGACTCGACGATGGTTGTGGCGCCAATCGACGTGGTGGCCGATGTCACCATGGTGGCCGGAGTAGACGAAGTGGTCGGGATAGATGACGGCGACGCTGACGACGAGCTGGTGCTGGATGAAGACGAACAGGGTGGACGAGCGGCAGCGGCTACGGAGGTAGCAGCAGCGGCGACTGAAGAAGAGCGGCGCGCGGCGGCGGTGCTCGAAGTAGGCGAGGAACCTGACAACGTGACGAAGACCGGCCTGGACGGTGGTGTTCCTGCGCCGAGGGAGACGGCGCGGCGCATACCTGCTGGGGAACGTAGCATGCAATTTCAAAAAAATTCTATGCTCACGCAAGATCTATCTAGGAGATGCATAACAACGAGAGGGGGAGAGCATCTTCATACCCTTGAAGATCGCAAAGCGGAAGCGTTTATCAACGCGGTTGATGTAGTCGTACACCTTCATGATCCGTCCCGATTAAGTACCTAGCGTACGACACCTTCACGTTCAGCACACGTTCAGCTCGATGACGTCCTCGCCTTCTTGATCAAGCAAGACGGGCAAAGTAGTAGATGAGTTCCGACAGCACGACGGCGTGGTGACGGTGTTGGTGAAGAACAATCTCCGCAGGGCTTCGCCAAGCACAACGGAAACTATGACAGAGGATAAACTAGAGGACAGGGTTGCCGGCACACGGCTTGGTGTTTCTTGATGTGTTCCAGGTGCTAGCCCTGCCCCTCTATTTATATGTTGAGCCCCGGGGTCGAAATTTGGAGTAAAAGCCTCCTCAAAGTCGGTTTTGCCTGAAAGGCAAGAGTCCTTCTCGCACTCCAGGACTAGACGCCAGGGTTCCCAGGTGCTAGCCTCTGGTCTCCGCAAAACTCCCTTTTGCACTTTTCAAAAGCCTCGTGGGCTTTCCTCTTTGGCCCAAACAAAGTGTTCTCATACCCAAACATTTCGGGAAATATCAGGAACCCCTTTCGGTGAATTCCGGAACCTTCCGGAGACCAAACACTATTATCCCATATGTCAATCTTTACCTCTGGACCATTCCGAAGGTCCTCGTCATGTCCGTGATCACATCCGGTACTCCGAACAATATTCGGTCACCAACATACATAACTCATATAGTACTATATCGTCAACGAACGTTAAGCGTGCGGACCCTACAGGTTCGAGAACTATGTAGACATGACCGAGACACCTTTCTGGTCAATAACCATAGCGGAACTTGGATACCCATATTGGCTCCTACATATTCTACGAAGATCTTTATCGGTCGAACCATATGATAACATATGTTATTCCCTTTGTCATCGGTATGTTACTTGCCCAAGATTCGATCGTCGGTATCTTCATACCTAGTTCAATCTCGTTACCGGCAAGTCTCTTTACTCGTTCCGTAATACATCATCCTGCAACTAACTCATTAGTTACATTGCTTGCAAGGCCTCTTATGATGTGTATTACCGAGAGGGCCCAGAGATACCTCTCCGATATTCGGAGTGACAAATCCTAGTCTCGATCTATGCCAACCCAACAAACACCTTCGGAGATACCTGTAGAGCATCTTTATAATTGATAACCCACAAGTATAGGGGATCACAACAGTTTTCGAGGGTAGAGTATTCAACCCAAATTTATTGATTCGACACAAGGGGAGCCAAAGAATATTCTCAAGTATTAGTAGCTGAGTTGTCAATTCAACCACACCTGGAAACTTAATATTAGCAGCAAAGTGTTTAGTAGCAAAGTAATATGATAGTAGTAGTGACGGTAGCAAAAGTGATATTTTTGGTTTTATAGTGATTGTAACAATAGCAGCGGGAAAGTAAATAAGCGAAGAACAATATATGAAAAGCTCGTAGGCATTGGATCGGTGATGGAGAATTATGCCGGATGCGGATTATTCATGCAACAATTATAATATAGAGTGGCACAGAACTAGATCCATTTAATCAATGTAGTGTAGGCATGTATTCCGAATAAAGTCATACGTGCTTATGAAAAAGAACTTGCATGACATCTTTTGTCCTACCCTCCCGTGGCAGCGGGGTCCTATTGGAAACTAAGGGATATTAAGGCCTCCTTTTAATAGAGTACCGGACCAAAGCATTAAAACTTAGTGAATACATGAACTCCTCAAACTACGGTCATCACCGGTAAGTATCCCGATTATTGTCACTTCGGGGTTAACGGATCATAACACATAATTGTTGGGGAACGTAGCAGAATTTTAAAATTTTCTACGCATCAGCAAGATCAATCTATGGAGTCATCTAGAAACGAGGGAGAGGAGTGCATCTACATACCCTTGTAGATCGCGAGTGGAAGCGTTCAAGAGAACGGGGTTGAGGGAGTCGTACTCGTCGTGATCCAAATCACCGAAGATCCTAGTGCCGAGCGGACGGCACCTCCGTGTTCAACACACGTACGGTTGGGGAAGACGTCTCCTCCTTCTTGATCCAGCAAGGGGAAGGAGAGGTTGATGGAGATCCAGTAGCACGACGGCGTGGTGGTGGAAGCAGCGGTGATCTCGGCAGGGCTTCGCCAAGCTCCAACAAGAGAGAGAGAGAGAGAGAGGTGTTACGAGGGGAGAGGGAGGCGCCAGGGACTTAGGTACGGCTGCCCTCCCTCCCCCCCACTATATATAGGGCCCCTAAGGGGGGCGCTGGCCCTAGGAAATGGGATCTCCAAGGGGGGGCGGCGGCCAAGGGGGACTTGCCCCCCAAGCCAAGTGGGGCACCCCCACCCCTAGGGTTTCCAACCCTAGGCGCAGGGGGAGGCCCATGGGGGGCGCACCAGCCCACCAGGGGCTGGTTCCCCTCCCACTTCAGCCCATGGGCCCCTCCGGGATAGGTGGCCCCACCCGGTGGACCCCCGGGACCCTTCGGGTGGTCCCGGTACAATACTGATTACCTCCGAAACTTTCCCGATGGCCGAAACTGGACTTCCTATATATAAATCTTCACCTCCGGACCATTCCGGAACTCCTTGTGACATTCGGGATCTCATCCGAGACTCCGAACAACTTTCGGGTTACCGCATACTAATATCTCTACAACCCTAGCGTCACCGAACCTTAAGTGTGTAGACCCTACGGGTTCGGAAGACATGCAGACATGACCGAGACGACTCTCCGGTCAATAACCAACAGCGGGATCTGGATACCCATGTTGGCTCCCACATGTTCCACGATGATCTCATCGGATGAACCACGATGTCAAGGATTCAATCAATCCCGTATTCAATTCCCTTTGTCAATTCGTACGTTACTTGCCCAAGATTCGATCGTCAGTATCCCAATACCTCGTTCAATCTCGTTACCGGCAAGTCACTTTACTCGTACCATAATGCATGATCCCGTGACCAAACACTTGGTCACATTGAGCTCATTATGATGATGCATTACCGAGTGGGCCCAGAGATACCTCTCCGTCATATGGAGTGACAAATCCCAGTCTCGATCCGTGTTAACCCAACAGATACTTTCGGGGATACCTGTAGTATACCTTTATAGTCACCCAATTACGTTGTGACGTTTGGTACACCCAAAGCACTCCTACGGCATCCGGGAGTTACACGATCTCATGGTCTAAGGAAATGATACTTGACATTGGAAAAGCTCTAGCAAACGAACTACACGATCTTGTGCTATGCTTAGGATTGGGTCTTGTCCATCACATCATTCTCCTAATGATGTGATCCCGTTATCAATGACATCCAATGTCCATAGTCAGGAAACCATGACTATCTATTGATCAACGAGCTAGTTAACTAGAGGCTCACTAGGGACATGTTGTGGTCTATGTATTCACACATGTATTAAGATTTCCGGATAACACAATTATAGCATGAACAATAGACAATTACCATGAACAAGGAAATATAATAATAACCATTTTATTATTGCCTCTAGGACATATTTCCAACAGTCTCCCACTTGCACTAGAGTCAATAATCTAGTTACATTGTGATGAATCGAACACTCATAGAGTTCTGGTGTTGATCATGTTTTGCTCGCGGAAGAGGTTTAGTCAACGGATCTGTGACATTCAGATCTGTATGTACTTTGCAAATATCTATGTCTCCATCTTGAACATTTTCATGAATGGAGTTGAAGTGACGCTTGATGTGCCTGGTCTTCTTGTGAAACCTGGGCTCCTTGGCAAGGGCAATAGCTCCAGTGTTGTCACAGAAGAGAATGATCGGCCCCGACGCATTGGGTATGACTCATAGGTCGGTGATGAACTCCTTCATCCATATTGCTTCATGCGCTGCCTCCGAGGCTGCCATGTACTCCGCTTCACATGTAGATCCCGCCACGACGCTTTGCTTGCAACTGCACCAGCTAACTGCCCCACCATTCAAAATATACTTGTATCCGGTTTGTGACTTAGAGTCATCCAGATCTGTGTCGAAGCTAGCATCGACGTAACCCTTTACGACGAGCTCCTCGTCACCTCCATATACGAGAAACATATCCTTAGTCCTTTTCAGGTACTTTAGGATGTCCTTGATCGCTGTCCAGTGTTACATGCCGGGATTACTTTGGTACCTTCCTACCAAACTCACGGCAAGGTTTACATCAGGTCTGGTACACAGCATGGCATACATGATAGACCCTATGGCTGAGGCATAGGAGACGACACTCATCTTTTCTCTATCTTCTGCCGTGGTCGGACATTGAGCTGAGCTCAATTTCACACCTTGCAACACAGGCAAGAACCCCTTCTTGGACTGGTCCATATTGAACTTCTTCAATATCTTATCAAGGTATGTGCTTTGTGAAAGACCTATGAGGCGTCTCGATCTATCTCTATAGATCTTGATGCCTAACATGTAAGCAGCTTCTCCAAGGTCCTTCATCGAAAAACACTTATTCAAGTAGGCCTTAATACTGTCCAAAAGTTCTATATCATTTCCCATCAAAAGTATGTCATCCACATATAATATGAGAAATGCTACAGAGCTCCCACTCACTTTCTTGTAAACGCAGGCTTCTCCATAAGTCTGCATAAACCCAAACGCTTTGATCATTTCATCAAAGCGAATGTTCCAACTCCGAGATGCTTGCACCAGCCCATAGATGGAGCGCTGGAGCTTGCATACCTTGTTAGCATTCTTAGGATTGACAAAACCTTCCGGCTGCATCATATACAATTCTTCCTTAAGAAAGCCGTTAAGGAATGCCGTTTTGACGTCCATTTGCCATATCTCATAATCATAGTATGCGGCAATTGCTAACATGATTCGGACGGACTTCAGCTTCGCTACGGGTGAGAAGGTCTCATCGTAGTCAACCCCTTGAACTTGTCGATAACCCTTAGCGACAAGTCGAGCCTTATAGATGGTAACATTACCATCCGCGTCCGTCTTCTTCTTAAAGATCCATTTATTCTCTATCGCTCGCCGATCATCGGGCAAGTCTGTCAAAGTCCATACTTTGTTTTCATACATGGATCCTATCTCGGATTGCATGGCTTCAAGCCATTTGTTGGAATCTGGGCCCGCCATTGCTTCTTCATAGTTCGAAGGTTCACCGTTGTCTAACAACATGATTTCCAGGACAGGGTTGCCATACCATTCTGGTGTGGAACGTGTCCTTGTGGACCTTCGAAGTTCAGTAGCAACTTGATCCGAAGTACCTTGATCATCATCATTAACTTCCTCTCTAGTCGGTGCAGGCACCACAGGAACATCTTCCTGAGCTGCGCTACTTTCCGGTTCAAGAGGCAGTACTTCATCGAGTTCTACTTTCCTCCCACTTACTTCTCTCGAGAGAAACTCTTTCTCCAGAAAGGACCCGTTCTTGGCAACAAAGATCTTGCCTTCGGATCTGAGGTAGAAGGTATACCCAATGGTTTCCTTAGGGTATCCTATGAAGACGCATTTTTCCGACTTGGGTTCGAGCTTTTCAGGTTGAAGTTTCTTGACATAAGCATCGCATCCCCAAACTTTTAGAAACGACAGCTTAGGTTTCTTCCCAAACCATAATTCATACGGTGTCGTCTCAACGGATTTAGACGGTGCCCTATTTAAAGTGAATGTAGCCGTCTCTAGAGCGTATCCCCAAAATGATAGCGGTAAATCAGTGAGTGACATCATAGATCGCACCATATCCAATAGAGTGCGATTACGATGTTCGGACACACCGTTACGCTGAGGTGTTCCAGGCGGCGTGAGTTGTGAAACGATTCCACATTTCCTTAAGTGCGTACCAAATTCGTGACTTAAATATTCTCCCCCCACGATCTGATCGTAAGAATCTTATCTTTTGGTCACGTTGATTCTCTACCTCATTCTGAAATTACTTGAACTTTTCAAAGGTCTCAGACTTGTGTTTCATCAAATAGACATACCCATATCTACTTAAGTCATCAGTGAGAGTGAGAACATAACGATAGCCACCGCGAGCCTCAACGCTCATTGGACCGCACACATCAGTATGTATAATTTCCAATAAGTTGGTTGCTCGCTCCATTGTTCCGGAGAACGGAGTCTTGGTCATTTTACCCATGAGGCATGGTTCGCACGTGTCAAATGATTCGAAATCAAGAGACTCCAAAAGTCCATCTGTATGGAGCTTCTTCATGCGTTTGACACCAATGTGACCAAGGCGGCAGTGCCACAGATATGTGGGACTATCATTATCAATCTTACATCTTTTGGTATTCACACTATGAATATGTGTAACATCACGTTCGAGATTCATTAAGAATAAACCATTGACCAGCGGAGCATGACCATAAAACATATCTCTCATATAAATAGAACAACCATTATTCTCGGATTTAAATGAGTAGCCATCTCGTATTAAACGAGATCCAGATACAATGTTCATGCTCAAAGCTGGCACTAAATAACAATTATTGAGGTTTAAAACTAATCCCGTAGGTAAATGTAGAGGTAGCGTGCCGACGGCGATCACATCGACCTTGGAACCATTCCCGACGCGCATCGTCACCTCGTCCTTCGCCAGTCTCCGCTTATTCCGCAGCTCCTGTTTTGAGTTACAAATGTGAGCAACCGCACCGGTATCAAATACCCAGGAGCTACTACGAGTACTGGTAAGGTACACATCAATTACATGTATATCACATATACCTTTAGTGTTGCCGGCCTTCTTGTCCGCTAAGTATTTGGGGCAGTTCCGCTTCCAGTGTCCCTTTCCCTTGCAATAAAAGCACTCAGTCTCAGGTTTGGGTCCATTCTTTGACTTCTTCCCGGCAACTGGTTTACCGGGCGCGGCAACTCCCTTGCCGTCCTTCTTGAAGTTCTTCTTACCCTTGCCTTTCTTGAAACTAGTGGTTTTATTGACCATCAACACTTGATGTTCCTTTTTGATTTCCACCTCCGCTGATTTCAGCATTGAAAATACTTCAGGAATAGTTTTCACCATCCCCTGCATATTGTAGTTCATCACAAAGCTCTTGTAGCTAGGTGGGAGCGACTGAAGGATTCTGTCAATGACCGCCTCGTCCGGGAGGTTAATGTCCAGCTGGGACAAGCGGTTGTGCAACCCAGACATTTTGAGTATGTGCTCACTGACAGAACTATTTTCCTCCATCTTACAACTGTAGAACTTGTCGGAGACTTCATATCTCTCGACCCGGGCATGAGCTTGGAAAACCATTTTCAGCTCTTCGAACATCTCATATGCTCCGTGTTGCTCAAAACGCTTTTGGAGCCCCGGTTCTAAGCTGTAAAGCATGCCGCACTGAACGAGGGAGTAATCATCAGCACGTGACTGCCAAGCGTTCATAACGTCTTGGTTCTCTGGGATGGGTGCTTGACCTAGCGGTGCTTCTAGGACATATGCTTTCTTGGCAGCTATGAGGATGATCCTCAGGTTCCGGACCCAGTCCGTATAGTTGCTGCCATCATCTTTCAGCTTGGTTTTCTCTAGGAACGCGTTGAAGTTGAGGTTGACATGAGCGTTGGCCATTTGATCTACAAGACATTTTGCAAAGATTTTTAGACTAAGTTCATGATAATTAAGTTCATCTAATCAAATTATTTAATGAACTCCCACTCAGATCAGACATCCCTCTAGTCATCTAAGTGATACATGATCCGACTCAACTAGACCGTGTCCGATCATCACGTGAGACGGACTAGTCATCGTCGGTGAACATCTCCATGTTGATCGTATCTTCCATACGACTCATGTTCGACCTTTCGATCTCTTGTGTTCTGAGGCCATGTCTGTACATGCTAGGCTCGTCAAGTCAACCTAAGTGTTTTGCATGTGTAAATCTGGCTTACACCCGTTGTATGTGAATGTTAGAATCTATCACACCCGATCATCACGTGGTGCTTCGAGACAACGAACTTTTGCAACAGCGCATAGTTAGGGGGGACACTTTCTTGAAATTATTGTGAGGGGTCATCTTATTTACTACCGTCGTTCTAAGCAAATAAGAAGCAAAAACATGATAAACATCACATGCAATCAAATAGTGACATGATATGGCCAATATCATTTGCTCCTTTTGATCTCCATCTTCGGGGCGCCATGAACATCATCGTCACCGGCATGACACCATGATCTCCATCATCGTGTCTTCATGAAGTTGTCCCGTCACCTATTACTTCTACTACTATGGCTAACGGTTTAGCAATAAAGTAAAGTAATTACATGACGTTTATATTGACAAGCAGGTCATAAATAAATTAAGACAGCTCCTATGGCTCCTGCCGGTTGTCATACTCATCGACATGCAAGTCGTGATTCCTATTACAAGAACATGATCAATCTCATACATCACATATATCATTCATCACATCCTTTTGGCCATATCACATCACATGGCATATGCTGCAAAAACAAGTTAGACATCCTCCAATTGTTGTTGCATGTTTTTTACGTGGCTGCTATAGGTTTCTAGCAAGAACGTTTCTTACCTACGTCAAAACCACAATGTGATATGCCAATTTCTATTTACCCTTCATAAGGACCCTTTTCATCGAATCCGATCCGACTAAAGTGGGAGAGACAGACACCCGCTAGCCACCTTATGTAACTAGTGCATGTCAGTCGGTGGAACCAGTCTCACGTAAGCATACGTGTAAGGTCGGTCCGGGCCGCTTCATCCCACGATGCCGCCGAATCAAGATAAGACTAGTAACGGCAAGTAAATTGACAAAATCAACACCCACAATAACTTGTGTTCTACTCGTGCATAGAAACTACGCATAGACCTAGCTCATGATGCCACTGTTGGGGAACGTAGCAGAATTTTAAAATTTTCTACGCATCACCAAGATCAATCTATGGAGTCATCTAGAAATGAGGGAGAGGAGTGCATCTACATACCCTTGTAGATCGCGAGCGGAAGCGTTCAAGAGAACGGGGTTGAGGGAGTCGTACTCGTCGTGATCCAAATCACCGAAGATCCTAGTGCCGAACGAACGGCACCTCCGTGTTCAACACACGTACAGTTGGGGAAGACGTCTCCGCCTTCTTGATCCAGCAAGAGTAAGGAGAGGTTGATGGAGATCCAGCAGCACGACGGCGTGGTGGTGGAAGCAGCGGTGATCTCGGCATGGCTTCGCCAAGCTCCAATGAGAGAGAGAGAGAGAGAGAGAGAGAGATGTTACGAGGGGAGAGGGAGGCGCCAGGGACTTAGGTACGGCTGCCCTCCCTCCCCCCACTATATATAGGGCCCCTAAGGGGGGCGCCGGCCCTAGGAGATGGGATCTCCAAGGGGGGTGGCGGCCAAGGGGGACTTGCCCCCAAGCCAAGTGGGGCGCCCCCCACCCCTAGGGTTTCCAACCCTAGGCGCAGGGGGAGGCCCATGGGGGGCGCACCAGCCCACCAGGGGCTGGTTCCCCTCCACTTCAGCCCATGGGGCCCTCCGGGATAGGTGGCCCCACCCGGTGGACCCCCGCGACCCTTCCGGTGGTCCCGGTACAATACCGATTACCCCCGAAACTTTCCCGATGGCCGAAACTGGACTTCCTATATATAAATCTTCACCCCTGGACCATTCCGGAACTCCTTGTGACGTCCGGGATCTCATCCAGGAGTCCGAACAACTTTCGGGTTACCGCATACTAATATCTCTACAATCCTAGCGTCACCGAACCTTAAGTGTGTAGACCCTACGGGTTCGGGAGACATGCAGACATGACCGAGACGACTCTTCGGTCAATAACCA
The DNA here is from genome assembly GCF_018294505.1 of Triticum aestivum. Taxonomy (NCBI): domain Eukaryota; kingdom Viridiplantae; phylum Streptophyta; class Magnoliopsida; order Poales; family Poaceae; genus Triticum; species Triticum aestivum. Next base: position 593,156,857 of record NC_057803.1, on the reverse strand, counting down.
ACAGCGGGATCTGGATACCCATGTTGGCTCCCACATGTTCCATGATGATCTCATCGGATGAACCACGATGTCAAGGATTCAATCAACCCCGTATTCAATTCCCTTTGTCAATCGGTACGTTACTTGCCCGAGATTCGATCGTCGGTATCCCAATACCTCGTTCAATCTCATTACCGGCAAGTTACTTTACTCGTACCGTATTGCATGATCCCGTGACCAAACACTTGGTCACATTGAGCTCATTATGATGATGCATTACCGAGTGGGCCCAGAGATACCTCTCCATCATACGGAGTGACAAATCCCAGTCTCGATCCGTGTCAACCCAACAGATACTTTCGGGGATACCTGTAGTATACCTTTATAGTCACCCAGTTACGTTGTGACATTTGGTACACCCAAAGCACTCCTACGGCATCCGGGAGTTACACGATCTCATGGTCTAAGGAAATGATACTTGACATTCGAAAAGCTCTAGCAAACGAACTACACGATCTTGTGCTATGCTTAGGATTGGGTCTTGTCCATCACATCATTCTCCTAATTATGTGATCCCGTTATCAATGACATGCAATGTCCATAGTCAGGAAACCATGACTATCTATTGATCGACGAGCTAGTTAACTAGAGTCTCACTAGGGACATGTTGTGGTCTATGTATTCACACATGTATTACGATTTCCGGATAACACAATTATAGCATGAACAATAGACAATTACCATGAACAAGGAAATATAATAATAACCATTTTATTATTGCCTCTAGGGCATATTTCCAACAATAATAGGTGACTATAGACTTGCAAGATAGGATCAAGAACTCACATATATTCATGAAAACGTAATAGGTTCAGAGCTGAAATCGTGGCACTCGGGCCCTAGTGACAAGCATTAAGCATAGAAAAGTCATGGCAACATCAATCTCAGAACACAGTGGATTCTAGGGATCAAACCCTAACAAAACTAACTCGATTACATGATAAATCTCATCCAACCCATCACCGTCAAGCAAGCCTACGATGGAATTACTCACGCACGGCGGTGAGCATCATGAAAGTGGTGATGGAGGAAGGTTGATGATGACGATGGGGACGGATTCCCCTCTCTGGAGCCCTGAACGGACTCCAGATCAGCCCTCCCGAGAGAGTTTAGGGCTTGGCGGCGGCTCTGTATCGTAAAACGCAATGAATCCTTCTCTCTGATTTTTTTCTTCCCGAACACAAATATATGGAGTTGGAGTTGAGGTCAGTGGAGCGTCAGGGGGCCCATGAGGCAGGGGGCGCGCCCAGGGGGTAGGGCGCCCCCCAACCTTGTGGACAGGGTGTGGGCCCCCTGACGTGGATCTTTCTTCCAGTATTTTTTATATATTCCAAAAATAATCTCTGTTGATTTTCAGGTCATTCTGAGAACTTCTATTTCTGCAGAAAAATAATGCCATGGCAATTCTGCTAAAAAGAGCGTCAGTCCGGGTTTGGTTCAATTCAAATCATGCAAGTTAGAGTCCAAAACAAGGGCAAAAGTGTTTGGAAAAGTAGATACGATGGAGACGTATCAGGCTCGTCAAGTTTAACCTGAGTATTCCGCATGTGCAAAACTAGCTTGCACCCATTGTATGTGAACGTAGAGCATATCACACCCGATCATCACGTGGTGTCTCGGCATTCAAAATTCAAAATTACAAACTCCATTTGCTCTTATTGTTGTAAATATGTAAAGCCAGCATTCAAATTTTTAGCAAAGATTATGAACTAACCACATTCGCAATAACATTTAGGTCTCATGTTTACTCATGTCGATGGCATAATCAACTAGCGAGCAATAATAATAAATCTCGGATGACAACACTTTCTCAAAACAATCATAATATGATATAACAAGATGGTATCTCGCTAGCCCTTTCTGAGACCGCGAAACATAAATGCAGAGCACCTTTAAAGATCAAGGACTAACTAGACATTGTAATTCATGGTAAAATAGATCCAGTCAAGTCATACTCAATGTAAACTAACAGTAATGGATGCAAATGACAGATGTGCTCTCCAACTAGTGCTTTTTAATAAGAGGATGATGACTCAACATAAAAGTAAATGGATAGGCCCTTCGCAGAGGGAAGCAGGGATTTGTAGAGGTGCTAGAGCTCAGTTTTCTAATAGGTATGAATAATATTTTGAGCGGTATACTTTCATTGTCAACATAACAACCGAGAGATCTCGATATCTTCCATGCTACACACATTATAGGCAGTTCCCAAATAGAATGGTAAAGTTTATACTCCCCCTCCACCAACAAGCATCAATCCATGGCTTGCTCGAAACAACGACTGCCTCCAACTAACAAGAGTCCCGGGGGAGTTTTGTTTGCAGTTATTTTGATTTGATTTGCATAAAGCATGGGACTGGGCATCCCAGTGACCAACCATTTTCTTGTGAGTGAGGAGCGGAGTCCATTCCTCTTGAGAATAACCCGCCTAACATGGAAGATACAGACAGCCCTAGTTGATACATGAGCTATTCGAGCATACAAAACAGAATGTTTATTTGAAGGTTTAGAGTTTGACACATGCAAATTTACTTGGAACGGCAGGTAGATACCGTACATAGGCAGGTATGCTGGACTCATATGGAACAACTTTGGGGTTTATGGAGTTGGATGCACAAGCAGTATTCCCTCTTAGTACAAGTGAAGGCTAGAAAAAGAATGGGAAGCAACCAGCTAGAGAGCGACAACAGTCATGAACATGCATTAAAATTAATCAACACCGAATGCAAGCATGAGTAGGATATAATCCACCATGAACATAAATATCGTGGAGGCTATGTTGATTTTTTTTTCAACTACATGTGTGAACATGTGCCAAGTCAAGCCACTCGAATCGTTCAAAGGAGGATACCACCCTATCATACCACATCACAACCATTTTAATAGCATGTTGGCACGCAAGGTAAACCATTATAAGCTCCTAGCTACTTAAGCATGGCATAAGCAACTATAATCTCTAATTGTCATTGCAAACATGTTCCTTTCATAATAGGCTGAATCAGGAACGATGAACTAATCATATGTACAAAACAAGAGAGGTCGAGTACATACCAGCTTTTCTCATCTCAATAAGTTCATCATATAATCATCATTATTGCCTTTCACTTACACGACCGAATAGTGTGGATAATAATAATAGTGCACGTGCATTGGACTAAGCTGGAATCTGCAAGCATTCAATTCAAGAGGGAAGACAAGGTAATATGGGCTCTTTGTTAGATCAACAATAATGCATATGAGAGCCACTCAACATTTTCATTATGGTCTTCTCCTCTCGACCCCCAAAGAAAAGAAACAAAACTATTTACACGGGAAAGCTCTCAACAAGTAAAAGAAGAACGAGAAATCTTTTTGGGTTTTCTTTTTAATTACTACTAGTACAGGCATGGAAAGTAAACTAACTAAAAGCTACAAGTAATTTTTGTTGGTTTTTCTTAAGGTTTATTAAGGCACACAAGGAGAAAGTTAAAAAGGAAATAAACTATCATGGATGATATAGTGAAAAAGTATGAGCACCAACAACTAGCATGAGTGTGTGACCAAGAATGTAATGTCGGTGAGAAATATGTACTCCCCCAAGCTTAGGCTTTTGGCCTAAGTTGGTCTATGGCCACAGCTGGCCTAGCGGATATCCAAAGTAATAGTTGGGGTCGTACTGAGAAGGAGCCTCGGGTTGCCACTGGTTGGCAATCTCCTCCAGATCCCACTGGTAAACAGACTGTCGTGAAGGATCAAATTGTGGTTCCGGCTCTGGCTCTGTAGCTGATGTGGGGTTTTGGTAGGCGTGAATGGCCTCCGGTGGAACAAGGTACTTGCCTGCAGATAAGTCAAACAAGGAAGGAGCAGGAAAAGTGATAGTCTCAGGGTGATTTTTTAAATCAAAAATCAGCTTGTATTTAAGCATCTTTTCCTTATTCTTAACGATAAAATCATGTGCTACCATACTCTTATAGTCTAGGAAAACAGGAGGCAGCAACTTTTCTTCTTTCTCATAATGTCTAATAGATATGTTAAAATGCGCAGCGAGGCGCGAGGCGAAGATACCTCCCAAGATGGGGCCCTTAGTACGGTTAAGATTTAACTGTTTTGCAACAATAGCGCCCATACTAAATGTGTCATCGTGGAACAAGGCATGGCACAAAATAACAATATCAGGGGCTCCGCGACCAATCAAGCATCTACTAGCAAATATTGCAAAGTAACGTAGAACAAGAAAATGTATGCTAGTGATTCTTGCATCGGAAACCTTCCTAGTTTCCCCTAAAGCAATCATATCAATAAACCCTTCAACATCACTACGATGTGGTTCTTCTATGCTGCATGTAAAGGGTATCTTACAGACCCGGCAGAAATCAAAAAGGGACATCTCCTTATACTCATCATATAAATAGAAATCCACTGAAGGTGGTGACCTCCTAGCATGGAAATGAAAATTTTGCACAAAAATATTAGTGAGTAAGAGATACTATTCGCGTTGGTCGTGGAGGAAGTCGGTGAGGCCTGCATTCTCAGCCAACTCATAAAAATCATCACAAATCCCGGCTGCTCTCAATAAATCATCACAAGGCCATTCACACGGCCGAACTTCCGCAGGACGAGGGAGATTATATTTGGGCCTCTTATCCTCCTCACTTTGCTTGTCCTTCGAGCTTTGGCTCGACGAGCCCCTCAAAAATCTCTTCATCTTTTTTTGAAAATTTCTGAAATTTTTAGTAACTTCAAAATAAAAGTGAACCAAACTCAACAAAATTGATATCAACTACTCCTACACGTGTCCAGAGGCTATATCATGCATTAAAACTACTTTTGACCATATAAATTTGACATGCAAGCTCAAGAACATGGTCACCTAAGCAGAAAAAATTTGCAATGAATAAAGCACTAGAACAAAAACTATTTGGACCATTAGAGGAGTCACATACCAAAGAACAATCCCCCAAAGCAGTTTTGTGAATGGAGCTTTGAGCTAGGAGATCGAAAATGGCAGCAAGATGAGCAAGAACTCAGGTTTGAGCTGACTAGTGATTTTCTTGGGAGGAAGAAGGAGTGTGTGGTGGCTGGAATAAGTGGAGGGGAGACACCAGGGGCCCACGAGGCAGGGGCGCGCCCAGGGGGGTGGGCGCGCCCTAGACCCTCGTGGCCAGGTGCTTGCTCCCCCTGATGTGTTCTCAGTGCCAGATATTCTCAAATATTCTAGAAAAAATCATATTTAAATTTCAAGGCATTTGGAGAACTTTTATTTTCGGGGTAATTTTTTATTGCATGGATAATTCAGAAACAGACAAAAAAAATACTATTTATGCTTTATTTAATATACATAACAGAAAGTAAAAAGAGGGTACAGAGAGTTGTGCTTTCTAACTTCATCCATCTCATGCTCATCAAAAGGAATCCACTAACAAGGTTGATCAGGTCTTGTTAACAAACTCATTTCGAATCGCATGAAACCGGGGAAATTTCGAATAACACTAGGTTACCTCAACGGGGATATGCATGTCCCCAACAATAAGAATATCGTATTTATTCTTGACAGTAGGAAGAGGAAATTCAAAACCTCCAATAGTGATTGTTGAAAATTTTCCAATAGAATTGATACTATGGACTTGAGGTTGTTTCCTCGGAAAGTGTACCGTATGCTCATTACCATTAACATGAAAAGTGACATTGCCTTTGGTGCAATTAATAACAGCCCCTGCAGTATTCAAAAAGGGTCTTTCAAGAATAATAGACATACTGTCGTCCTCGGGAATATCAAGAATAACAAAGTCCGTTAAAATAGGAACGTTTGCAACCACAACAGGCACATCCTCACAAATACCGACAGGTATAGCAGTTGATTTATCAGCCATTTGCAAAGATATTTCACTAGGTGTCAACTTATTCAAATCAAGTCTACGATATAAAGGGAGGGGCATAACACTAACACCGGCTCCAAGATCACATAAAGCAGTTTTAACATAGTTTCTTTTAATGGAGCATGGTATAGTTGGTACTCCTGGATCTCCAAGTTTCTTTGGTATTCCACCCTTAAAAGTATAATTAGCAAGCATGGTGGAAATTTCAGCTTCCGGTATCTTTCTCTTATTAGTAACAATTTCCTTCATATATTTAGCATAAGGATTCATTTTAAGCATATCAGTCAAATGCATACGCAAAAGATAGGTGTAATCATTTCAGCAAAGCACTCAAAATCCTCATCATCCTTTTTCTTGGATGGTTTAGGAGGAAAAGGCATGGGTTTCTGAACCCAGGGTTCTCTTTCTTTACCGTGCTTCCTAGCAACAAAGTCTCTCTTATCATAACGTTGATTCTTTGATTGTGGGTTATCAAGATCAACAGCAGGTTCAATTTCTACATCATTATTATTGCTAGGTTGAGAATCAACATGAACATCATCATTAACATTATCACTAGGTTCATGTTCATTACTAGATTGTGTTTCAGCATTAGAAATAGAAATATCATTGGGATTCTCAGGTGTGTCAATAACAGGTTCACCAGAAGCATGCAAAGTCCTATCATTTTTCTTTCTCTTCCTCTTAGAAGGACTAGGTGCATCAATGTTATTTCTCTGAGAATCCTGCTCAATTCTCTTAGGGTGGCCCTCGGGATACAAAGGTTCCTGAGTCACTTTACCTCCTCTAGTTGCAACTCTAACAGCAAAGTCATTATTCTTACAATTCAATTCATTGAGCAAATCATTCTGAGCTTTAAGTACTTGTTCTACTTGAGTGGTAACCAAAGAAGCATGTTTACTAATAAGTTTAAGTTCACCCTTAACAGTAGCCATATAATCACTCAAGTGTTCAATCATATAAGCATTGTGTTTCAGTTGTCTACCAAAATAAGCGTTAAAATCTTCTTGCTTAACCATAAAGTAATCAAATTCATCCAAGCATTGGCTAGCAAACTTAGCAAGAGGTATTTTCAGCTTTATCATATCTATAGAGAGAGTTTACCTTTACTACCTATGTCGGGTTATCAAGACCGTGTGTTTCTTCAATAGGTGATGAATTAAGACCATGTATTTCTTCAACAGGAGGTAAATTCTTAACAGCTTCAGCTTTTATACCTTTTTCTTTTATAGATGTCTTCCCCTCTTGCATATCTTCGGGACTGAGAAATAGAATACCACTTTTCTTCGGAGTTGGCTTAGGAGTTGGTTCAGGAAGTGTCCAATTATTTTCATTAATCAACATATTATTCAATAGCAATTCAGCATGATCAATAGTTCTTTCCCTAAAAAAACAACGAGCACAACTATCCAGGTAATCTCTGGAAGCATCGGTTAGTCCATTATAAAAGATATCAAGTATTTCATTTTTATTGAGAGGATGATCAGGCAAAGCATTAAGTAATTGGGGAAGCCTCCCCCAAGCTTGTGGGAGACTATCTTCTTTAATTTGCACAAAATTATATATTTCCCTTAAAGCATCTTGTTTCTTATGAGCGGGGAAATATTTAGCAGAGAAGTAGTAAATCATATCCTGGGGCTACGCACACAACCAGGATCAAGAGAATTAAACCATATCTTAGCATCACCCTTTAATGAGAACGGAAATAATTTAAGGATATAATAGTAGCAAGTTTTCCCATCATTAGTAAATAGGGTAGCTATATTATTTAATTTAGTAAGATGTGCCACAACAGTTTCAGATTCATAGCCATAGAAAGGATCAGATTCAGCCAAAGTAATTAACTCAGGATCAACAGAGCAATCATAATCCTTATCAGTAATAAAGATAGGTGAAGTAGCAGAAGCAGGATCGTATTTCATTATAGCATTCAGAGATTTTTTTTCTTTCAGCTTATCTAATAATTTCTTAAGATCACTTATATCATTGCAAGCAAGAAAGTCTCTAGCAGTTTCTTCATCCATAACATAACCCTCAGGAACAACAGGCAATTCATATCTAGGGGGAATCGTTATCATCACTTTCATCAATATTATCAGTTTCAATAATTTCATTCTCTCTAGCCCTAGCAAGTTGTTCATCAAGAAATTCACCAAGTGGCACAGTAGTATCAAGCATAGAAGTAGTTTCATCATAAGTATCATGCATAGCAGAAGTGGCATCATCAATGACAAGCAACATATCAGAATTAATAGCATAAGCAGGTTTAGATGTCGCAAGCTTACTCAAAACAGAAGGTGAATCAAGTGCAGAGCTAGATGGCAGTTCCTTACCTCCCCTCGTAGTTGAGGGAAAAATCTTAGTTCTTTGATCTTTCAAGTTCTTCATAGTGATAAGCAGGTATAAATCCCAAGTGACTTAAAGAATAAAGCTATGCTCCCCGACAACGGTGCCAGAAAATAGTCTTGATAACCCACAAGTATAGGGGATCGCAACAGTTTTCGAGGGTAGAGTATTCAACCCAAATTTATTGATTCGACACAAAGGGAGCCAAAGAATATTCTCAAGTATTAGCAGGTGAGTTGTCAATTCAACCACACCTGGAAACTGAATATCTGCAGCAAAGTGTTTAGTAGCAAAGTAATATGATAGTAGTAGTGACGGTAGCAAAAGTAATATTTTTGGTTTTATAGTGATTGTAACAGTAGTAGCAGAAAAGTAAATAAGCGAAGAACAATATACGAAAAGCTCGTAGGCATTGGATCGGTGATGGAGAAATGTCGGATGCGATTATTCATGCAACAGTTATAACATTGGGTGACACAGAACTAGTTGCAATTCATCAATGTAATGTAGGCATGTATTCCGAATATAGTCATACATGCTTATGGAAAAGAACTTGCATGTCATCTTTTGTCCTACCCTCCCATGGTAGCGGGGTCCTATTGGAAACTAAGGGATATTAAGGCCTCCTTTTAATAGAGTACCGAACCTAAGCATTAACACTTAGTGAATACATGAACTCCTCAAACTACGGTCATCACCGGTAAGTATCCCGATTATTGTCACTTCGGGGTTAACGGATCATAACACATAATAGGTGACTATAGACTTGCAAGATAGGATCAAGAACTCACATATATTCATGAAAACATAATAGGTTCAGATCTGAAATCATGGCACCCGGGCCATAGTGACAAGCATTAAGCATAGCAAAGTGATAACCGCGGGGCGGCGCGCGCTGTGATACGTCCATTTTGCATCATGCTTTTATATTGATATTTATTGCATTATGGGCTGTTATTACACATTATGTCTCAATACTAATGACTATTCTCTCTTATTTTACAAGGTTTACATGAAGAGGGGGAATGCCGGCAGCTGGAATTCTGGGCTGGAAAAGCAGCAAATATTAGAGACCTATTCTGCACATCTCCAAAAGTCCTGAAACTCCACGGGAGTTATTTCCAGAATATATAAAAAATACTGAGCGAAGAAAATACCAGAGGGGGCCCACACCCTGGCCACGAGGGTGGGGGCGCGCCCTACCCCCCTAGGCGCGCCCCCCTGCCTCGTGGGCCCCTGGTGGCCCTCCGATGCCCATCTTTTGCTATATGGAGTCTTTCGTCCGAGAAAAAATCATAAGCAAGCTTTCGGGACGGGACTCCGCCGCCACGAGGCGAAACCTTGGCGGAACCGATCTAGGGCTCCGACGGAGCTATTCTGCTGGGGAAACTTCCCTCCGGGAGGGGGAAATCATCACCATCGTCATCACCAATGATCCTCTCATCGGGAGGGGGTCAATCTCCATCAACATCTTCACCAGCACCATCTCATCTCAAACCCTAGTTCATCTCTTGTATCCAATCTTTGTATCCAAACCTCAGATTGGTACCTACGGGTTGCTAGTAGTGTTGATTACTCCTTGTAGTTGATGCTAGTTGGTTTACTTGGTGGAAGATCATATGTTCAGATCCATTATGCATATTAATACCCCTCTGATTACGAACATGAATATGCTTTGTGATGAATATGCTTTGTGAGTAGTTATGCTTGTTCCTGAGGACATGAGAGAAGTCTTGTTATTAGTAGTCATGTGAATTTGGGATTCGTTCGATATTTTGATGAGATGTATGTTGTCTCTCCTCTAGTGGTGTCATGTGAACGTCGACTACATGACACTTCACCATTGTTTGGGCCTAGAGGAAGGCATTGGGAAGTAATAAGTAGATGATGGGTTGCTAGAGTGACAGAAGCTAAAACCCTAGTTTATCCGTTGCTTTGTAAGGGGCTGATTTGGATCCATATGTTTCATGCTATGATTAGGTTTACCTTAATACTTCTTTTTGTGGTTGCAGATGCTTGCAATAGGAGTTAATCATAAGTGGTATGTTTGTCCAAGTAAGGACAGCACCCAAGCACTGGTCCACCCACATATCAAATTATCAAAGTACCGAACACGAATCATATGAGCGTGATGAAAACTAGCTTGATGATAATTTCCATGTGTCCTCGGGAGCGGTTTTCTCTATATAAGAGTTTGTCCAGGCTTGTCCTTTGCTACAAAAAGGATTGGGCCATCTTGCTGCACTTTATTTACACTTTTTACTTGTTACTCGTTACCAATTACCTTATCACAAAACTATCTGTTACCAATAATTTCAGTGCTTGCCGAGTATACCTTGCTGAAAACTGCTTATCATTTCCTTCTGCTCCTCGTTGGGTTCCACATTCTTACTTATCAAAAGGACTACGATAGATCCCCTATACTTGTGGGTCATCAAGACTCTTTTCTGGCGCCATTGCCGAGGAGTGAAGCGCCTTTGGTAGGTGGAATTTGGGGGGCTTGTTCGGGGTATCTTCACCCCGACCGATAGAGCAAATAGTTGCTCCTCAACCTACTGGACCTACTGAAAATCAAAATGTTTACTTAAAAATTCCTTTGGGTATGATAGAGAAACTGCTAGCTAATCCTTTTGCAGGAGATGGAACATTACATCCCGACTTACACTTAATCTATGTGGATGAAGTTTGTGGATTATTTAAGCTTGCAGGTATGCCCGATGATGTTATCAAGAAGAAGGTCTTCCCTTTATCTTTGAAGGGATATGCATTGACATGGTATAGGCTGTGTGATGATATGGGATCATGGGACTACAAACGGTTGAAATTGGAATTCCATCAGAAGTTTTATCCTATGCATCTTGTTCATCGTGATCGTAATTATATATATAATTTTGGCCTCGCGAAGGGGAAAGCATCGCTCAAGCTTGGGGGAGGCTTAAGTCAATGTTATATTCATGCCCCAATCATGATCTCTCAAGAGAAATGATTATTCAAAAATTTTATGCTCGGCTTTCTCTCAGTGATCGCTACATGCTCGATACTTCTTGTACTGGATCTTTTATGATGAAGACTATTGAATTCAAATGGGATTTATTGGAAAGAATTAAATGCAACTCTAAAGATTGGGATCTCGACGAAGGTAAGGAGTCAGGTATAACACCTATGTTTGATTGTGTTAAATGTTTTATGGATACCGATGCTTTCCGTGAATTTAGCACTAAATATGGACTTGACTCTGAGATAGTAGCTTCTTTTTGTGAATCATTTGCTACTCATGTTGATCTCCCTAAGGAGAAGTGGTGTAAATATAATCCTCCCATTGAAACAAAAGTAGTTGCACCTGTTAAAGTTGAAGAAAAGACTATCACTTATAATGATCCTACTATTCCTACTGCTTATGTTGAGAAACCACCTTTCCCTGTTAGAATAAAGGATCATGCTAAAGCTTCAACTGTAGTCAACAAAAGTAATATTAGGACACACAAATCCCCTGAACAAATTAAAGTTGAACCTAATATTGCTATAGTTAAAGATCTCTTGGCTAATAATATTGATGGGCATGTTATTTATTTCTGTGAAGAAACTGCTAGAATTGCTAAACCTGGTGCTAAAGATAAACATAGACCTGTGGTAGGTATGCCTGTTATTTCCGTTAAAATAGGAGATTATTGTTATCATGGCTTGTGTGATATGGGTGCTAGTGCTAGTGCAATACCTATCTCCTTATACAAAGAAATTATGCATGATATTGCACCTGCTGAGATAGAAGATATAGATGTTACAATTAAGCTTACCAATAGAGATACTATTTCACCAATTGGGATTGTTAGAGATGTTGAAGTCTTGTGTGGTAAGGTTAAATATCTTGCTGATTTTCTTGTTCTTGGTTCCCCACAAGATAGCTTTTGTCCCATTATATTTGGTAGACCCTTCTTAAATACTGTTAATGCTAGGATAGATTGCGAAAAGGATGTTGTTACTATTGGTTTGGGTGATATGTCTCATGAGTTTAACTTCTCTAAATTTCGTAGACAACCCCGTGATGAGGAATTGCCTAGTAAAGATGAAATTATTCGTATTGATTTTATTGCCATGCCTCCTACTGATCCTTTAGAAGAATATTTGCTAGACCATGAAAATGATATGTTTATGAATGAAAGAAGGGAAATAGATGAAGTATTCTTTAAACATGGACCTATTCTGAAACACAACTTGCCTGTTGAAATCCTAGGGGATCCTCCTCCACCCAAGGGTGATCCCGTGTTTGAGCTTAAACAATTACCTGATACTCTTAAATATGCTTATCTTGATGAAAAGAAGATATATCATGTTATTATTAGTGTTAACCTTTCAGAGAAGGAGGAAGAAAAACTATTGAAAACTCTAAAGAAGCACCGTGCTGCTATTGGATATATTCTTGATGATCTTAAGGGCATTAGTCCCACTCTATGTCAACACAAAATAAATTTGGAGAAGGATGCCAAACCAGTTATTGAACCCCAACGACGGCTAAATCCTAAGATGAAAGAAGTGGTAAGGAAATAAATACTAAAGCTCCTGGAGGCAGGTATAATTTATCTCGTTGCTGATAGTCAGTGGGTAAGTCATGTCCATTGTGTCCCTAAGAAGGGAGGTATTACTGTCGTTCCTAATGATAAAGATGAATTGATTCCGCAAATAATTATTACAGGTTATAGGATGGTAATTGATTTCCGCAAATTAAATAAGTCTACTAAAAAAGATCATTACCCCTTACCTTTTATTGATCAAATGCTAGAAAGATTATCCAAACATACACATTTTTGCCTTCTAGATGGTTACTCTGGTTTCTCTCAAATACCTGTGTCAGCTGATGATCAAGCAAAGACCACTTTTACTTGCCCTTTTGGTACTTTTGCTTATAGACATATGCCTTTTGGTTTATGTAATGCACCTGCTACCTTTCAAAGATGCATGATGGCTATATTCTCTGACTTTCGTGAAAAGATTTGTGAGGTATTCATGGATGATTTCTCCATTTATGGATCCTCTTTTGATGATTGCTTGAGCAACCTTGATCGAGTTTTGCAGAGATGTGAACAAACTAATCTCGTTTTGAATTGGGAGAAGTGCCACTTTATGGTTAATGAAGGTATTGTCTTGGGGCATAAAATTTCTGAAAGAGGTATTGAAGTTGACAAAGCTAAAGTTGATGTTATTGAAAAGATGCCGTGTCCCAAGGACATCAAAGGTATAAGAAGTTTCCTTGGTCATGTCGGTTTTTAGAGGAGGTTTAAGGACTTCTCAAAAATTTCTCGGCCTCTGACTAATCTATTACAAAAAGATATTCCTTTTGTCTTTGACGATGATTGTGTAGAAGCATTTGAAATATTTAAGAAAGTATTAATTTCTGCACCTATTGTTCAGCCACCTAATTGGAATTTACCCTTTGAAATTATGTGTGATGCTAGTGATTATGATGTAGGTGTTGTTCTAGGGCAAAGAGTTGATAAGAAATTAAATGTTATTCAATATGCTAGTAAAACTCTAGACAATGCCCAAAGAAATTATGCTACTACTGAAAAGGAATTCTTAGCGGTTGTATTTGCTTGTGATAAGTTCAGACGTTATATTGTTGATTCTAAAGTAACTATTCACACTGATCATGCTTCTATTAAATACCTTATGGAAAAGAAAGATGCTAAACCTAGACTTATTAGATGGGTTCTCTTGCTACAAGAATTTGATTTGCATATTATTGATAGAAAGGGAGCTGAGAACCCCGTTGCAGACAACTTGTCTAGGTTAGAGAATGTTCTTGATGACCCACTACCTATTGATGATAGCTTTCTTGATGAACAATTAAATGTCATAAATGCTTCTCGTACTGCTCCATGGTATGCTGATTATGCTAATTATATTGTTGCTAAATTTATACCACCTAGTTTCACATACCAGCAAAAGAAAAAAGTTCTTCTATGATTTAAGGCATTACTTTTGGGATGACCCACATCTTTATAAATAAGGAGTAGATGGCGTTATTAGACGTTGTGTACCTGAGCATGAACAGGAGCAGATCCTACGCAAGTGCCACTCCGAAGCCTATGGACGACACCATGCTGGAGATAGAACTACTTATAAGGTATTGCAATCCATTTTTTATTGGCCTACTCTCTTCAAGGATGCCCGTAAGTTTGTCTTGTCTTGTGATGAATGTCAAAGAATTGGTAAAATGCTTGCTAAGTATGATGTTAATCATAGAATTGCATCTCCTTATCACCCACAGTCTAGTGGTCAAGTAGAATTGAGTAATAGAGAGCGCAAATTAATTTTGTAAAAGACTGTTAATAGATCCAGGAAGAATTGGTCCAAGAAACTTGATGATGCATTATGGGCCTATAGAACTGCATATAAAAATCCTATGGGTATGTCTCCGTATAAAATGGTTTATGGAAAAGCATGTCACTTACCTCTCGAACTAGAACATAAGGCATATTGGGCTATTAAAGAGCTCAATTATGATTTTAAACTTGCCGGTGAGAAGAGGTTATTTGACATTAGCTCACTGGATGAATGGAGAACCCAAGCCTATGAGAATGCCAAACTGTTTAAAGAAAAAGTTAAACCATGGCATGACAAAAGGATACAAAAGTATGAGTTTAATGTAGGTGATTATGTATTGCTATAGAACTCTCGTTTAAGATTTTTTGCAGGCAAACTTCTCTCTAAATGGGAAGGCCCTTACGTTATCGAGGAGGTCTATCGTTCCGGTGCCATAAAATCAACAACTTCGAAGGCACAAATCCGAAGGTGGTGAACGGTCAAAGAATTAAACATTATATCTCAGGTAATCCTATAAATGTTGAAACTAATATTATCGAAACCGTAACCCCGGAGGAATACATAAGGGACACTTTCCAGAACGTTTCAGATCCCAAAAAGGAATAGGTATGTGGTATGGTAAGTAAACCGACTCCAAAATAGTTCTAATGGCAATTTCTCTCCATTTTGGAATATTTAGAAAAATAGGAAAATAAGAAGCACTCCGGGAAGGACACGAGGCTTCCATGAGGGTGGGAGGCGCGCCCTACCCTCCTGGGCGTGCCCCCTGCCTCGTGGGCACCTCGTGTGCTCTACGGACTCCATTTTCTTGCACGATACTCCTTTTGGTCGGTAAAAATTCATTATATAATCTCCCGCAGGTTTTAACCACCGTACCACGCAAATATCCTATGTCCTTGTTTCGAGCTATTTTCTGTCAGGGTTGTCAAGGCCAGGCATCATGTCATCCCCCTCCTCCAACAATGGTGACAACGATGCTTGGCTAATGAAGATAGAGCTGAAGAGGGAAGAACCCATGGAGATCAACAAGGATGAAGGGATCAAGAAGGCCATGGAGGACCAAGTTCCGCCAGCAGGAGACATCCTTCAATTTGAACACAATCTTCTTACCCCAACTGAGATCGAAGCTTTCTAGATGATTGAGTTAGCTCGTATACAAAACAAGTATCTCACACGTGAAAATATTTTGTTGAAGGAGCATATCGTCGCACTCAAGGGCTTTATCCGCAAGTTGGAGGACCTCTTACGCTCAATGTGCGACTATCCATCATCACCTCCATCTCCTTCACCAGCAAAAGAGATATAATCACATGGGTATGGGCACTCCCCTTGGCAACTGCCAAGCTTGGGGGAGTGCCCCGGTATCGTATCACCATCACTTTTATCTTTACCATTTTTATTAGTTCGATCCTTTTGGTTATATCTTGATCTAGTAGAATAAAGTTTTAGTATGATCTAGTTGTGAGTTTTGCTTTATGATCCTTCTATGTAATCGAGTCCGTGAGCTATATAATAAAGATTAGTGTTGAGTCAAGGGCTTGATTATCTTGCTATGATTATGAGTGAATAAAAGAAAAAGAAAGAATAAAAAGAAATAAAAAGAGATCATATTGATCTTATGCAGAGTAATGACTTCACATATAAAGAGTATGATGATTAAAAGTTGTTGAGAGTTGACAAACATAGTTTTGGTCATCGTTGCAATTAATAGGAAGTAATAAAGAAAGAGAGGTTTCACATATAAATATACTATATTGGACATATTTTATGATTGTGAGCACTCATTAAAATATGACATGGTAAAGAGTTGATGTTGGACAAGGAAGGCAACATAATGGGTCATGTTTTCTTATATCTGAGATAAAGTATATTGTCATGGATCATCCAACATGTTGAGTTTGCCTTTCTCCCTCATGCTAGCCAAATTCTTCGCACCAAGTAGAGATACTACTTGTGCTTCCAAATACCCTTAAAACCAGTTTTGCCATGAGAGTCCACCATATTTACCTATGGATTGAGTAAGATCCTTCGAGTAAGTTGTCATCGTTCCAAGCAATAAAAATTGCTCTCTAAATATGTATGACTTATTAGTGTGGGAGAAAATAAGCTTTATATGATCTTGTGATGTGGAAGAAATAAAAGCGACAGACTGCATAATAAAGGTCCATATCACAAGTGGCAATATAAAGTGACATTCTTTCGCATTAAGATTTTGTGCATCCAACCCTGAAAGTGCATGACAACCTCTGCTTCCCTCTGCGAAGGGCCTATCTTTTACTTTTATCTTCTACCTTATGCAAGAGTCGTGGTGATCTTCACCTTTCCTTTTTACATTTTATCCTTTGGCAAGCACATTGTGTTGGAAAGATCCTGATATATATATATATATATATATAATTGGATGTAAGTTAGCATGAACTATTATTGTTGACATTACCCTTGAGGTAAAAGGTTGGGAGGCGAAACTATAAGCCCCTATCTTTCTCCGTGTCCGATTAAAACTCCGTAACCACAAGTATTGTGTGAGTGTTAGCAATTGTGAAAGACTAAATGATAGTTGAGTATGTGGACTTGCTGAAAAGCTCTTATATTGACTCTTTCCTATGTTATGATAAATTGCAATTGCTTCAATGACTGAGATTAGAGTTTGTTAGTTTTCAATGAAGTTTATGATTCATACTTGAAATTGTGATTGAATTGTTACTTTAGCATAAGAGATCATATGATATATATATATATATATATATATATATATGTGTGTGTGTGTGTGTGTGTGTGTGTGTGTGTGTGCGTGTGTTGTTATTGTTCTAAGAATGATATAATCACATGGGTATGGGCACTCCCCTTGGCAACTGCCAAGCTTGGGGGAGTGCCCCGGTATCGTATCACCATCACTTTTATCTTTACCATTTTTATTAGTTCGATCCTTTTGGTTATATCTTGATCTAGTAGAATAAAGTTTTAGTATGATCTAGTTGTGAGTTTTGCTTTATGATCCTTCTATGTAATCGAGTCCGTGAGCTATATAATAAAGATTAGTGTTGAGTCAAGGGCTTGATTATCTTGCTATGATTATGAGTGAATAAAAGAAAAAGAAAGAATAAAAAGAAATAAAAAGAGATCATATTGATCTTATGCAGAGTAATGACTTCACATATAAAGAGTATGATGATTAAAAGTTGTTGAGAGTTGACAAACATAGTTTTGGTCATCGTTGCAATTAATAGGAAGTAATAAAGAAAGAGAGGTTTCACATATAAATATACTATATTGGACATATTTTATGATTGTGAGCACTCATTAAAATATGACATGGTAAAGAGTTGATGTTGGACAAGGAAGACAACATAATGGGTCATGTTTTCTTATATCTGAGATAAAGTATATTGTCATGGATCATCCAACATGTTGAGTTTGCCTTTCTCCCTCATGCTAGCCAAATTCTTCGCACCAAGTAGAGATACTACTTGTGCTTCCAAATACCCTTAAAACCAGTTTTGCAATGAGAGTCCACCATATTTACCTATGGATTGAGTAAGATCCTTCAAGTAAGTTGTCATCGTTGCAAGCAATAAAAATTGCTCTCTAAATATGTATGACTTATTAGTGTGGGAGAAAATAAGCTTTATATGATCTTGTGATGTGGAAGAAATAAAAGCGACAGACTGCATAATAAAGGTCCATATCACAAGTGGCAATATAAAGTGACATTCTTTCGCATTAAGATTTTGTGCATCCAACCCTGAAAGTGCATGACAACCTCTGCTTCCCTCTGCGAAGGGCCTATCTTTTACTTTTATCTTCTACCTTATGCAAGAGTCGTGGTGATCTTCACCTTTCCTTTTTACATTTTATCCTTTGGCAAGCACATTGTGTTGGAAAGATCCTGATATATATATATATATATATATATATATATATATATATATATATAATTGGATGTAAGTTAGCATGAACTATTATTGTTGACATTACCCTTGAGGTAAAAGGTTGGGAGGCGAAACTATAAGCCCCTATCTTTCTCCGTGTCCGATTAAAACTCCGTAACCACAAGTATTGTGTGAGTGTTAGCAATTGTGAAAGACTAAATGATAGTTGAGTATGTGGACTTGCTGAAAAGCTCTTATATTGACTCTTTCCTATGTTATGATAAATTGCAATTGCTTCAATGACTGAGATTAGAGTTTGTTAGTTTTCAATGAAGTTTATGATTCATACTTGAAATTGTGATTGAATTGTCACTTTAGCATAAGAGATCATATGATATATATATATATATGTGTGTGTGTGTGTGTGTGTGTGTGTGTGTGCGTGTGTTGTTATTGTTCTAAGAATGATCATGATGCCCTCATGTCCGTATTTTATTTTTGTCGACAACTCTATCTCTAAACATGTGGACATATTTTTCGATTTCGGCTTTCGCTTGAGGACAAGCGAGGTCTAAGCTTGGGGGAGTTGATACGTCCATTTTGCATCATGCTTTTATATTGATATTTATTGCATTATGGGTTGTTATTACACATTATGTCTCAATACTTATGCCTATTCTCTCTTATTTTATAAGGTTTACATGAAGAGGGGGAATGCCGGCAGCTGGAATTCTGGGTTGGAAAAGGAGCAAATATTAGAGACCTATTCTGCACATCTCCAAAAGTCCTGAAACTACACGGGAGTTATTTCCAGAATATATAAAAAATACTGAGCAAAGAAAATACCAGAGGGGGCCCACACCATGGACACGAGGGTGGGGGGCGCCCTACCCCCCTAGGCGCGCCCCCTACCTCGTGGGCCCCCTGGTGGCCCTCTGATGCCCATCTTTTGCTATGTGGAGTCTTTCGTCCAAGAAAAAATCATAAGTAAGCTTTCAGGACGAGACTCTGCCGCCACGAGGCGGAACCTTGGCGGAACCAATCTAGGGCTCCGGCGGAGCTGTTCTGCCGGGGAAACTTCCCTCCGGGAGGGGGAAATCATCACCATTGTCATCACCAACGATCCTCTCATCGGGAGGGGGTCAATCTCCACCAACATCTTCACTAGCACCATCTCATCTCAAACCCTAGTTCATCTCTTGTATCCAATCTTTGTATCCAAACCTCAGATTGGTACCTGTGAGTTGCTAGTAGTGTTGATTACTCCTTGTAGTTGATGCTAGTTGGTTTACTTGGTGGAAGATCATATGTTCAGATCCATTATGCATATTAATACCCCTCTGATTATGAACATGAATATGCTTTGTGAGTAGTTACGTTTGTACCTGAGGACATGGGAGAAGTCTTGCTATTAGTAGTTGCTACCTCTTGAGCATTGCGTTGGTTTTCCCTTGAAGAGGAATGGGTGATGCAGTAAAGTAGCGTAAGTATTTCCCTCAGTTTTTGAGAACCAAGGTATCAATTTAGTAGGAGACCACACTCGAGTCCCATGCACCTACACAAACAAATAAGAACCTCACAAGGGGTTGTCAATCCCTTCACGGTCACTTACGAGAGTGAGATCTGATAGATATGATAAGATAATATTTTTGGTATTTTTGTGATAAAGAGTAAAAGTAAATAATGCAAAGATAAAAGACGACAGAAAATAGCTTGTTGACGGAAGATTAATATGATGGAAAATAGACCCGGGGGCCATAGGTTTCACTAGTGGCTTCTCTCAAGAGCATAAGTATTACGGTGGGTAAACGAATTACTGTCGAGCAATTGATAGAATTGAGCATAGTTATGAGAATATCTAGGTATGATCATATATATAAGCATCATGTCTGAGACAAGTAGACCGAAACGATTTTGCATCTACTACTATTACTCCACACATCAACCGCTATCCAGCATGCATCTAGAGTATTAAGTTCATAAGAACAGAGTAATGCTTTAAGCAAGATGACATGATGTAGAGGGATAAACTCATGCAATATGATATAAACCCCATCTTTTTATCCTCGATGGCAACAATACAATACATGTCGTTTCCCTTTCTGTCACTGGGATCGAGCACCGCAAGATTGAACCCAAAGCTAAGCACTTCTCCCATTGCAAGAAAGATCAATCTAGTAGGCCAAACCAAACTGATAATTCGAAGAGACTTGCAAAGATAACCAATCATACATAAAAGAATTCAGAGCAGATTCAAATATTGTTCGTAGATAAACTTGATCATAAACTCACAATTCATCGGATCTCGACAAACACACCGCAAAAGAAGATTACATCGAATAGACCTCCAAGAAGATCGAGGAGACCTTTGTATTGAGATCCGAAGAGAGAGAAGAAGTCATATAGCTAATAACTATGGACCCGAAGGTCTGAGGTAAACTACTCACACATCATCGTAGAGGCTGTGGTGTTGATGTAGAAGCCCTCCGTGATCAATGCCCCCTCCGGCGGAGCGCCGGAAAAGGCCCCAAGATGGGATCTCACGGGTACAGAAGGTTGCGGTGGTGGAAATAGGGTTTTGGCTCCGTATATGATGTTTCCAGGGTATATGGGTATATATAGGACGAAGAAGTACGTCGGTGGAGCAACAAGGGGCCCACGAGGGTGGAGGGCGCGCCCCCCTACCTCGTGCCTTCCTCGTTGATTGCTTTACGTAGACTCCAAGTCCTCTGGATCACGTTTGTTCCAAAAATCACATTCCCGAAGGTTTCATTCCGTTTGGACTCCGTTTGATATCCTTTTCCTTCGAAACACTAAAATAGGCAAAAAAACAGCAATTTGGGATGGGCTTCCGGTTAATAGGTTAGTCCCAAAAATAATATAAAAGCGTATAATAAAGCCCAATAAACATCTAAAACATAATATAACATAGCATGGAATAATCAAAAATTATAGATACGTTGGAGACGTATCAAGCATCCCAAGCTTAATTCCTGCTCGTCCTCGAGTAGGTAAATGATAAAAACAGAATTTTTGATGTGGAATGCTACTTGGCATAATTTTCAATGTAACCCTCTTAATTATAGTATGAATATTCAGATCCGAAAGATTCATGATAAAAGTTTAATATTGACATAAAAGTAATAATACTTCAAGCATACTAACTAAGCAATTATGTCTTCTCAAAATAACATGGCCAAAGAAAGTTCATCCATACAAAATCATATAGTTTGGTCATGCTCCATTTTCATCACACAAGAATGCTCTCATCATGCACAACCTCGATGATAAGCCAAGCAATTGTTTCATACTTTAGTAATCTCAAACTTTTTCAACTTTCACGCAATACATGAGCGTGAGCCATGGATATAGCACTATGGGTGGAATAGAATATAATGATGGTGGTTATGTGGAGAAGACAAAAGGGAGAAAGTCTCACATCAACGCGGCTAATCAACGGGCTATGGAGATGCCCATCAATTGATGTTAATGTGAGGAGTAGGGATTGCCATGCAACGGATGCACTAGAGTTACAAATGTATGAAAGCCCAACAAAATAAACTAAGTGGGTGTGCATCCAACTTGCTTGCTCACGAAGACCTAGGGCATTTGAGGAAGCCCATTGTTAGAATATACAATCCAAGTTCTATAACGAAAAATGCCCACTAGTATATGAAAGTGACAAAATAAGAGACTGTCTATCATAAAGATCATGGTGCTACTTTGAAGCACAAGTATGAAAAAGGATATATAGTAGCATTGCCCCTTTTTATTTCCTTTTCCTTTTTGGGCCTTTCTTTCTTTATTTTGGCATTTCTTCCCTTTTTTATTGGGATAATGCTCTATGAATGATGATCATCACACTTCTATTCATTTACAACTCAATGATTACAACCCGATACTAGAACAAAGTATGACTCTATATGAATGCCTCCGACAGTGTACCGGGATGGGCAATGAATCAAGAGTGACATGTATGAAATAATATTCATGGTGGCTTTGCCACAAATACGATGCCAACTACATGATCATGCAAGGCAATATGACAATGATGAACATGTCATGATAAACGGAACGGTGGAAAGTTGCATGGCAATATATCTCAGAATGGCTATGGAAATGGCATAATAGGTAGGTATGGTGGCTGTTTTGAGGAAGATATAAGGAGGCTTATGTGTGATAGAGCGTATTGTATCATGGGGTTTGGATGCACCGGCGAAGTTTTCACCAACTCTCAAGGTGAGAAAGGGCAATGCACGGTACCGAAGAGGCTAGCAATGATGGAAGGTTAAGAGTGTGTATAATCCATGGACTCAACATTAGTCATAAAGAACTCACATACTTATTGCAAAAATCTACAATTCATCAAAAATCAAGCACTACTCACATGCTCCTAGGGGGATAGATTGGTAGGAAAAGACCATCAATCGTCCCTGACCGCCACTCATAAGGAGGACACTCAAAGAACACCTCATGTTTCAAATTTGTTACATAACATTTACCATACGTGCATGCTACGGGACTTGCAAACTTCAACACAAGTATTTCTCAAATTCACATCTACTCAACTAACACAACTTTAATATCACTACCTCCATATCTCAAAACAATTATCAAGCATCAAACTTCTCTTAGTATTGAACACACTCATAACAAAGTTTTTACTAATCTTGAATACCTAGCATATTAGGACTCATCTCACAATTAAAGCAAATTACCATGCTGTTTTGTAGGACTCTAAAAATAATATAAGTGAAGCACGAGAGAACAATAATTTCTATAAAACAAATCCACCATCGTGCTCTAAAAGATGTAAGTGAAGTACTAGAGCAAAAACTATATAGCTCAAAAGATATAAGTGAAGCACATAGAGTATTCTAATAATTCTGAATCATGTGTGTCTCTCTCAAAAGGTGTGTACATAAAGAATGATTGTGGTAAACTAAAAATCAAAGACTCAAATCATACAAGATGCTTCAAGCAAAACACATATCATGTGGTGAATAAAAATATAGCTCCAAGTAAAGTTACCGATGGACGAAGACGAAAGAGGGGATGCCTTCCGGGGCATCCCCAAGCTTTGGCTTTTTGGTGTCCTTATATTATCTTGGGGTGCCATGGGCATCCCCAAGCTTAGGCTCTTGCCACTCCTTGTTCCATAATCCATCAAATCTTTACCCAAAACTTGAAAACTTCACAACACAAAACTTAACAGAAAATCTCGTGAGCTCCGTTAGCGAAAGAAAACAAAACACCACTTCAAGGTACTGTATTGAACTCATTATTTATTTATATTGGTGTTAAACTTACTGTATTACAACTTCTCTATGGTTTATAAACTATTTTACTAGCCATAGATTCATCAAAATAAGCAAACAACACACGAAAAACAGAATCTATCAAAAACAGAATAGTCTGTAGTAATCTGTAACTAACGCAAGCTTCTGTAACTCAAAAAATTCTACAAAAATAGGACGACCTAGAAAATTTGTATATTGATCTACTGCAATTTTAATCAGTATTTTATCACGTTCTGGTGATTTTTCACAATTATTTTCGTGAACAGAAAGTTTCTGGAATTTTCAGCAAGATCAAATAACTATCATCCAAGAAGATCCTATAGGTTTAACTTGGCACAAACACTAATTAAAACATAAAAAACAAATCTAACCATAGGCTAGGTCAAATATTTATTCCTAAACAGAAGCAAAAAGCAAAAAACTAAAATAAAATTGGGTTGCCTCCCAACTAGCGCTATCGTTTAACGCCCCTAGCTAGGCATAAAAGCGAAGATAGATCTAGGTATTGCCATCTTTGGTAGGCAATCCATAAGTGGCTCTCATAATAGATTCATATGGTAATTTAACTTTCTTTCTAGGGAAGTGTTCCATGTGTTTCCTTAACGGAAATTGGAATATAATATTCCTTCCTTCATATCAATAATTGCACCAATCGTTCTAAGGAAAAACCAAGAATAATAGGACATGAAGGATTGCAATCTATGTCAAGAACAATGAAATCTATGGGCACATAGTTCCTATTTGCAACAATAAGAACATGATTAATTCTTCCCATAGGTTTCTTAATAGTGGAATCCGCAAGGTGCAAGTTCAAAGAACAATCATCAAATTCACGAAATCCTAGCAAATCACACAAAGTTTTTGGGATCGTGGAAACACTAGAGCCCAAATCACGCAAAGCATAACATTCATGATCTTTTAATTTTAATTTTAATAGTAGGTTCCCACTCATCATAAATTTTTCTAGGGATAGAAACTTCCAACTCAAAATTTTCTTCATAAGATTGCATCAAAGCATCAATGATATGTTTAGTAAAAGCTTTATTTTGACTATAAGCATGAGGAGAATTTAGCACGGATTGCAACAAGGAAATACAATCTATCAAAGAGAAATTATCATAATTAAATTCCTTGAAATCCAAAATAGTGGGTTCATTGATATCTAAAGTTTTAACTTCTTCAATCCCACTTTTACCAAATTTCACATCAAGATCTAAAAACTCCGAATTTTTGAACGCCTTCTAGGTAAAGGTGGGTCATCTTCAGTCCCCTCATTATCAAGATTCATATTGCAAAACAAAGATTTAATAGGAGATACATCAATAACTTTTAGATCTTCATCTTTATTCTCATAAAAATTAGAAGAACACGCTTTCACAAAGCAATCTTTCTTAGCACGCATCCTAGCGGTTCTTTCTTTGCACTCATCAATGAAAATTCTCACGGATTTGAGAGACTCATTGATATCATGCTTAGGTGGAATAGATCTATGTTTCAAAGAATCAACATCAAGAGAAATTCTATCAACGTTCCTAGCCAATTCATCAACCTTAACCAAATTTTCTTCAAGCAAAGCATTGAAATTCTTTTGTGAATTCATAAAATCCTTAACACTAGTCTCAAATTCAGAGGGCATCTTATTAAAATTTCCATAAGAATTGTTGTAGGAATTACCATAATTATTAGAGGAATTACTAGGGAATGGCCTAGGATTAAAGTTTCCTCTATACGCATTGTTACCAAAATTATTCCTACCAACAAAATTTGCATCCATAGATTCATTATTATTCTCAATCAAAGTAGACAAAGGCATATCATTAGGATCAGAAGAAACACTTTTAGTAGCAAATAATTTCATAAGTTCATCCATCTTTTTCCACTCAAAACATTAATTTCTTATATTGCATGCACTTTTTTATTAGTAGATCTTTCGGTGTGCCATTGAGAATAATTAACCATAATATTATCTAGGAGTTTAGTAGCTTCTCCTAAAGTGATTTCCATAAAAGTGCCCCCCACGGCCGAATCTAAAAGATTTCTAGAAGCAAAATTCAATCCGGCATAAATTTTTTGTATAATCATCCAAAGATTCAAACCATGTGTAGGGCAATTACGTATCATTAATTTCATCCTCTCCCAAGCTTGTGCAACATGTTCATGATTAAGTTGCTTAAAATTCATGATATCATTTCTAAGAGAGATGATTTTAGCGGGAGGAAAATATTTAGAGATAAAAGCATCTTTGCACTTATTCCATGAATCAATACTATTTTTAGGCAAAGACGAAAACCAAACTTTAGCACGATCTCTAAGCGAACAAGGAAATATCTTCAACTTAACAATATCATTGTCCACATATTTCTTCTTTTGCATATCACACAAATCAACGAAGCTATTCAGATGGGTTGCGGCATCTTCACTAGGAAGGCCGAAAAACAGATCTTTCATGACAAGATTCAACAAAGCAGTATTAATTTCACAAGATTCAGCATCGGTAAGAGGAGCAATCGGAGTGCTAATAAAATTATTGTTGTTGGTATTGGTAAAGTCACACAATTTAGTATTATCTTGAGCCATTGTGACAAGCAAGCAATCCAACACACAAGCAAACAAGAAGCAAGAGAAAAAGAGGAGAACGGGAAAGAGAGGGCAAATAAAACGGCAAGGGTGAAGTGGGGGAGAGGAAAACGAGAGGCAAATGGCAAATAATGTAATGCGAGGGATAAGAGTTTGTGATGGGTACTTGGTATGTCTTGACTTGTGCGTAGACTCCCCGGCAACGACGCCAGAAATCTTTGTTGCTACCTCTTGAGCATTGCGTTGGTTTTCCCTTGAAGAGGAAAGGGTGATGCAGTAAAGTAGCGTAAGTATTTCCCTCGGTTTTTGAGAAACAAGGTATCAATCTAGTAGGAGACCACGCTCGAGTCCCACGCACCTACACAAACAAATAAGAACCACGCAACCAACGCGATAAAGGGGTTGTCAATCCCTTCACGGTCGCTTACGAGAGTGAGATCTGATAGATATGATAAGATAATATTTTTGGTATTTTTGTGATAAAGAGTAAAAGCAAATAATGCAAAGATAAAAGACGACAGAAAATAGCTTGTTGATGGAAGATTAATATGATGGAAAATAGACCCGGGGGCCATAGGTTTCACTAGTGGCTTCTCTCAAGAGCATAAGTATTACGGTGGGTAAATGAATTACTGTCGAGCAATTGATAGAATTGAGCATAGTTATGAGAATATCTAGGTATGATCATGTATATAGGCATCACGTCCGAGACAAGTAGACTGAAACGATTCTGCATCTACTACTATTACTCCACACATCGACCGCTATCCAGCATGCATCTAGAGTATTAAGTTCATAAGAACAAAGTAATGATTTAAGCAAGATGACATGATGTAGAGGGATAAACTCATGCAATATGGTATAAACCCCATCTTTTTATCCTCGATGGCAACAATACAATACGTGTTGTTTCCCTTTCTGTCACTAGGATCGAGCACCGCAAGATTGAACCCAAAGCTAAGCACTTCTCCCATTGCAATAAAGATCAATCTAGTAGGCCAAACCAAATTGATAATTCGAAGAGACTTGCAAAGATAACCAATCATACATAAAAGAATTCAGAGGAGATTCAAATATTATTCATAGATAAACTTGATCATAAACCCACAATTCATCGAATCTCGACAAACACACCGCAAAAGAAGATTACATCGAATATATCTCCAAGAAGATCGAGGAGAACTTTGTATTGAGATCCAAAGAGAGAGAAGAAGCCATCTAGCTAATAACTATGGACCCGAAGGTCTGAGGTAAACTACTCACACATCATCGGAGAGGCTATGGTGTTGATGTAGAAGCCCTCCATGATCAATGCCCCCTCCGGCGGAGCGCCAGAAAAGGCCCCAAGATGGGATCTCATGGGTACAGAAGGTTGCGGTGGTGGAAATAGGGTTTTGGCTCCGTATATGATGTTTCCAGGGTATATGGGTATATATAGGAGGAAGAAGTACGTTGGTGGAGCAACGAAGGGCCCACGAGGGTGGAGGGTGCACCCAGGGGGTAGGCGCGCCCCCCCTACCTCGTGCCTTCGTCGTTGATTGCTTTACATAGACTCCAAGTCCTCTGGATCATGTTTGTTCCGAAAATCATTTTCCCGAAGGTTTCATTCCGTTTGGACTCCGTTTGATATCCTTTTCCTTCGAAACACTGAAATAGGCAAAAAACAGCAATTTGGGATGGGCCTCTGGTTAATAGGTTAGTCCCAAAAATAATATAAAAGCGTATAATAAAGCCCAATAAACATCTAAAACAGAATATAACATAGCATGGAACAATCAAAAATTATAGATACATTGGAGACGTATCAGTAGTCATGTGAATTTGGTATTCGTTCGAGATTTTGATGAGATGTATGTTGTCTCTCCTCTAGTGGTGTCATGTGAACGTCAACTACATGACACTTCACCATTGTTTGGGCCTAGAGGAAGGCATTGGAAAGTAATAAGTATATGATGGGTTGCTAGAGTGACAGAAGCTTAAACCCTAGTTTATGCGTTGCTTCATAAGGGGCTGATTTGGATCCATATGTTTCATGTTATGGTTAGGTTTACCTTAATACTTCTTTTGTAGTTGCGGATGCTTGCAATAGGAGTTAATTATAAGTGGGATGTTTGTCCAAGTAAGGACAACACCCAAGCACCGGTCCACCCACATATCAAATTATCAAAGTACCGAACGCGAATCATATGAGCGTGATGAAAACTAGCTTGACGATAATTCCCATGTGTCTTCGGGAGCGCTTTTCTCTATATAAGAGTTTGTCCAGGCTTGTCCTTTGCTACAAAAAGGATTGGGCCATCTTTCTGCACTTTATTTACACTTGTTACTTGTTGCTCGTTACCAATTACCTTATCACAAAACTATATGTTACCGATAATTTCAGTGCTTGTAGAGAATACCTTGCTGAAAACCGCTTATCATTTCCTTCTGCTCCTTGTTGGGTTCGACACTCTTACTTATCGAAAGGACTTCGATAGATCCCCTATACTCATGGGTCATCACGCTGCGGCCCGTCGGAGCGACGCAGCGGTAGCCCGATGCTCGATCGGTGGAGAGACGCACTGAATTCATGGATGATCTTCACGGGACCTGTGGTGGCCCGCGCAACCGACAGGCCAGGTCAGGCGCGCGGCGTAGATGGGGCAGATCTCGGTGGACAGGTGATCAAGCTGACCGCACGCGAGGTCGAGGTAGCTGCTTGATGATGATCTAGGTATCCGCGGCATGCGTCGGGCGGACGGACTGACATACGCGTGCAACCGGCGCGGACATGCACTGTTTAGAAGGCCGATAGACGCATACACACATACACGTGAGGAGCCACATCCCACACCTGGGTACACGTGCAGCCACACAAATCAAGCATGCAACGTGCATGAGCACTTGAGCCGCCAAACATGCATGATGCATCACGTGTGTTGGGGATATGACTATTTGATATGACCCGCCCAGGAGGGGCCGGGTCAACCATTATGGCAGTTCATCTATTATGAAGCCCAAGAGTATACTAAGATGGCGGTTCATAGATAGGCTTGTAAGAGGCCCAAGTCCAGAGGCGGCTTAAGGCCCGTAAGTATAAACCGCCATGTACGTGTAGACTTGTAATGTAAGGCATGTAAGACACATCACCGAGCCGGACACATTGTATGAGCCGGCCGGGACTCTGTAGGCCGCAAGGCGTCAACCCATATATATAAGGGGATGACCCGGCAACGGCTTAGGGCAAGAAACATCAAATCGAAAGCCAGGCAAAGCATGTTTGCTCCCTGGTAATCGAAACCCTAGCAATACCACCTCGAACTGGAGTAGGCCTTTACCTTCACCGCAAGGGGCCGAACCAGTATAAACTCTCTGTGTCCTTTGTCCCATTAACCCCTTTAAGCTAACCTCGTCGCAATGGCTACACAACTAAGTCCTTCCATGAGGACATCTGTCGTGACACTTCCACGACAGTTGGCGCCCACTGTGGGCTCGCGCATGGTGGTTTTGAGTTCTTAAAGGGCAGCTTCAAAGGGCTCAAGGGATACGCTATGGGCCGGATGACCAAGAGTCGTTGCGGCAAGCTCTACATCGATGATGCAGGCTGGGGCCCTGAGGTTGGATTAATTGAGTACGGGTATAGGGTCCCCTTTGGCGGAATCCACGTCTTCATCGGCAAGATTGGCAAGCCGAGCCCTGAGCCAGACATCTGCACCGACATCATCGAGACGGCTCAGCGTGCACGACTCGCCCGGGCTCAACCCGTCGTAAGGCATGTCTTCGTTGGGTTCACCCATGGGGCTGAGTTGGAAGGCTCTGTCTCTGGCGGTGAGATGTAAATCTGCTCTGAGGATGAGTCCACAGGCGAGACCAATTCAATGTATCGACTGCAAGATGGACGGCTTGGGGGTTGTTCAGATGGCGACAATATTCCAGACCCCCATGAGCCGCCGAACAGGGTGGCGATCTTCATGGCAGGTACCTAGCCGGTTCTCATCTCGACAGCCGCCGCGGCTATAACATCTGGTGCGGCAGCAATGACAACTGCAGGTGCTGGTGGGTCAGCCCGTCCGACGGCTCAAGTTTTAACAGATCTATTGGATGCTCTGGCGACTCTGATGGAGGTTGAGGTAACCCCAGACAACCAGGAGCAACACAAAGTAGAGATAATCAAGTTTCGTGATGAGATAGCGCATGCTAAGGCAGATATAGTGGCAGAAAACGCCAGGATGGTTGCGGAGCGGGCCGTTTTGGACGCCCAAGCATAGCTGATTCAAGCAGATTCATATCGGCTCATGGTATATCAGAACGCTTCACAAGAGGTCTTGAGGAGAAAGCACCGGAGTCATTTGCCCTTGGTTTATGAGTCGAGGGACCTCTTCAACACCCCTGGAGCAGGGGTCAGTAACCCACCGGTGGTGAATCAGATGGTTGAACCGCCTAGCCAGCCGCATATGAACAGCACTCCGCCTCAGCATGTGGTGACACCATCGGGTCATTACTCCACCCCTTTGGACAACATGATTGCTGCGGCTACATGATTGGCGGCTCTGCCAGTCGAGGGTGAAACTCCAGCAGCGGTTGAAACCCGAAGGGCCAGGGAGATTCTTCAAACAGCTGTGGTACAGTGGCAGACCTATTCTTACATTCGTGATCGGATTCATGCGACCACTCGCCCAAGCCGGAGCTACAACAGGCACATTGACTCGCCAGCGGTCTCAAGTACTGAACAACGCCGTAACCAACCTCATGGGCATGACCCAGTGCACAATGGAGTCAATGCACAGGATTTGGTGGACCAGGCCAGAACACGTTGGGAGGCTGAGCTGGCGGCTCAACTGGCGGCTCATCGGCACACGCTGGTTTACCCGACAGCTTCAATTGAGGCAGGTGTGACTTCCAAGGCTTTCGGTGTGCCGTGTCAAACAGCAGCTATACGAAACGAGCGTCTGCCCAAGGACTTCAAAGGCCCTCAGAAGGTGCCTAATTACACGCCCGATCAACCCCCTGA
This sequence comes from Triticum aestivum, assembly GCF_018294505.1. Classification (NCBI taxonomy): domain Eukaryota; kingdom Viridiplantae; phylum Streptophyta; class Magnoliopsida; order Poales; family Poaceae; genus Triticum; species Triticum aestivum. Next base: position 593,125,560 of record NC_057803.1, on the reverse strand, counting down.
GGCGTGGGTGGAAAGTTATGAGATGGCTATGGAAATGTTGGATGTCAGCGAGGCCGCGTACGCCAAGTACTTCACCATGATGTTAGAGGGGATGGCTCACACCTGGTTAAAGGGGTTGTCGGCTAACTCCATGTGACACCCCAAAAATTTGGCCTTGTTTTATTAAATTAAAATTTTGCCAGGAATTAAAACTTTGGATTTCTGAGTTCCATTTTGATTTTTTTAACTCATTTCCTTCCCTGTTGTGATGAGTTTTTCCCAAAGAGAAAACTTTTCAAATATGTTATTGGACTTGTTTAACCTCTCAAGAAAAACTTTCCTTTTACCAGTATAACTAATTAACTAATTTAATTGCTTGATCTTTACTTTCTTGAAAATAGTTTTTCAAGGTTAAATGGCCATATTTGTACCACAACCATTTGATAGATTCACTTAAAATTCCCACAAAAATTTGGATATGTCATGTGATGTTTTTAAATCACTTTTAATCAAAGATATATTTCATTCATGAAATATTTTGAGCCCTACACTCAATTTTGCTTCTCTGGTCCAGAGTGCATTTTGCACTACAACCCTTTTAAATATTTCTTTAAAACATCTACCAAAATTAGGGGAGGTTAGTAGGAGCCTATTATTCCACTTTGTGCAAAAAACCTATTTATGTTCTTTGAAAAATTTGAGTGAATCAACCTCATCTTCATTCTGGACCAACTGGATGGTTTGTACTGCAACCATATTTTTGCTTGCTCTTTAGCCCTTGATTCTTTCTCCTACTTGTAGTCCTCCATGTTAAACCCTTAAGTCCAGGAGCATGCACCTTTTGGATCATTTTTGGTTCATGTAATAATGCTATTTACTTCCTGTCCAGTATTGAAGTTTTGTAAAACTTACACTAACAAGTTTCTCCTTTTGTCCAAATAACCTCACCACTCTCTCTTGCATCTAAGGAGATCTTGATCTGGAGATTTGGGCCACCCCAAGAGTTGCTTAGAAGCCTTTAACATTTTGTCAAACACCCGGTGTGCATGGCCAGTTTTGACATGATTTTGTCTTTGCATTGTGACCTTGCACCTCGGATCATACTAGCATGTCCACTAGGATTCCAGTTGCTCCTAACCTGGGTCTGTTAATTGCCAGCCTCGACCGCGACCTCTAGCGTGCTCTGGCATAGTGTCGAACACGTCCCGTGCACGCCCGGAGCGCGAGCAGAGCGCGCGTATTGCACGACCCGCGCCCGAGCTGACACGCTGGCCCCACGGCTTTGGCCCGCTCTGCAGCACCTCGCCACGCACTCTCCTTCTCACCGCAACATGCCAAGCAGCCCCGCCGCGTCCCGACAGGCCAAGCGCTAGCCGCCGCCGCCGCCCGACAGCCTCTGGCCATGTCGGCGCCACCAAAGCCACTCCCGCTCGCCACCTGGCCCCTGGAGCAGCGCCCACTCGTCCACTAGCTCTTGTCGTCATCCCCAGCCACGCCACGTTGCCCTGCAAGCTACAGAACGTCGGTTCGCCGAAGAGCTTATCCGGCCGCCGCGGAACCGACCTCCATCGCCTATTTAAGGAAGCCCCGAGCGTCTCCGAGCCCTCAGGTAGCCTCACGCCATCTCACTAGCGCCCCCATCGCCACCAATTGGAGGGGAGCAGGTCTTCTTCAACCTCTCCGGTCAGTTCGGCCACCGCCGCCTCCCGGCTCCGTTCGGCGCAACCAGAGCTTCCCCCTCTCCAATCTCTTCACCAGAAGCCTTCTCTGCCTCCCCCGAACACTTTCCCCTACTCCATTTCGATCGAGAACCACCGCCGCCCCGAAACCACTTTTCCCCGAAGCTTTCCTCTGCCGAGGAGCTCACCGCCGACAGCTCACGCCGTCCCCGCCGACCCAGCAACTACCAATAGGATCGCCCTCGATCCGCGGATCCATCCCCGCCCTCCAGAGGCCGCGAGGAGCCGCCGCTCGCCGGCGTTGGTCGCCGGAGTGCCGCCTCCGCTCGGGACAAAGGGAGAAGGAGGAGGGCGGACTAGTCAAACCTGACTAGTGGGCCCTCTGGACCCACTGTCAGCGACCTCGTGTCTGTCCACGTGGTTAAGTGGAGGCATAAAGCCTCAAGTACGCCTCCTTTGCACCGAAAGCGTATTTCTATCTGAAACGTTTTCTTTTCTGTTTTATTTTAAATAACAGATTTTGACCACAACTTTGACTGGCTATAACTTTTTAAATATAACTCCAAATGAGTTGATTCTTTTTCCTACCTTCCTCAAATTTGGTCTAGTTTATTTTAAGATTTATTTAAGAATTTTTCAAACAACTTTTTTGTACTGTTTTTGAAATGTGTGTTAATTCAAATATATTTTCAAATAGGATTTTGGGGAGAAAGAAGAAACTTTCAAAAGTTTTGGAGTGCACCCTGCCTTTCCACACAATGAAGGCAAGCATTCTGAATCCCGTCATAATATTTTTGGTGTGATCATTGATACATTTATAACACCACCGCATTTTGAAGGACTTATTATTTCATGTGATATGATCATATGCATTGGTGCATGTTATTGATTTCCATGCTATTGGAAATGAACACACTTGTGATGATAATCACCCTCATGTGCCTTGCATGCATACCGGCAGGAACCCGGGAAAACCTCTGTCTTGGGTAGGCATGAGGTTGCCGCCGGTCTCCGTCGGGACGGTTATGTCTGGTATGGCATGGTAAGGTGATATGAGAGGTGACTCTGTTGGATGAAATATATTCGTTATGCTAATCATGTAGGGAATACTTGAACCTCCTGAGTCGACCTAGATCGAGTCTTGTTCCAGTAACCCCCATACTTGTTTCGTACTACCACTCGTCTCTACAGCAAGTAGAGTACGGTTCAGTAAGTTGTTAACCTCTTTCTAGCACACACCGTACAGAGAGGCCATGGTGGAAGGTACCGGTTGTAGCTGGTAGGCAAGCCACCTGGTCCGGGGGCATGGGTGTTTCCGGTTGGGACCGAGAGGGGAGGCCACCCCTTAGAGCGCGCGATATAAATTTGATCCCATGCTACGCGAGGTTGTAGCCTCCCCACTTAGAGTTTGCTTAACAGGTGTCGTGGGTGATTCCAGACACGTGTGAGATAAGCTAGTGTGTGCAAGTTAAGTGTGTTTTCAAACAAAAGACCGTAGACGGAATTAGTCCCGATGGACTAAAGAAATCCGTTACTCGTGGGTAAAGAGTACATTCTCTGCAGAGAATAAGCCTATTCGAATAGCCGTGTCCATGGTTAAGGATTACAGTCTGGGATGGGTCAGGTGTCGGTCTTAGTGTCGGTCTTCGGAGGTGAAACTGTTAACCAGAAATGGAATTACCACTCGTGACTTGTGATAACTATGATTATTATTATTGTTGACTAACCCGTGATATTATTGTTATTACCGAGTATCTCTGAGATGGTTCTACCTCCGGGATATTCATTATGATTGTTTCCTTTAAAGCCCTTTATGTGGTGTCGCTCAGACGCCCGACTGTGGCATTTCTTTTAAAGCCCTTTATGTGGTGTCGCTCAGACGCCCGACTGTGGCATTTCTTTTAAAGCCCTTTATGTGGTGTCGCTCAGACGCCCGACTGTGGCATTTCTTTTAAAGCCCTTTATGTGGTGTCGCTCAGACGCCCGACTGTGGCATTTCTTTTAAAGCCCTTTATGTGGTGTCGCTCAGACGCCCGACTGTGGCATTTCTTTTAAAGCCCTTTATGTGGTGTCGCTCAGACGCCCGATTGTGGCATTTCTTTTAAAGCCCTTTATGTGGTGTCGCTCAGACGAAAGACTGTGGCATTTCTTTTAAAGCCCTTTATGTGGTGTTGCTAAGACGCCCGACTGTGGCATTGCTTGTTATTTACTTTATAAATTTTAATACTACAATGTTATTGTAATTTTATAAATAACTTGCTTGAACGCATCAAAGTTTCATTTATCTTTTGTGACTGACGTCATGAGCATAAAATATTTTCAGCACATCATTGTTATATTATACCTGTGTTCATAATGTTTGCGAGTACATTCAAAGTACTCATTGGCTTGCCCCTGGCTATTGTCTTGGCCAGATTTTCTTGCACGGAGAGGAGCGACGCGATGCCAGCCCCGGAACCCACTCAATGGAGATAGCAGCCTCGCGAAGATAGGAGTTAACCTGGTCAGCTGTTCCCGTGGGAAATGGAGTCCCATAGACACGGATGTTTCACAACCCGCTTCCGCCATCAACCACTAGAAACCATTTGTTGTACTCACAGGCCAGAATGGTCTTGTACTACATATTTTGTATTTTGCTTGGAATTTCTACATCAAGTTGGAGCCTCATCAGCTAACAGTAATCCTGGGGCTGATGAGCACGACGGTCTTTTCTGGAAATTTATTACCCGGAAAACCGGTCGTGGCACTCCATCGGGTCATGGGCGGAGCTAAAGGCCCGGTTTATCCAGAATTTTAGAGACATGTGCAAGCAGCCTATGTTGATTGTGGATTTGGTTTCTTGTGTGCAGGCCGAGGGCGAGTCAACGACCAGCTGGGTGCGCCGGGTCTCGACCATCATACATTCTTCAGATAATATCAATGTCGGCTCAGTGGTTCTAATGTTGAAGAAAAATTGCCGGTCCATTCCACTCAAGCGGAAGCTTGGGCGGCTCAAGCGTCATTGCAATGACATGGGGGAGTTAATGCTGGCTCTTGTAAAATATGCCGACTCTGATGGTACCAAGGACCCCGATTTCGAGGATGAAAAATCGGGAAAGGGAAAGAAGAGTAACGGCGTGAAGGACAACAATATAATTCTACCAATCAGGGCGACAACAGTAAGCGCAAAGCTGATGACTTTGTGCCTAACACCGATGCGCGCAATTATAACCAACGTTGTAAGGGACAAACGGCTCCGAGGATAGGATTCGACCTTGAGGCAATGTTAAATCAGCCGTGTCCGAAACACAGAACGGATCGGAAGCCGGCTACTCATTCGTGAAAAGATTGCAGCATAATGAGAAGCTTTAGGGAGTCCATCCAGCGCCACCATGGCCCGAACGGTGGATCAGGGTCCGGTTCTCATGGTCCGGGCATGGAGGTGGTGGTTCAAGTTCCGAGTTTCAAGGTCATGGCAACCAGGGTGGTTACAATCAGTAGAGTAATCAGGGGAGTCAACAGCAGCAGCAGTCTGGTTATCAGACCAACCCGAAGCATTTAAATAATGGACAATACCACGTCTTCACCACTAGCTTGTGTAAGCGAGATCAGAAGCTTCATAAGAGGGTCGTGAACGCGATTGAGCCAGTGGTGCCACGTTATTTGAGGTGGTCAGAACAACCTATTGTGTGGAGTCGCGAGGATTATCCGCCTCGGGTTGATAATCCGGGTCATCTGGCTCTGGTGGTAGCACCTCAGGTTGGGGGCTATAAATTTACTAAGGTGCTCATGGATGGAGGTAGCAGCATTAACATCCTTTATTATGAGACCTTCCGTCGCATGGGACTAACAGATAAAAATCTTAAGCCGTCAAACACTGTCTTCCATGGTGTGGTGCCGGGTAAGTCGGCCTACCCGATGGGTAAGATATCTTTGGAAGTTGCCTTTGGAGATGAGCATGATTCCAGGTCCGAAACTTTAACCTTTGAAGTGGTCAAGATCAAGAGCCCTTATCATGCTCTGTTTGAGCGGCCGGCTTATGCTAAGTTCATGGCGAGGCCTTGCTATGTGTACTTGCAGCTTAAGATGCCGGGTTATAAGGGCACCATCATAGTGCATGAGAGTCGCAAGGTGGCCTTGGAGTGTGAGGAAGGTGATGTTGCATATGATGAATTGGTTTGTGCAACGGAAGAGTTGAAATTTTAAAAGGATAATGTTGACCCGGCAGACATGACATCATTGAAAAAACCAACTACGAAGCATGATCCTTCGTTAAAGTTTAAGTCGGCAGATGATACTAAATTGGTTGACTTCGTCCCTGGCGACTCATCTAAACAGTTCAACATCAGCGCTAATCTGGATCCAAAATAGGAAGGCGCGTTCATCGAGTTCATCTGTGAGAACCGGGACATCTTTGCATGGAAGCCTTCAGACATGCCAGGTGTACCGAGGGAAGTTGCTGAGCACACTCTTAATATTGATCCAAAATTTAAGACGGTCAAGCAGTTTCTTCGCCGATTTAATGAGGAGAGGCGGAAGGCCATCGGTGAGGAAGTGGCCCGGCTCTTGGCGGCCGGGTTTATCGTTGAAGTTTTTCATCCTGAGTGGTTGGCTAACCCGGTGCTAGTACTCAAGAAGGATGGCACTTGGCGAATGTGTGTGGATTACACGGACTTGAACAAGGCATGTCCGGCTGATCCGTTTGCTCTCCCTCGTATTGATCAAATCATTGATGCTACGACGGGTTGTGAGCGTTTGAGTTTTTTTGGATGCTTATTCTGGTTATCATCAGATCAAGATGGCAGTTAAGGACCAGGAGAAGACATCTTTCATTACTCCATTTGGAGCCTTCTGTTATGTGTCTATGCCTTTTGGGCTCAAGAGTGCCCAGGCGACTTATTAGCTATGTGTGCAAAATTGCCTTCACAATCAGATTGGGCGCAATGTTCATGATTATGTAGATGACATTATGGTGAAGTCAAGAGAGATGGAGACCCTGATTGATGATTTGAGAGAGACGTTTGATAATTTCCGGGTCTACAAGATGATGCTCAACCCGGCTAAGTGTGTCTTTGGTGTGCCAGCAGCAAGCTCTTGGGTTTCCTGGTTTCTAACAGAGGCATTGAAGCTAACCCGGAGAAGATCAAAGCCATTACTTCATTGGCTAAGCCGACGTGTGTTAATGATGTTCAGCGTCTGGCGGTTCGTATTGCAGCTCGAAGCCGGTTCATAATGGGTGAGAAGGCTATTCCTCTTTATCAGATGATGAAGAAGACAGATCACTTTGTTTGGAGTGATGCTGCTGATCAAGCGTTTGAGGATATGAAGAAACAATTGGCTGAGCCGCTCGTGCTTGCTGCCCCTATTGATAAAGAGCCTATGTTGTTATATGTGGTTGTTAATAGCTGGGCTTTTAGTGTAGCCATCGTGGTGGAAAGAAAGGAGGCGGGCAAGGAGTACCCGGTCCAACGGCCAGTTTATTACATCAGCGAGGTACTTATTGAATCCAAGCAGAGATATCTGCATTGGCAGAAGCTTGTGTATGGGTTTTTTATGGCAAGCCGGAAGCTCAAGCAATATTTTCAAGGTCATCCCATTACTATGGTTAGCTCCGCTCCTTTAGGAGACATCATCCAAAATAGGGAAGCCACAAGCCGGGTTGCTAAGTGGGCCATTGAGCTTGGTCCTCACGGTTTAAAGTATGTGCCACGCACGGCCATCAAGTCCCAAGCACTTGTGGATTTCATCAATGATTGGACAGAGTTGCAGGCACCTGAGGAAAATCCGGATAACACATATTGGACTATTCACTTTGATGGATCCAGACAACTGGAGGGCTCAGGGGCTGGAGTTGTTTTGACTTCCCCATGAGGTGACAAGTTTTCTTATGTTCTCCGGCTAATTTTCCCCTATACTAACAGTGCAGATGAGTATGAGGCCTTGCTCCATGGTCTTCGGATGGCTAAGGAAATGAACTTAAGCCGGGTGAGGTGCTTTGGTGATTCAGATCTGGTGGCTCAGCAAGTTTCTGGTACTTGGGATTCTAAGGATCCGCTTATGGCGGCTTATCGACGAGAGGTTGATGCCATTGCAGGTCATTTCAAGGGTTACCAAGTTGAGCATATTGACCGAAGGAAGAATGAGACGGCTGACAATTTAAGCCGGCTAGGGTCACAACATAAACCGGTGCCACCTAACACATTCTTGGATGTTTAACTCAACCCTTCGGTCAAATTACCTACGGAGGAGGACCTTGATGTTCCTGACCCGGAAGCACAATTGGTGGCAGCTCTTCATGCTATGCCTGATTGGACGGTTTCGTATTTGGCTTACATGAATCAGGGTGAATTGCCAGAGGATGAGGTCTTGGCCAGACAGATAACCCAGCGGTCTAAGTCAATGACGATTGTCAATGGGGAGTTGCACCATCGTAGTGTCACACGGGCATTTCAACGTCGCGTCTCTCCTGAAGAAGGTTGTGAGAATTTACGAGAAATCCATGAAGGAGATTGTGGTCATCATGCTGGCTTTAAATCTCTTATAGCCAAGGCTTTCCGTCATGGGTTCTATTGGTTAACGACTCACACTAATGCCGAGGATTTGGTATGCAGATGTGATGGCTGTCAGAAATTTTCATGACGAGCTCATGTGTCGGCTCAAGAATTGAGGATAATTCCAATTACTCGGCCATTTGCAACTTGGGGGCTTGATATGGTTGGGCCTTTTAAAAGGTCCAAGGATAAGAAGACCCATCTCTTGGTGGCAGTCGATAAGTTTACTAAGTGGGTTGAAGCAAAGCCAGTTAGTAAATGTGATGCCGCAACGGCGGTTCAATTCATGAAGAAGGTGATCTTCCATTTTGGATTTCCACACAGCATCATAACAGATAATGGCACTAATCTTTCTAAAGGCGCTATGGAAGAATTTTGTCAATGGGAGCACATCCGGCTTGATGTTTCCTCTGTAGCTCACCCTCAATCCAATGGGCACGCATAACGAGCAAATCAGGAGATTCTGCGAGGTATCAAGCCCCGGCTTATGGTTCCTTTGCAGAGAACGCCGGGTTGTAGGGTGGAGGAGTTACCCTCAGTGTTATGGAGCATCAACATGACCCCCAATAGGTCTACGGGTTACACACCTTTCTTCATGGTTTATGGGGCAGAAGTAGTTCTCCCTAGTGACATCTGTCACGACTCACCTCGGGTGGCGGCTTATGTTGAAGCTGACAATGAAAAGGCGCGTCAAGATGCACTTGACCTATTGGATGAAGAGTGTGATCTTGCGGCGGCTCGTTCGGCGATTTATCAGCAAGATCTACGGCGTTATCACAGCCGCCGGGTCAAAACCAGAACTTTTCAAGAAGGTGACTTAGTGCTCCGGCTCATCCAAGATCAGACGAATATGCATAAGTTGTCACCACCCTGGGAAGGACCTTTTGTGGTCAGCAAGAATTTGCATAATGGGTCATACTACCTTATTGATGTTCGAGACAACAAGGACTCACGCACATCGGAGGAGGAGACCCATCGGCCGTGGAACATTGCTCATCTTCGGCCCTACTATACTTGAGCCTCCGGCTCTCATGTTGTACATAGTTATCTGATGTATATATTATAAGTAGTATAATAAAGCCGGCATCCCTGACTATTCAGGGCCTCTGTCGTTTCACTTCTTCGAAGCTGAGTCTTTATCATCATTTAATAGGCTCAACGCCCACCACCTCAGGGACCAAAGAGAGTTGGATGCACAGCACAACTCAAACATAGGTCCATGATGATCATTTGGGGGCTTCGTGCTCATCGAGCATAGCTGTCGGTACCCTCTTGATCTGTGCAATGCCAAAAATTATATGATCGTTTAGGGGCTTCCTGCTCATCGAGCATAGCTATCTATACCCTCTTGATCGGCGCAAGGCCAAACTTATATGGGCACTTGGGGGCTTCCTGTTCAAACATAGGTGTATTCACCAAAGAGAACATAATTGTCGATACCCTCTTGATCGGCTCAACGCCACACTTGTAAGTATGTCACTTGGGGGCTTCCTGTTCAAACTTAGGCGTATTCGACCAAATAGAACATAGTGTTACTACCCTCTTGACCAGGTTTGTTCAAACATAGGCATATTCGACCAAAGAGAACAAACTCTGACCGGGTCATTCTACCTGTACACCAGCTACGTCAACTCCATCAGGTCATCCTCATTGACCCGCCGAACTCTTAACGACCAGTCTTTATGGCGTATTCGACCAAGATCTGAGCTCGGTTAAGGTTCAAACGGCGGCTTGTCATGCGAGAGCACGGTTTACAGATAGTCAGGATAGATCCAGGCTTCATAAGTCGCCTTCCTTGGAACTTGGATAAATTGGCCCGTGAGTATGCTCTTACTCTGGCCCCGCATACTCCTGATAAGTCTTTGAGCAAGACCAGACTTTATCCAGGGTTCAAATGTCGATTGGGCACACTGTGAGTCAGGCTCATGGCAGCGCGGACAATCCAGTGGCTCCGGCTAGTTTCATTGAAGAAGACACTTAGGCTTGGCGGCCTACAAAAGCCTCGAATCTCTTTTGATTTCTTATTCGTATTTGGTTCTTTCGTTGTCTTCTGGTTTTTAAGTCGGGCCCCGCTGCCCCGTTTACGGTTCATATTTGAAGCATACTTTGGGTTTATACAACCCGTCGGGAGGGCAGACTCTAAGTCGCCAGAGCATAATGAGTCCTATGGTGGGAGTTATAGCTCTAACACCTCTAAGCTGCACGAAGCTGATAAGCTGGCAGTTAAGTATATATCACATGTATGTCATTTTACTTAGCAATTATCAAACCGGCTCTGGTTATGGACTACTCGTCCCCAGCGGCTTTAATTGGGTATCATGACCCACCCGGCGGTAAGCCGCGAGGGCACTTGTGTTTTCTTTGTGTGCAGTATAAAAATCATTCAACTCTGCATAAATCAAAGGCTATCATACCCATAATGGTTTTTAAACCGGTGGATCAGCAGTATTAGGCAAAACAGAAACGTGCATGATGGCACGGCAAAGTTAAGTTTTAACTACCCTATTACATGGCTCCATGAGCCAAAAAAGATCAAGTGTTTTTCAAAGATCAAGTATCTAAATCGCCTAGCGGTTCAATCTTCTTGAACTTGCTGATGGGAGGCCTCCGGTTCATTCCTTGCGGGTTCTTCGTCCTCCTCTGTCGTCTGGAAGTTTGGTTTTGACCAATGAAAGCCACGCAAGGCAAAGAATTCAGCTTCATCGTCAATCAGATTGGATGGGTCAATTTCAGGAGCGAAAGTGTGCTTACGAATTAGAGGAATTAAGTCCATCACTTTGTACGCAGGCGTATGCATCTTCTGATTCTCTGCGTCGTAAGCCGACTGATATGTAGAGAGACTGGTTTCTTCGGCAATGACTGTCGCATGAGGACGGATTGCTTTAACACAAGTAGCAAAGTCCTGTTGATCAAAAGGAGTACCATCCTCCTTAAGACTTGGATATCCACTGGCTACATCAGCCGGGTCTAACTCTGGTACCCACGCCTTAGCACGGCTCAAGCCCGTCACAGCGCCGCTCTCGCACATGACCGTTTTATCTCTTGAATCCTGGTGGGCAAGATTGATAATTTCTTCAGCACATCGCTTAACTGATTGGGTCCTTGATTAGCCGGGGAGATGGTAGCCAATGTACGCTGAGCTCCAGTATACAATTTCTTGACAAGAGTATAGACCGCCTTGAGCTTCACAAGTGTGTCTTGGCTAAGGTTGCTGCTCCTGGGACCTGAGTAAATTACAGATTGGTTAAATGGCAGTTTACATTATTGCGACAAGTACTCACTTTGGATGAATAACAAGGCGACTCACCGAAGATAGCAGAAACCATCTGAGATACACGGTGTTTTAAGTTGGAGAGCTCAGTGGTCACCTCTTGAAGAGCTGCTTCTGCTTTCTCGGTCCGCTGTGTTAAAGTGGTCTTTTCTTCAACCCAAGTATTTTTCTCCGCCTTAAAACTGGTCTTCAACTTTTCCGACTCAGCCACACTAAACTGGAATTTCGACTCAGCTTTCCGGGTCTCATTTTCCTGAGCCGCCAACCGGGTCTTTGCATCGTTCAATTGAGACTCCAGTTTAGCAGTAGCAGCTTGTATGAAGCACAGAGTTACCAACACATTTATATCAGGTAACCACAGCGCGCTGGTACGACAGCGTGGGTTGTGGAGTCGTGGTCGGGCAGTCGGTGCTTGAGTGATGCGTGAGTGGCCGCGGGCCACACGGGGAAGACGCGAGTCCAGCGTAGGTAGAAGCTGTCGTACCAGCGCGCTCGTGAGACATGTGCAGCCGGGGACGATGAAGATGTCAACGAATCCAATGCACGTTGTGGATGACGGACGGCGGCGGGCGACGCAAACCGATCTTAGATTGGAAAACCAAAAAGAAACATCAAGACGACCGGCGAAAGAGAGAAAACCCGAATCAAGAGATCAGGAAAAAAGACTCTCTAGGACAGCCGGTCAACACGACCGGCGGACGAACCCTAGGTACGGGCAGCGCGACCCCCCGCGACGGTCATGGAGGCGGACCCCCCCCCCCCCCCCGCCCGAGGCGGCACGGAGAGGAAGCGTCGGGCGGTGGCTAGGGTTTAGATTGATTAGGTTGATACCATGTTAGGACCTGAAGGATTGGAGTATCGACAAAGAGCTAGCTATGGACAGGGGTGCGTGGAAGCTTGCTATCCATGTGCCAGAGCCATGAGTTGGTTGCGAGATCTTATGGGTTTCACCTCTAGCCTACCCCAACTTGTTTGGGACTAAAGGCTTTGTTGTTGTTGTTGTTGTTGTTGTTGAGGTTGATACCATGTTAGAAGGGAGAAAGAGATTGGTGGAATAGTTGTTGTATTGCTTGAACCTCATGGGGTACAATGATCAACTTGGAGTACAAGACAAGTTCGAACAAATCCTAGCCTATCTCATTTTTACTAATAATCAATATACTCAACACTCTTTGTACATAATAATTCCAGAGAGTGATAACAGAGGAGCAATCTGCGTCACAACAGGGTCTAAAGCAAGATGTGCATCGTAGGCTGAAGCCCAGAGTGTTGCTGCTGGCAGTCCAGTCTGCAAGACTGAACCTCAACACGGTTGGATTAAGTGGTTAACTTCCTCATAGAAAGAGACAATGGCGCACAGAAAGGGTTCCATGGGCTCAACATGGGCACTGGGCGCTAAGACCTTACATAACTAGGTTCACTAGTGACCAGACACATCCAAAATTACAAATGATACAGAAGTACTGCGTATTAAGGATGAGCAGAGAGCTCAACAAGATGACGCATTCACAGGCCAAAGAAGCTCATTGCTTGAACTATGCTACAAACTCTGAATCACGTTTGATCTAAAAAAGAAGCTCTGAAGTAAAACTAGGAATGTGTCGTCGAAGGCAACTGAGCAAGACTCCACACTGCTTTCAGTAGTTTGTCCTCTCTACGAACCTTGATGAATAGAGTTTTTATTTTGTAAAATAAACAAGGAAACAAGTGATTGAAAAACTAGAAGCTGCTGAGGCTCGTCACGACCAAGATTTCGGTTTTCGGTTTGTATTTTTATCGCCTATGAACAAGATATCTAAAATTCAGCCCTTTCAAAATGTCAGAAAAACAAACTTTGAATGAACAATGGCTTAAATTTGGTCATGAATTAAAATCAAGCTGAACAAAAACATATGTCAAACTCATGTACATCAGGAGGACAAATAAATATAATGTTTAGCAGCCTAGCACTGGGGGACTGAAAATCAACATCAAAGGTTTAACAGTCCAACATAACCCTCACGAGACAAGATTGTTAAGTTTCAGCCGCACTTCACTTTTCTTGGCTGAAATCCAAGACCTTGGTCACAACGAGCCATATCTTGGTGGATCCATAATTTGTGACGTACTCCCTTTGTAAACTAATATAAGAGCGTTTAGATGACTAACATGGTAATCTAAACACTCTTATATTAGTTTACGGAGGGAGTACGAGGTAAAGTCAGGGGAGCTACAATACCCTGACTTGTCTTCACTACACTCGACCGAAAAGCAACCAGAACATTATTTTATCTACGGTGATTATCCACATTATCCGTTGTACCTGTGTGATTTGCCTTCACTATTTGATGATAAAGGGTTTCCCCCAGCTTTATATTATAAAGCATCCATCCGATACAACCAACCTGTTGGGGCGCAGCACAAACAAGCCCAAAAGGAAGAAAACAAGAGAAAGAAAAGAGAAACAAATGGCAACACCGGCAGATCAACTAAGCGACGAATACCGGCAACCGCTGCACCCTCCGGAGAAGTACCACTGTGTTCCTAGCATTCCGGAGCGTCGCGTACCAAGCAACACCTTAAAGAAGGAATGCGACGGCGTCACCGCTGTTGCCCGAACGAGTCCTAGGGTTTCCCCCGGTACGAGGAGGGCAGTGGGGAAGGGGTATACCCGACGCCCTTCAGGAAGGTCCGGCGGCGCCTGCAGGCGTCACCGCGTCGGAGCCGGACGAGCCGCCAGGGACTTCTCTCATCCCGAACAACCACCACCACCCTCGGACTCTCTGGAATGCACCACCCAATCAACCGTCCACCAGCCTGTGCCACCACGGTCACCGAACCAACATCGTCGTCTCACTGGGGCCCACCAACACGAGACTTGGAGGGAGGGAAAGGAGACAACGGCCACGGGGACAACTACAACTCGACCGGCAGGAGGTGACATCCATCGCTCACACAGAGCCGACCGGACACGGCAACAAGGACTTGCCAGGCCCCGACGGCCTGGCCGGACCCATTTACAGTCCATGTCCCCATGCTGCAGCACGCCGGCCAATGAAGCCAGCACTGTCCGTAGACCACCGACGCCTCGGGGGGAGGGGGGCTGGAAGGGGGCGGAGGATAGGGGAGAAGTGGGGGGTTTGCCTGTCGCCTGCGGGGGAGGGCGAGGAGCGAGCGAGCGAACGGGGACCAAGGGAGGGGAGAGGGGGTGGGACGGACCGAGGCATGCGGGGGTGGCCGGCGGTGGCAGGAGGAGGCTAGGGCGCCGACGGCGGCAGGGGGAACCCTAGCGGGAGGGAGCGACAGGTTTGGTCCTGACTGTAGAACTATTGCAATGGGTGTCCCTTTACATTGTAGCTTGTAGCTTCCCGGCCTTTCCTTGCATATGTTAGAGGAGCTGGTTTCTATCTCGACAGGCTTGCACCTGGGATGTAGCTGTGATGGGTGTTGTCCAACGATGGCTCTTGGAACCTTGTGCCATCATGACAAACCATATCCCGCCGAAACACCAGTTCATTGTGGGAATTTACTTCTTTTCAACTGGCAGATTTTCGATGATATTGACCGTCTTGTATGCAGGATACATGTCCCATGGAACCCACACACCACTTCCACCCTCTACCGAAGCCTATGGTTCACTCTGTTGTCTTTCTATATCGATCCAATCCTCTCAATGCTCTCCTCTCCCCACCGCCCTCATCCTTTCTCCTTCTCTACCACCACACACAAGGCCTTGCACCACCACCGTCGTCGCTCTTGGACCACCACGCGTGTAGGTCATCCGTGCTGCTAGTGCCGCTATTGCAACCCATGGTTGGGGGGGGGGGCACCGCGGTTACCTGAAGCCATGAAGATGATAGCCAAAACTATTGGCTACTTTAGTCACATGATCGCGATGCTATAAATCCCAACACGCGCTGCTGCAAGGGGAGGGAGATGGCCACCCGGTGCTTCTGGGGGCCAAAGCCGCGCCATGAGTTGTTGTAGAGGGGGGAGGCATCGGCACTTCAGAAGCAGTCGACGCTGCTACAAGGCCCGCTGCTAATGTTGTAAGACGATGTCGCTTACCATAGCTGCAAGGGGCGACATAGCACTTCGAGGCAGATGTTGCAAGGCCCGTAGTTGCTACGAACCAGAGCCCGCAATGGGTGTTGTCGTACTTCGAGCCAGATGATGCAAGGCTCGTCATTATTGTGGACCAGAGATGCGAGGGACGCCGCCGTGCTCCAAGCCATATGCTGCAAGGCCCATCGCTGTCGCAATCTAGAGCTACGAGGGGTACCGTTGTGCTGCCCGTCGGATTGGTGACGAGGGAAACCACATTTCCAATGACATGGAGATGCTGCAAGGGGTTGTCGATGCAACAAGGTAACTCGCGCATGTTGCGAGGGCGCTCGCCGGGAGTGTTTGGATGCTGCTTTGGCCGCCGAAGTTGTTGTGAGGAGTGGCAGGCCTGCTTCGGGGTGCTGCAGGCCCGAGAACCTCTGCCGCAAGCTGGAGATCCTACCGCGGTGAGCAGAAGGGGAGTGTTGCTATAAGAATGGGTGGCGCTGCTGCAAAAGGGAGCATCCGCGGCAACACACGGGTGCCACTGTGTGATATATGGGAGGATCATGCGTTGACCCCTTTTTTTGTGAATGTTGTTGACCCAATCCGACGGTCAGGCGCCTCATGATGGGACGGCCGCGGAGGAAGAAGATCTTTCCTGGCCCCAAAACCGGGCCTTTATTGCGTGCCCTGCGCCTGCTGTTTCTAAGAAGTTTCCGTGTCATTTCACTCAAAAAAGGCAAAAAAAAAAGAAAAAAAAAGGCAGTTTCCGCATTCTTTCACGGAAAACGCCTCCCGCCCCGGAATTCAGCGGGCCAAATCCGCGGACCCGCCGCGAAGGCGTCCAGATTCTGCTGGAATCTTCGAGGCGTGCCGCGCGCCCTCCCCGATTTTATAAGGGCCGTCGTGGTCCCGTCCCGGCCATCGCCGTCGATTCGCCTTGCAGGCAGGCCTCCGCTCGCCGCTCGCCGCTCCCCCTAGGTAAATGGCGCCTGCCCTCCCTCCCTCTTGCTCCGCGTGAAATTTCCTCGTGATTTAGGATTTACGAGCATCCTGTGGGGGCGGATGTGATTCGTTCGATGGGGTCTGGGCCGATTCATTCGGTATTCTGTCGGCGTCCCGGTGATCCGGGCGAGCCTTGAGTGGTAGGCTTCGGGGTGCTGATCTGCGCTCGGAATTGGATCCGTGGGCGCGGCTTGGTAATTTGGGGTAAATTTGGATTTTTCCTCCCGTTTGTTAAGAGATTGATTGAATTGATTCAGCAATTCAATATTCCTGAGTAGTTTATCAGAAATTAATCTTCTTCTAGAGCGTGAACTGTGAACTCAAATCGATCTGGTGTAGCCGTTTCTGGTTTCTAGAGGGTCTGATGAATATTCTTCGGTGGATAATCGACAATTTTTTTTGTTTGAGCAGGCTGAACCGTGTAGATTATTAGTGATCCTATTGCTGTCGGTACTCAGATTATTTTGTAAGTAAGTAGCAAAATCAACGTTTCTGGGAGTCCCTGATCATCAAGTGCCTTGTTTAGCTGAATGCCCTGTGGATTAGGCTAAATACTGAAATGTTTATGATTAGAGATGTATTAGTATTTCTTATTCCGTATGTCCGGAATTACTTGACGCTCAAATGGATGTATCTAACACTAAAATACGTCTAGATACATCTGTTTGAGCGTCTACATCTAGTGCCTCAAGTAATTCCGGATGGAGGAAGTATTATACTACAACGCAGCTGTATTTTAGCACAGTTGTAACCATGAGCAATCTTTATAGGTGATCTTTTTGTTAGATTTCCGTTTTGAAAAATTATCTTGTTAGATTAAGTTGTTTTCTATATTTATTTATAGACATGGATGATGTATTTTCACATTGGCCCAAAATGATGACCCTTTTGGTTTTGGGAGGTTTCATAGTACTGACTGAGGCTGGTGCAAAGAATAGGTTCTGTGTGTTGTGTAACTCTGCACTGTTTGTTATAACTTGTAGTGTTGAGGACTACATTCTCTTCTTTCTAGCAGTGTTGGTGATCGTTCTCACTTGAAATCGCAGGTTTCAACCCTTAAGAAGCTCAAGATGGCCGCCAATGTTGGGGAATCAGCGGCAGTTGGTGGCAGCAGCAGCGATGCAGCTGGAGGGAGCTTCGAGTGCAATATTTGCTTTGAGTTGCCGCAAGAGCCAATAGTAACTCTCTGTGGCCACCTATTCTGCTGGCCGTGCCTCTACAGATGGCTGCACATGCACGCCAACACACCAGAGTGCCCTGTGTGCAAGGCCATTGTTGAAGAAGACAAGCTTGTCCCCCTTTATGGCCGTGGCAAGGACCGCGTCGACCCAAGGTCAAAGAACACGCCTGGAGGCGACATTCCTCAGCGCCCAGCTGGCCAGAGGCCTGCTACAGCCCAACAGGCTGATCCGAACAACAATTTTGGCAACGCCCATGCAAATCCATGGTTCATGGGCATGGGGGGCGCGGGGGCGGGGGCGGGAGTTCCACTGGCGAATGGACGGTGGGGCAACTATGCGTTCTCGGCTGCGTTTGGGGGCCTGTTCCCTATGCTTAGCTTTCAAATGCATGGGTTCCCAGATCCAGCTGCATATGCTCAGCCTGCCGGGTTTCACTATGGGTTTGGTCACGGCCATGGGTTCCATGGCGGGCATATGGGGCACGCCCACGGCGTCCCCCGCCAAGGACCGCTAGGGCAGCAGCAGCAGCAGGCAGATGTCTACCTGAAGGCCCTTCTTATCATGGTCGGAGTTCTTGTGATCGCAAGCCTCCTCGCAGCTTAAAGTTGTTACTGCTATCATCAAAATTGTGGTGGTGTTTGGTAGGAGTTGCCAGAGCATACCTTTGGTGTAGGCTTATCTCTACCAAGTGGGAGACGAGTTAATTCTGTTCGTTCATGTTTGTATGAAGTGTCCATGGAGTTTCTGTATCTAGATTTGGATGGTGATACATCATCCTGTGTTTTGTAGTTTTGACTCCTTTGATTTGATAAACGTGGTGTACAATTGGTGGGAGGTCATCTCCCCGTGTCTGTAACCTGTATCAATCTAGATTGGACAGTGTAGATGAGTACATTTACATGTAATAATCCTCATGTTTGCACAAAGTGACAGTTCATGTACCTTTTGACAGCAAGTTCAAGGTGTTGCCATTCTTCGGAAAATATCGTTAAATTTGAATGTAGGATCTATGTCTATGCTTGTTTGTGAAGGTTGCAGATGGGATATTTCATCTTTGTTGGCTATCTCAGAAACTCTCACCACTTGACTGAATCTTCTACTGTAACGGCGAACCTGCTCCACACACAAGCAGAATCCCCTGTGGCATGTGCAACGAGACCTGTGAATTTGTCTGCACCCAGGCTATTCTGCTGAATCACCAGCAGCCTCTTGTGCCGACCACGCAGATGAACTGAACGAAGACAAAGCAAAACAAGCCTGAAACCCAGATTCCCTGAACAGTCATGGCACATTCTGTGT
Source organism: Triticum aestivum (assembly GCF_018294505.1). NCBI lineage: Eukaryota > Viridiplantae > Streptophyta > Magnoliopsida > Poales > Poaceae > Triticum > Triticum aestivum. The sequence continues at coordinate 593,106,590 of NC_057803.1, read as the reverse complement.
GATTCCCCATGTTCACAGATCGCACTATTTTCCTTAAAGATTGCATGGTTACACAAATCATCCACATGCGAACTAAGCCTAACTTAGATGGCCAAGTTCTTTTTGTGGAACTAGACTACCCAGATTCAAATTTTAGACCTACATTATGCAAGATCTGCCGGTACATTCTCTCGAAGGTGCTCATAGAAATAGAGTTTGCGTTTCTGTATTCATAGGGATGAGTGTGCGCGCGTGTTATGAGTTTCATTAACTCTGTACTGTGTTTAGAAGAAAGAAAAAAAACATCAATATACTTGGCTAGTTTAGTCGACGCGGGTATATCATCATCGAAATGTAGAGTCGTCGCCATGTATGATTGCACTGTTACGGCAACTTCGAATTTTCGATTATCTTTTACTTGTATTTTGGGCACCACCGATTCGCATCTATCCAAACCTTTTCCTTCATGGAGGTAGCTGTCCGAACTTGGCTGTACATGGAACGCCGATTCGTATCTATCCAAACTTTTTCCTTCATGGACGTAGCTGTACATGGACCGCCGATGCAATGCTTTAGCTTGCTCACTTTTATTTTCGCAAAAAGAAAAAGCTTGCTCACTTTTACGTTGAAAAGCTCTCCATTTCCATGGATGGTTTGCACACAAAAACAATGAGAAAAGAGTGGTGACTGCTCCTTCCGTACCATAATATATACTGTTTTAGCAATTCAATTTGAGCTGCTAAAACGATATATATTAGAGCATCTACGGCCGCGATAGGCAAGTCCGGGACCTCAAACGCCCACGGACACGCCCGAGCGCGTCCGCTGGCACTGACCGGACACGTCTTATTTGTTGGCTTGTACACTCGCATCCCTCATATCTGAAACCTCAAAACCATACAAAAGCATGCAACACTACGTAAGATGATCATCACACGCAGTTCATCAGATCGCCATTTCATCGCCGGACAAAAAGGAGCATAGTTCATCGGAGCAATGCAAATCTATACTACAAACTAATTAAAACATAATTTAAATTTAAACACAAGGGCGAAGGGCGGAGGAAATCACCATTTCCTCACCGGCCCCTTCCCCTTCCTGTCGTCGATGCGGCTATGCCCCTCCTTCGTGTAGGCGTTGGCGTGTGGTGGTCCGCCGCCGTCAGAGATAGAGGTGGAGCCGCTCGTCAAGTTGGAGTCTGAGCAGCAGCTTCGGCTCGACAGACTGCAGAGCAGGCGGTCTTGCTCCTTGGCATGGCAGGCCGCCTTCGCCGCAGTCTCCACGCTTTCTTCGAGAACTCGATGGCGAGTCAGAGTGCTTTGGCATTCTTGCGACAGAGGCACCGCGCATCCGTCTCCGCCGTTGTGAGAGAGCGGCGCATCCTTCTTCGCCGCCGTGAGAGAGCGGTGGACCGTCTCCGCCGTTGTGAGAGAGCGGTGGAGGACCGACACGAGGAGCGCATCATCGGGATCAACCAGCGCGGTCGCGCGTGACTGCCGTGCGGTCAGTGCCTCCCCCGCCGCCTCCCTCTCCCTTGCCTGTTGCCGCTCGTGCCTCGGACTTGGGCGTCCTCGTGTGCGTTGGCGCCTGCGCGGGCACAAGAAACCAGCGGTGGTCGAGCACCACTTCCAGAACAGAGGGAGGTTGTCGGCGTACTTAAACGACGGGAGCGGAGCGGCTAGAGCTGCGCGCCGAGCGGGACAGACCGGCGATGTCGCCGGCGCTCGTCGACGGGCGCCGAGGAAGAAGATCTGCCGCTGCCGCCTTGGTCAAGCAGTGAATGCCTCAAGGCGATGCGGAGGGCGACCTCCTCCACATCCATGGTCGAGGCGTCAGGTTCTCCGTCAGAGCCGCCGCTGCTTCCTCCGCCGGCCATCGGATCGAAGGGGAGGGGATTGGAAGTGGAGTGAACGGGCACGGGAGTGAAGTGGGGTTCGGTTTGACCGATGTCTAGGGTTTTCTGGATGGGGATATTTGTGGGGTCCGGATGGGCCAGGCTGGGCCAAGCCGACGTGGAGGACGTGATCTGCCTTATATTTAGACTAAATATGAGGAGTGTCGGTCAGTGCGGATGTTTAAGACCCGTTTAAGAAGCCCGTCTGGTTCTGTTTTTTATGACTGATAAGTGATCGGGCGGTCCGGGCGTTTAAGGCGAGTTTGAGAGCTCCGACTGCTCTTATGAAACATAGGGAGCACTACTCAATACTGCCATGCATGCTGCGCGCGGGCGCGGCGAGGGGAAGCTTCACGGAAGATGATGCAAGTTGCCGGCACTATACGGGCAAGGATGATCGACTGAGTCGTGCCGGGGAGTGGGTTGGGTAAGCCGATCTACGATGAGTGGAATGGCCACTGCCTAGCGACGGACCCTGTAGACTAGCGACCGGAGCACTGCACCAACAGTAAAAGGTATACATGCCGCTTGTCAAAACACTTGCACTTTTGTCCATCACAAGACGTAGCCTCCAAAAGGCGATGCATAGCGAAAACCGAATAGCAAGCGACATAATGCAACGTTGCCAATGCCAATGCCATGCATCATTTGTACCACTCGCGCCTATCCGTTATACATTCTCATACTTCTCATCTGCCGGATAATTAATACGGAGATGATCAGTGTAAATGCAATGTTGCCAATGCAATGCATCATCTGTACCACGCTGCATATTTCGAATTTACCCTAGATGTTGTCCGTGTGCTGCTCCTGGATCGATCAGTGTGTGCGTAACTAACCATCATGAGCGATCAGTGTGTACGTAGACCTGGAAATCTATTCCGGCCGTTCGCCCCATCATGAGCGCGCAGTCGAGTTGGTCGAGTACGTGTACGCGCCGCCGGGATTCTGTGAGGGACGCACAACAAAGACTCCGCTGGGTTTCCTTCCCGCGCTTTTCCACGACTGTTCTAGCGCTTTCGAGGGGCCGGGGGACATGGTAAGCCGTTTGAATGGACGGACGTGGTCTCGATCAAAAGGTAAAAAAAGGAGAGACAAAACATGGACTCGCGTGCGGGCAGCTGTACGTGCCTAACAGTGGCCTAAAAGTTGACCAGCGGTTTACCCGTTTGACATGCTCGCGGAAGTCACCTTGGACTTGCGGCGTGTTGCCTTCTGCGAGACATGAGTGCGTGTATGGTAGAAACTCTCTCTCTCTCTTTAATCCCATGGTGAAGCTCGGCTTATTGTCGGTGAGCACATTGGCTTTGGTTTCACTCAAGTTCATCTTGAACAGAACAATAGGATTGCGATAAGAACTTCTTCATACTAGTTAAGAAAACAAAGCTTCTTCATATTCCCTCTGTCTCGGTTCATTAGTCTCCCTCGTATTTTGTGTCAATTTTTGGCTGTAAATTTAACCAATAAAATATATGTTTCATTCATTAGAAATAATTCCATTCAAAACTTCTCTCGGATAGGAATCCAACTAGTATATAAAGTTTGTGGTGCGTAACTTATATTTTGTTAACTCAAAATTTCACAAAAAATACAAGGGGCGTTATAAATCCAGGCGGAACAAGTAATAACTGGTACACCTTCACTTAGAAAAGTCAATGTCAAATCTATGGTGCAACTCGACAACCGCGCTGAGCAAATGGCTGGCCCCTACGTTCCAGTAAGGCCTTACGAGAGTCCAATTGAGGAGAGCATTTGCAGTCAGCAATGGCACGAATACTTGAATTATTTTTGGCAATAAATTTAGATCAACTCGACTACTTACAATATGTCCGTGACAGGGCTTTTGGGGGGCAAATCCACAAAGTAAGCCTCAAGTCCTTGTCAAAATGTGTGGCTTATGCCGAGATGTATGGAATTCTCACATTTTTTTACATGGTAATACGTGTCTCATTCCCTCCGTTTCATTATCTAAGGTGTATTATTTTTGGCACGGTGACCAAGGCACACAATTATAGATGTGTTAGGACGATATTACCCTTGGCAAATTTATTGGTTAGTGGCAAGTAAATCAGTTAATCCAGAAAAGTAAGAGATACATGCAATCGACATAGATATAGTTTCCTTCTTTTGCTACAAGAAAAGATACAGACAATCAAGAAAGAGATACTTTCCTTTTTTTAAAGGGCTAACAAGGGAATTATGAGGAATGAGAAGATATGCACCTTACATTCTGGAATTTTATCAAAAAACAAATACACCTTATATAAAGGAACGGAGGGAGTATAAAATAAAGGTCTGACTACAAGGCACGTAAGCACCAACATTACAAGACTGAAAAGATAGGATAATCCTATGCAAAATACCAGCGCATGTTCCTCTCCTCCGATACCACCGAAGCGGCCACCAAAGAGAAAGAAAATATATCACCTCTTCACCCGAGCTCGACGCGGCTCCATGGCTGATTAGCAGCTTTACGGACCTCAAAAGTAGTTTGCCAGAAGCAAAACCATTGTCGTTGAAAGAATCAGACCGAGGCAACATGTCCCCGGACACGCCATCGAACTCTAGATCTGACACCCCCGCACGACAACGACGTCGAAGGAGAAAACCAGAACTGTCAGCCACCAACCACAAACCCAGCACGGGATGCACCATCTTCCAGCTATCACTTGCGCAGACAACCGTCTGCGCGTACTTCTGGACGATAAAACCTCCCTGCTCCACCATGACGTCGGAGACAATGCCACAGCAACGGGGACAGAGCAGAAGGAGAGACACACCTGATGGAGTCGCCGCCGCCGCCTCGCCGACACCATCCATGAACCCTAACACAGCCGATCTGAAGGATCGGCAAACACACGATGCCATCAACTCCGAGACGCCGCTATGAAGGACACCGCCGGTGTGGGAGTGAAGCTGAGGCAGATTTATTCGTCTGGGCGCTGCTCCCACCACCACAACGGCGCACCACGACCTACAAATCCAAAACCTAACTACAGAGCAGAGGAACAGGGCCCCCCTCCCTCCTGCCGCCGGAGCAGCCGTAGGGAGTGGGGGCCAACGCCCTGGCCGGCTGAGATCGAAGGAAGAAAATCGCCTCCCTAGTCGCCAGGCGTGGCGGCGGCTAGGGTAGGGAAATCGTAGCCTGTCCTCCACTCGGAAAGAAGAAAAGGCACGTATATGTGTACTAGCTTATGGAATTCTCACATGCTTATAACAAAATGAGAGATTTTTGTAATTATTACTCATCCATACGACTACCCATTTTATCCGGATTTAGTTCTTATTACGGCGTGTGGAGGGCCATCTCCAACAATGAAAAAACATGGATCTTAAGCCAAAAAAAGTAACTTAAGACCCACCCTGAACTTTGTGAGAAGGGGTAGCTGTAAAATCTTAAGACTGGGTCATAGTGCTAAAACAAAGCCATAAGGAATAAAAATGATTTGAGGGGTCAAAACTACTACTGCCCTAAGGCCCATGGCGGTATTAAGCATTGGGTGAATTCTGGTTTGCTATAGCATATTGAGTGAGACCCAGCTTATAACCGATGTGATGCCCATGATTTGTACTTTATTAATCTGATTTGGTTTATGACCTGGTACAAGAATATGTGATGTATAAGTTATACCATTTGCTGCATATTGCTGTAGCATGAAGACATTATGCTTTACAATAATACACTTTTCGTTCTACAAAAGCAATAATAGATTTCATCAAAGTATGTTGCATGCATCAGTCGTTGAAAAGGTCGGACTGTCCTTCCTTTTCAAAATAAAAACAAAGAAGCTAGAGGTGGTTTATAGAGGCCGTTGACATTAGTTGCTGCAAATGTCGAGGTGTCCTTTCTTTTTAAAATAAAACCAAAGGAGTCAGACGTGTATGGTAGAGTTGCCATTGATAAGTCATCATCATTTGTAAAACAAAACAAAATAAATCAAGTACTATAGTACATCTCGATTGATTATAAACATTTCTATTTTTTTGCCCATTCGGAATAAGGAGTGGTTTCCAAATTAATGTGTTCTTTCATTGAGGGTACACCTTATTTTTGACACCCGAGATACTACTTTGCATGTCATGGCCAAAAGTTTTGATTTGCTCATGGTTGCGTCGTAGCATGAAAACATAGTTTTTTCCTTTCTCACTCGGGTTTAACAATAGTATTAATCCTTTTGACGTGTGGCTCTCTTACGAAACATCTAACAAGGTTCCATTATTCAAACCATCCTTCCCCATGACGTCCCTTTACTACCGCTGACCACCATCCCCCAGATTCACCGTTTATACTTCGGTTTTCATGAAAAAAATTCAACCATGCAAGGCAGATGCCATCTTCGTGCTTTCATGGTGTGTTTTATTCAGAGGATTTTGGTCCTCACGAGTTTAAACCAATGGTACCATTTGATTTTCTCTACCACGCCATAATTAATAAGATGATCTAATGAATGTCCGGTGTTGTCTCGTCGTACTTGCGTCGGCGCGGAAGTATCTCCCCGTAAGTTTTCAAATTTTATTCTGTCAGTGCTGGTCTTCAGTGGATCTGTTTGGATCCGGTCTTTGTTTGAGTGTTTACAAGTTTGAACCTTCCAATCTATGACTTTCTTCATCGAATATTGTTGTTGCTCTGGTGCGTTGGTCCTATAGGGTCTTAGACCGACGACTTTTCTATTGTCTACTACAATAAGGTTTGCTCAGCTCTGGCGAGGGAGGGGGCAATGACGGCGGTGCGCATTCGGCTCATTCCAGTGCTTGTAGTCGTCGCTAGGTGGTCCATGAATCTGGTTGTAATTTTTATTACCTCTGATGTTTTTTTTTTGCGAGTAATCTCTGATGTTTTTTGTACTGTCATGATTGAGAATGAATAAATCGGAAGATTTTTGCAAACAAAGAAACTGAGAATGTATCCTAGATATTATCCGTGTGCTGCTCCCGGATCGATCAGTGTATGCGTAACTAACTATCTACTGGGTACTTCATAGTTCGTAGTCGCACGCTATGGTAAGGTAGGCCTCGAAATATATTCCGGCCGTTCGCGCCACATCATGAGGCTGGTTGTAATACTAGTATCATAGTTAGTATCATCCATGCCAACTAGACAATTTTTATGAAGTGTCATAGCATTAAATAAAGAAAAAGAAGGTGGAGTATCATATCATGATATTATATCATAATAAATGTTATGCTATTTTGTATCATGTATGGTAATAAATAAAGTACCATATAATATAATGTATTAAGGAGGTAGTATCATACTCCCCATGACAACTAGCCTGAGAGAGCGAGCCGCTAGTCGGCGTACGTGTACGCGCCGAGATATTTTACCAGAGATTCTGTGAGGGACGCACACTCCGATTTGAATGGATCGACGTGGTCTCGATTAAAAGGTAAAAAACAGAGATGAGATGTGGACTCCAGGTGTACGTGCCTAACAGTCGCCTAAAAGTTGACCAACCATTTACCCGTCTGACCTGCTCGCCGAAGTCACCTTAGACTTGTTGGCGTGTTGCCTTTTGTGAGACAAATGGGTACGTGTATTGTAGAAACTCTTTTTTATTAAATCCATGGACCATCGGCACATTGGCTTTGGTTTCACCTAATAAGTTCACCTTGGACAGAATAAAAGGATTGCAGTAAGAATTTATGAATAACGGGCATCTTTACTAGAGAACTCAATGTCAAATCGTGATGCAACTCGACAACTCTGTGTAATTTTTTTTTGAGAAAGCGCATTTTCATTCAATCTTTATGTCGAGCCGACACAACCGCACTCGGTGAACGGCTGGCCTCTAGGTTTTAGATAGGGCTCCTGAGAGTCAAGTGAAAGAGATCATCTGTTTCTTCGCAAAAAAAATAAGAGACCATCTGTTGTTAGTAGCGGCACCAGGACTTGACATAGTGTTCCCCCATAAAAAAAAGACTTGACATGTGTTTTTGGAAATAAACTTCCATCAACTCGACACAATATTTTTGCCAAAGGGATTTTCAGGACAAACAAACAAAGTAAGGCTCAGGTCTTTGTCAAATTGTGTGGCTAATGATAAGATATATGGAATTCTTACATGCTTATAGCGAAATGAGAGGGTTTTTGTTATATTTATCATCCATACGGCTACCCACTTGATCCAGATTTGGTTCTTATTACTACATGGAAGGTCATCTCCAATGTTGCAAAAACATGGGTCTTAAGCCAAAAAAAAAACACTTAAAACCTATTTCTCAAACATTGTCAGAAGGGGTCTTTGCAAAAAATAAAAATAAAAACTAACACCGGGTTATGTACCAAGCCATAAAGAATTAAAATGTATTTATCTCTTCTCTCGCGTGATTTGAGGGGTCAAAACTAGAAGAGGAAATGGTGACATGTGGGCTCCACCCTAAGGCTCCCAGTGGTATTAAGCATCGGAGGAATTCTAGTTTGCTATAGCATATTGAGTAAGGCCTAGCTTATAACCTATTTAACAATTATATATTTGTGATGCCCATGCTTTGTACTTTATTCATCTGATTTGGATTATGACCTGGTAAAAGAACATGTGATGTATAATTTATACCATGATTTGCATATTGCTGTAGCATCAAGACATTATGATTTACAATAATACATTCTTCGTTCTACAAAAGCAATAATACATTGCATCAAAATGTGTTGCAGGCATCAGCCGTTAAAAAGGCCGGACTGCCCTTTCTTTTCAAAATAAAATCAAAGTAGAAGTGGTTTATAAAGGTGGTTGACATTAGTTGCTACAATGTCGAGGTGTCCTTTCATTTCCCTATCACTACTCTTATAAAAAGCATAGTTGGTGATGATGGTGTGCCTGCCATCCTGCAATATAGGCCGTCCGATCTATATCTAACGGATAGAAAGAAAACTATGACAATTTAGCCGCACTCCTCTCCACATTTGCAGATAAGGTCTTCCCTCGTTCATCCCTTTCTGCCACAAGATCTTGATGGTCCGTGCAAAGCACGGGCATCTTCCTAGTTAAAATAAAACCAAAGGAGTCAGACGTGTATAGTTGGTCTAGTTGACATTCATAAGTCATCATTTGTAAAATAAAATAAAACAAGTACTTTAGTACATCTCGATTGATTATAAATATTTGCATTTTTTTTGCCCATCCGGAATAAGGAGTTGTTTCGAATTAATGTGTTATTTTTATTGTGGGTACACCTTATTTATGACGCTCGGGATATTTTTTTGCATGTCGTGTCCAAATTTTTTGTTTGCCCATGTTTACGTCATAGTATGACACCGTATGGCTCTCGTACCAAACATCTAACAAGGTTCCATTGTTCAACCCATCCTTCCCCAATAACATCCCTTTTCTACCCCTCGCCACCCTCCCTCGATTCACCGCTTATACTACGGTTGCCATGAAAAAAGTTTAAACCATGCAAGACAGACGCCATCTTCTTGCTTTCACGGTGCGTTTTATTTAGAGGACTTTGCTCGTCACGGGTTTCAACCAATGGTACCAGTTGATTTTCTGTACCGCGCCATAACTAATAAGACGATCTAATTAGCGGCTGGCGTTGTCTCGTCGTACTCGCGTCGGCGCGACAATATCTCCCCGTAAGTTTTTAAATTCGATTATCTTCCGCGCCAATATATATATATATATATATATATATATATATATATATATATATATATATATATATGTATGTATATATATGTGTATATATATATATATATATGATAAATGTTTTCTACAAGCAGTGGTAGTTAGAATAGTAATAGCGAGATCGCCATTCACCCAAACTAAAGATATATATGTGTATATATATATATATATATATATGTATATATATGTGTATATATATATATATATATATATATGATAAATGTTTTCTACAAGCAGTGGTAGTTAGAATAGTAATAGCGAGATCGCCATTCACCCAAACTAAAGTAAATGCTTAATATGCGTGCTTTTTCTCCTAATAAATCCTTGCGGGTTCGCTCCAGTGCTGCCGAAGAAAGAAATGCGCGCGCCGTTCACCATGTCGCAGCTGAGCTGAGCTGGCTGGGCAGTGAGCACACGCTGCGTCTTGGGCAGAGCTCTCCACCGCCGCCGCGCCGGCGCCTTGGACACACGCGGACCTGGACATTGTGCGTACCAGAGGATTCGCTCGCGTAGACAGATCTGATCTGGCATCGGGCAGCATGCCACCACGTGCCACGTACTTGCGCGGGTCCCGCAGCCACAGGCCGGACGACGACGTGTCACCCAACGCTTGCTCTCTTGCATGCTTCTTTATTTTATTTTATTTTATTTTGAACACCTCTCTTGCATGGTTCTCACCGACACAGCATTGATGCAGGAGGAGTGCAATCATTTCTACGCCGCGCCTTCTTCGTGCCCATGTTGCACATGAATGACGCCACACCGGCGGTATTACTACTATTTCATCGATTGCTGAATCCACTTTTACTTCAAATTTTTGGCTAGGAAAAGAGGAAGCGTCGTCATAATCAGCTGATCCATTTGGGCAGGGCATCTACAGCCAGAATTACTCCAGAAACTCGCGGACGCGACCGGGCGCGTCGACGAACAGTGACCGGTCACATCTTAAATTTGCTTCTCTGCATTCGAGTCTAGGGATCGGATTTGCTAAGTCCGGTTGTAGATGGGTTTGCTTTTGTGCATTTGAGTCTTTCATGTTTCATTCCCTAAATCCACACAAACTATGCAAGATAAACCTATGTACTACGACACCCTAGCTATGATTCGTCGTCGAAAATGTCCATGACATCGGTGTCCGGCGCCGGGTGGACGGGCGCGTAGGAGGGCTCCGGCTCCTCCTGTTCCTCCTCGACCTCATCCATCCATGCACGCGAGCACACCTCCTCCTCCTCCTCTGCGTTGTACTCCGCCTCCATATCATGTCGACGACAGCATCTGCCTCCGCATCCGACTCCGAACGAAGTGAATCAAGGATGACTTGCTGCTCCGCCACCAGATCTGCGTCCCCAACGTCCCCCACATCCTCCTCCAGATCCTCATCCTCCTCCTCCTCCTCCTCCTCCTCCTCGACCTCATCCATCCATGCACGCGAGCACACCTCCTCCTCCTCCTCTGCGTTGTACTCCGCCTCCATATCATGTCGACGACAGCATCTGCCTCCGCATCCGACTCCGAACGAAGTGAATCAAGGATGACTTGCTGCTCCGCCACCAGATCTGCGTCCCCAACGTCCCCCACATCCTCCTCCAGATCCTCCTCATCCTCCTCCTCCTCCTCCTCCTCCTCAACCTCATCCTCCTCCTCCTTCAAGTCCTCCTCTGGATCCACTCCGGGCTTCACGCCTTGCTTGGAGCTGCTCAAGGAGTTGCAGTCAGCGCTCCGGCGTTAGATATGGTTAACTCCTTACCCGGCGACGTGGAGGCATCACTAGAAGACGAGTTTCGGACCGCCGGGTTTTGAACTGTTTTCCTGTGAGACCCCGTCGTCTGTCCGGCGTGAATGACGCGTCCGAGCGCTCCATATCTATTCATATTTGGGCTGGATATGAGGGATGCCGGTCAACCGGATGTTTGAGTCCCGTTTAAAAAGCCCATCTAAATTGCATTTTCTTGGTCGGTCAGTGATCGGGTCGTCTGTCTGGGAGTTTGAGGCGGATTTGGGAAGCCTCTCTAAGAATGAAAATTATCGCCTCGCCCACCAACACAATTCTGATATCCACGTACACCGGAAACGCATGATTTCAATAGCTCATTACAAGTAAAATGGAAGATGCACCACATTTGCAGTCATGTAGATGTAGTGTATTCATTTTTCTGCCCAATGCCATCGTAGACCATAGTCGAACACGTAGACATGTATGTTTGACCTGCCGGCATTATTTTTCACCCAGTTTTCTTTACCAAGTTACGCGCGCGCGTGTTACACATTCAAACACGCTTTCCTCCGGTCCTACTACCCTCTCCAAGCCTTTGACCCAAATTTGACGCCTCCCCTTTCCCGCACGCCCCGTATAAAAACACGGCCGGCCGCTCATGCTCATGCCCCGCACACAAACAACGCGCAACCGCACACACCAATGCTTAGCATGTCGCGCGCCCCGCTCCTCCTCGCCCTGCTCCTCCTCTGCGCCGCCGGCGCGGAGGCCGCGGCCGCGCCCCTGCCCAGGTTCAGGGAGGCGCCGCACTTCACCAACTCGGCCTCCGCGCGCTGCCCGGCGCCGCTCCCGCCCGCGTCCGGCAAGGACGGCGCGGCCTGCTCGCCGCGCGCGGCCGTGCACGTGGCGATGACGCTGGACGCGTCCTACCTGCGGGGCACCATGGCCGCGGTGCTCTCCGTCCTGCGCCACGCCTCCTGCCCGGAGTCCGTCTACTTCCACTTCCTCACCGCGGCCGGGTCACCCACCCGGACGGCGGAGCTGGTGGCCGCCGTGCGCGCGTCGTTCCCGTCGCTGGCGTTCCGGGCGTACCCGTTCGACGAGTCGCGGGTGGCGGGCCGCATCTCGGCGTCCGTCCGGGGCGCGCTCGACCGGCCGCTCAACTACGCGCGCTCCTACCTGGCCACCACGCTCCCCGCCTGCGTGCGCCGGGTCGTGTACCTCGACTCCGACGTCGTGCTCACCGACGACGTCGCCGCGCTCGCCGCCACGGCGCTCCCGGAGGGCGCGGCCGTGGCGGCGCCCGAGTACTGCGGGGCCAACTTCACCGCCTACTTCACGCCGGGGTTCTGGGCGAGCCCGGCGCTCGCCCGGACCTTCCGCGGGCGCCGCGCGTGCTACTTCAACACGGGCGTCATGGTGCTCGACCTGCCCCGGTGGCGGGCGGCCGGGTACACGGCGCAGATCGAGGGGTGGATGGAGCTGCAGCGGCGGGTGCGCATCTACGAGCTCGGCTCCCTGCCGCCCTTCCTCCTCGTGTTCGCCGGCCGCATCGCCGCCGTCGACCACCGCTGGAACCAGCACGGCCTCGGCGGCGACAACTACCAAGGCCTCTGCCGCGGCCTGCACGCCGGCCCCGTCTCCCTGCTGCACTGGAGCGGCAAGGGCAAGCCGTGGGACCGGCTCGACGCCGGCCGGCCCTGCCCGCTCGACGCCGTCTGGGCCAAGTACGACCTCCTTCGCCCGGACACCGGGATTGACGCCGTCTTGTGATGATGGAGTGCGCGCCATTCTCTTTTTTGATCGGTTTGGCTTAATTAGGAGATACTAGATGAGCAGCTCCTTCTTTTGTTGATTGATGTTGCAACTTTGATTAGAGTGTTTGTGCAAGCTGCAAGTGTACATAGTACTGTTTAGACGAACAATTAAACAGAAATGGATCACTAGTTAATTACTTTCTTTTATTTTGACAAGCAAGTACTCCGAAACAGTTGGACTGTGATCAAAATCACACAAAGACAACTCGAAACAAATCCAGTAGAGAGAAGTATAATCGGGTCGAAGACCGGAAATGCCCGGTCGGTCTCGGGTCATAGCGCACCTAAATTATTATTTATTTATTTTGCAAAAAAGGCAAGTGTTTCTGAAACTTTTTGAAAACAAATGGAGTATAATCTAGTGTTATATTCGTATAAAATTTAAAAATTTCCACGAATGAACGACTTCAAGGTAAGAAAACAAAATATTAGTAAAATAAACATGAACAGTAACTTTCATATATATATATATATATATATATATATGTACATAATCTTTCCCTACTAATAAAGCACGGAGTGCTTCTGGTCGTACGTCACACATTTTTTCAAAAAAGCCCTTGTGTTTTCAGTAATTAAACCCGCCATCCTATTTTAAGTGGATTATAGGAGAAAACGTTTCGCTTATGCAAATAACACCCTGTAATTTGGTATTATTCAACGTCAGTCCGGTGAGGAAAACAGAGAAGCAGACGGGATAGAGTGAATGCAAAGAGTAGTCCCGTTCACTGTCGCTCCCGCCGGCGACGACTGGCTTGCCCACGCGGCGGCCCACGCGAGCAAGGCCAAGGGACGGCCCAGACGGTCGATGGTGGCGCTGTCATCGTTGTCCTCACGCATGTAGACGAGGCAGTGGGGAGGGTGCCGGCGCTGGTCGCAGGGGAGGCCGAAGGGCGTGGACAAGCCAGATCCGGGATGGAGGACGGACACCGGCGGCTTGGGGACATGGATCCCGCAGATCTGAGCAGCGGCTGGCGAACTCGGAGGCGGCGGTGGCGTGAAGACAACCGTGGTGGTGGTGGCAGCAGCGGCGAGGCTCCTTGCGTGCTCCTTCTCATGGACAAGGGAAAAGAGAAAGAACTGAGAGGCAGAGGAGAGAGAAACGAGGGAGGAGGAGAGGCGCGTTGGAGCTCCGGTAGCGGGCGGCGTGCACGATGGATCGGGTGCTGAGAAAAGAAGGGAATCGGGATGGGGAGAAGAAAGGTGTGGGGAAGAGACGAGAGGATGAGAGGAGGGGGCTGAGAAGATAAGGTCGGAGGGAAGAGCGGCCAAACGACACGCGTTGCCTGTGTGTGAGACGGCTGGTGCCCAAGCGCGGGCTGGAGACTCAAGGCTTGATTCTCGCCATGCAAAAAACGAGATTAAAGAAAGAAGTTAACTAACTTAGGAGGAATTAGCTAGAAAAAGGATTTTTTTAACGAGAAAACTACAAAAGGATTAAATGCTTGATTATGGCCGTTGCATGCATCTGTTTGCTTCTCCGTATCTACATGCACAATTGCACACGATTGACGAGCTTGGTTCTACATTTCCTTTTCATCTCGATGAAGTTGGATACATGCACAGGATTGATGGTTTTTGTTCCATATTTTTCTTCTTCTTTTATTTTCTTGATTAAAATTTTCAATCATTCGTACCCATTGTAACCCCATCTGTTTGTGTTGACAAAATAATCTCTGAGCGCTGCTGATTTCGGTTCATACGAGTGCATTTTATGTCAGACATTATAATTTTCGTGAGTTTTTGTTGTTCATCCGTTGCAACGCACGGGCCTTTTGCTAGTAATAATAAAGCACGGATTGACTCCGTGGGTTCACCGTCACAATACGCTTCTTTCCATAATTTTACGCTTTTAGTTTGATTTTAAAACATATTTGAGGTGGTAATAAATTTTTGCTCTATCTATTTCGCTGGGCCAAAAAAATGGTCGGCGCCGCTGGGATTTGATCCCTGGTCTGCCATGTTGATCCCAGCGCAGCAAACCACTCGGACTAGGCTCTTAAGTTCGCTTTTTTGGGCGTCTGGAACTTTAAGAATAAAGGGCAGGCGTACTCGGACCGAGATCAATGGCCACGGTCGTGATGGGCATGTACGAGTGCTGCGGCCCACTGTCGTGATGGGCGTGTTTTTCTTTCTTTCTCTGTGGTTTGTGTTAACGGTATAGTGTGATGTCATCTACTATATGCCGGGTGTACGAAGAAAATAAAATATTCAAAAAAATCAAGGCTTATTACGATAGTATAACTCAGCTAGCTACGGTCTCCCACATCGTTTTGACGCCCTTAACCATCCGACCAGGCTCATGAACGAACCAGATCGTTTTAGCATGCCGCACAACGCCGTTGCCCTCGTGTGCTGCGCGATCTACATGAGCCGGCTGGGCCAACATCAAAAGGGCCGCTGCTCCTTAGAACGATTTGGGGGCTTTCTGGTGAACCGGGCCAACGTGCTCTACACGGCCTGAACGGCCACGAGGCCCGCGTTTAGCGTCACGCCTGCTGATCTTTTCTTCTGTTTTTGCTCGTTTTAATCGGTCTACTCGGTGCACCCGGCGGTGGCGACACAATGCAATAATGGGGAGACGCTTGGCCGTCCTCCAGTAACGTCCATGGTAGTGCGGATGCGTTACTATCCGTTTGCCTCCTCTACTTCGTCACCCGTACATATATATGTTGCCTGCATCGGATCCTTTGCTGCGTACAAGGGACCAGGCTGGAAGTTGTTTTTCATATTTATTTACTTATCAGATAGTCTCACCTTGCTATTTTACATTAATTTTTACTAGTTTATATACAATTTTTAGGTTTTCAGGCATCAAGAAGCTGCTTTGGAAATTAAGCAAAGAAATAAAGAAAGGAAATAGACATTCTTTGCATGAGAAATAAAGAAGAAAGATGGTAATTACGTGGAGCCGGCAAGAAAGGTAATATGTATTGAATAAGAAATAAAGAAGGAAGGAAAGAAGGAAATTGATGGTAATTATGTGGGCGCCATATTAATCCCAGGAGTAATTAGTAGGCCTAGCAAAAAAGGAAAAAAATTGCATGAGAAATAAAGAAGGAAGAAGGAAGAGAGAGGAAGGAAATGGGCGGTAATTATGTGGGCATCATGATATAAGGAAAGAAAGAGAAAGAAAAACTAATTAACAAGAGGTGCGGGAATCAATGGCAGGTTGGCATGCCATCTTATGAGTAAAAATGATGTGGCATTTTTTAATCCTCACTAAATTCATGTCATTTTTTCTTCCATTATGTTTTCCTTGCTCTTATAATCTTTACTAAATTTGCGCCAAATTTGTAGCACATTGAACATTATGTTTGCACATACAATCCTCACTAAATTTATGTCAATTGTTTCAACCGTTCTAACCCACAGGCATATATAGTACTTTTAATATATAAATGGAGGTATAATATTATTGGTCCTCCCATTTCGTATGTCCATGGTGTTTCCTCATTCGGAGCTAGGCTATTCTACCAATCGTTTGTCTTGGGCCACTTGGCCTCTGCCACGTTCGCCCGCGTAACGTTTCACCAGTAAAAAGAACCGGTGCCCTCCCAACATGTCCGTGCGACCTGGCCCAACAAATCAAACCCACCACCCCTTTTAGGAGATGAGGCAAAAAATAGTTGACCGTTACTGGAATCAAACTCACAACCTCCAGTGTTTTTGGCGTTGATCGTGTTACCCTACAAAAAAGTGTTGATCATTTTAAAATAAAAATGAATTTAGTTTTTGTTTGTGTCCTACACGGATTGGTACTAAACTATTATGATGTAAAATTCAGATACATAAACACAAGGCACAAGTATTTGATTGCGCAGATGAGGGTCATGTGGCCGGGATCTCAAACGCGACTGTTCGCTGGTCTGTCCATGCAGGTGATGCAATTCTTTATTGGTTCCAAGCTTAGGTGGAATGTTCGCCGTGTAGTGGACATCGTTACCAACAATGATGACAAAAAAAAAGAAGTGCTAACAAAGATGGGGCGCTAGGGGTGATAATTTATTTCTCCCGTTGCAACGCACGGGCACTTTTGCTAGTAATAATAAAGCACGGATTGAGTCTCCGTTCATCATCACAATGCACTTTCTTCTCATGTCATAATACTCTTTTACGATTTGTATAGACAAAATCGTAATATATACGAGATGGTACTAATTTGGGGTCTGACGTACGGCTAAAGAAAATAAACGCTTCCAGACTTCCGCTTGGGCCACGTTCGCATCGCCCACCTAGGCCTGCTCCCGGTGCGCCCCACAACTGGCTGGGCCTCAGCACATGGATCGACCTCGCTGTGGCGGATCGCCCATTTTTACTCCACGCCGCCTGTACTGGGCCTCATGTGCTGATGGTTTTTCCTTGCCGTCGTAGGATCATGGCAAAAAATATATATGATTCGTCTTAATAATAATACCACATCGCCACTTTACGCCTAATCTAACCGGTTCATATAGGCACATCTTGATTATTCAACAAGTGACCAGAAACAGAAATGAGGATAATCACAAGGGGAACAAGCGACCAGAAACAGAGGCGAGGATAATCACAAGGGGAAGGAAAAGCTCGATCAAGAGCGGATGACAACGCCACAAATCGGGATTCAAAATCAAAGATAAAAAATATCACAGGCCGGTGGAGGGTTGACGGCAGCCGGATCCAGACGGGTGGATCCCGTCCGGTTGAGGCAGATCCGGCGGCGGCTGGACTTGGTAGGAGGGCGGTGGATCCAGATACGACGGGCTAGACTTTGGTAGGGGCCCGGTCGAGGGCAGACGGATCCAAACCGGTGGAGCCAGAGCGGGAAAAGGGAAGGTAACGAGAAGAGGGGTGGTGAGGGGGTGTGGGAAACTGGGGATCGATCTTCCCTGCCTTCTAGGGTTAACGGGGGGTAAGTTGGGCCGATGGTGTTGGCTTGGTTTTTGACTCCCCTGTAATACGGCAAAATCAGAGAAATATGGTGTTGGGCTTTAAGTCATTTAATTTTTTTGTGTCATTTAATATGTCTTTTGCATTTTGAAAAATAATATGTAAAATTTTAAAATCATTCATGCATCTTAAAATATTTGTGTAGTCCTAAGAAAAGTGTTCATGTATTAAAATAATGTTTTCTAATCTAATAAATACTCACCCTTTTCTCAAAATGAAAAAACATGTAACTCCAAAAAGTGTTCATGTGCTTACAAATATATTCACAATTTAAAAAATATTCATGCTCTTTAAAAGTTATGTGATATAAAAAGTGTTTGTGTGTTAAAAAGAATGTTGATGCATTTTGGAAAGAAAATATACAATTTTAAACAGAAAGGGCGTAAGAGGGATGGCGTATGAACTAGGCATAGGCCGTAGCTCGAGAAGGACAACCGTCATGCCCAGCTCGATGCTAATAGTTTTAAATCTAATAGAGATTCACTTGTGACGGCGTAGTTTAATGACATGTGTGAGTGCGGTGGCTGAAATCATCACCTTCTATTGACCATGACATGGTCGGTAAAGGTTGGAAAAGGGATAGGCGAAAACACGGATGAACCCTGTGTTTAAATAAATAACATGGAGCTGCAAAGGGGTCTTGAGTCGTGTTTATCGTGCTAGCAGTGTGATTTTTACTCCCGTTGCAACGCACGGACATGTTTACTAGTGTGTGTGTGTGTATATATATATATATTGTTGCATTTGTTTTCTTTCGCCCCTGAATATCATGGAAGTCATCCCGTCACGGAACTTTTTACACAAGTGTAACCCTAGATCATGTTTAGTTTCAAAAAGTTTAAAGAATTTTTTTTATTTTTTGTTCTTTTTTTTTCAATTTAGATGCATTGACACCCGAGACCCAATGATCCGAGCAAGGTCAAAGACTAGTTCAAGAAAAGCCCCTTCTCCTCCTGTCGGCGCCGCCACCGGTCCGCCCCATCTCCGATGGCCTCTGAGCCATGGAGGTGCGGAGGAACTCGCCCGCCGGAGTGGGGGGGACTCGTTCTCGTTCTTGTTAGGTTCAGCGTCTTGACTGGGATTGTGTGACGGTAGTGATGTCCTTTAGTAGGAATAATGTCTCTCACGTTCTATCCCTGTCCTTATGGTGCACGGAAAATTTCATAGTGGAAGACTAGTTAGAAAATTCCATAACTGTATTGGTTTCTTTCTTTGTTGTTCATTAAATTAGCGTTGGTGTTTCTCTATAGTGGATGACTCATATTTTTTCCCTTCACCAAACTATATCTAAAAAAGGTTGCTCAATCTGATCCGGATACTGTATCTGTATGCAACTTGCCCACTCACCTGATTGTTGGTCGCTACGCGTAATACAAAATAGTGTAGTGTTGGTAAGAATCCTACGACGAGCGGGCCGTGTCGGGTGACATTCGGCCTGCACTTTTTACTTTTTGGTAGCTGCGTAGCGCCACCTTTTCCAATTACAGTGACAACTCCACTTACGCATTTCTCCTCATCTTTTCCCATTTGCCAGACTTGGACGAACACCATCTCTGTACCAGCTCTAAGTCACGCATGACCATCGACCAAGAGTATATATGGATAGTACAGAGATGGTCATAGCTGTCTTATTTTTGGCGTGGAATGCTATGTTCGGATCACTAGCAAGAGTGATGATTTCGTTGGGTCCGGGCATTTTGAACTTCATATACCCGTAATGGGGTATAACTTGAAAGATTGTGAACGCCTCCCGCCCTAATATAGCGTGATATCCGCTACTGAACGGGGCCACTTGAAACGTGACCTCTTCGGACCTGTAATTATCCGGTGTGCCGAACAACACATCGAGTGTGATTTTTTCTGTACAGCGCGCTTCCCGACTGGGGATTATTCCTCTAAAGGTTGTGCTGCTTCGCTCAATGCAGTTCCAGTCTATTTTCATTTTTTGAAGGGTTCCTCATAAATGAGGTTCAGTCCACTGCCTCCGTCCATGAGTACCTTAGTGAGTCGAAAGCCGTCCATTATTGGACTGAGGACCAATGCGGCTGGTGCTCGGGCTGTTCGGAATTTAGGCTCGTCACTGGCGTTAAAAGTAATAGCAGTGTTATTCCATGGGTTTATTGTTGCCACGTGGTAGACTTCGGCAAGGCTGCGGAGTGTTCGTTTTCGCATATTATTTGATGCGAAAGTTTCGAAGACTGTTGGTACTTTACTGGTATCCCTGGGCTGACACTATGCGGCTTCTGGGTTTATAAGATCTTCGCCACTTTTGGCCACCTGCCGGAGTATCCAACATGCTCTAAGGCTATGAGTTGGTGTGGCACACTCTGTACTGTGAATTTTATAGGGTCCATTGAGCCATCCCTCCATTACGGTTCCATGCCTTGTAGAGGGTTTTTGCTTTTTGGTATTTAACCTGGGTGTCTGGCGATGATGCACCCTTTTATTTCGGACTGGGTTTGTGTTCGAGGCCGGATTGTTTCAAAATTTTATTTCGGTTTTCCAGGCAATTTCCATCGCACACTACTTTCGTACTATGGACGCTAAGTCGGCGAAGTGTGTAATTTCACGGCGACTTATGGCATTGAGGATTCCCTTGTCCGTGCAATTACTGCAGAAGAATGAAATTGCGTCTTCCTCGCGGCAGTCCTTTATCCTGTTCATGACCAGGAGGAATCTGGCCCAGTAATGGTGTACTGTTTCTTCTGGCTCTTGCCTAATTTGGGATAGATCGCGTATGTTTGAGTGGGTGGGTGGAATTGAATCCGAAACCTCACCCCGTCCGAGACTCGGGGGCCAAGGAGTTTTCGAAATCGGAAGTTTGGATTCTTGGATGTTGCCCAATGAATCCGGCCCGCTGCCTGACTCTAGGTTCAGGTCTTGAGTGACGTCCTCCCCTCCGCGGATATCCGGCGTGGAGGGACCGGGAATCCGGACATAGCTAGTCCTTAAGATAGATGAAGTGTCGCCGCATTGTTCCTCCACTACTGCAACGTGATGGGTGACCTGGGGAGAGTTAATCTCTCTCAGATTGGGTTTAGGCCCAATCTGGTCGTAGTCTGTAGCGACTCCCAGGGTGGCGATGCGATCCAAGAACTCGTTTAGGGAAGAGAGCTCTATCGGATCTAACTGATCGGCGAGTTCCGAGCTGAAGTGAAGATTGCTTTTGATGACCCGAGAAGTCATCGTCGGCAGCGGCCGAACAGGCGGTCATAAGAAAACCACCTAGCCGGAGAGTTTGGCCGACAGCCAAAGCCCCCTTAGCGACGGCGCCGTCTTTAAAGACGGGATGGGGCATCCTTCCTGATGGCGACGGCACAGAGGAACTCTCAATGAAAGCACCAATGTCGGTGTCAAAACCGGCGGATCTCGGGTAGGGGGTCCCGAACTATGCGTGTAGGCGGATGGTAATAGGAGACAAGGGACACGATGTTTTTACCCAGGTTCGGGCCCTCTCGATGGAGGTAAAACCCTACTCCTGCTTGATTAATATTGATGATATGCGTAGTACAAGAGTAGATTTACCACGAGATCAGAGAGGCTAAACCCTAGAAGCTAGCCTATGGTATGATTGTTGTTCATCCTACGGACTAAAGCCCTCCGGTTTATATAGACACCGGAGAGGGTTAGGGTTACATAGAGTCAGTTACAATGGGAGGAGATCTACATATCCGTATCGCCAAACTTGCCTTCCACGCCAAGGAAAGTCCTATCTGGACACGGGACGAAGTCTTCAATCTTGTATCTTCATAGTCCAGGAGTCTGGCCAAAGGTTATAGTCCGGCTATCCGGACACCCCCTAATCCAGGACTCCCTCAGCCTCATTTAGGGGCAAGGGTTGGACGGGGAAACGAGGGTCCGCAGTGCCGGCCAGGGCGAATGCCTCCTAGCCATGCTTGCTTGGCGCGGACTTCGAGAGTTCGGATCTGGAGTCCGAGGGCGAGTCCGGCCCTCCGGTGATAGGAGGAACCTGGTGAGGGAGTTCTGGATAAGGGGGTATCCGGACAGCCGGACTATAACCTTTGGCCGGACTGTTGTACTGTGAAGATACAAGATTGAAGACTTCGTCTCGTGTCCGGATGGGACTCTCCTTGGTGTGGAAGGCAAGCTTGGCGATACGGATGTGAAGATTTCCTCCCATTGTAACCGACTCTGTGTAACCCTAGCCCCCTCCGGTGTCTATATAAACCGGATGGTTTAGTCCGTAGGACACAACAACAAGAAACAACAATCATACCATAGGCTAGCTTCTAGGGTTTAGCCTCTTTGATCTCGTGGTATATCTACTCTTGTACTACCCATATCATCAATATTAATCAAGCAGGAGTAGGGTTTTACCTCCATCGAGAGGGCCCGAACCTGGGTAAAAACATCGTGTCCCTTGTCTCCTGTTACCATCTGCCTAGACACACAGTTTGGGACCCCCTACCCGAGATCCGCCGGTTTTGACACCGACACCTGGTCTGAATCTGAGTCTGCCATGAACTCAATTACCCTCGGGTCTTTGATAGCGCGGCTTGCGGCGGAGAGTCCGGTGGGCTCCAAGCTCTCATCTCCGGACCTGGCAGTTTTCTCTGGATCTAGGGCCAGAGCGGTGTTCGGAGCCGCAAACCCCTTCAAAAATCAAATCTCCTCGGATATCAACGATATAATTTAGGTTCCCGAAACTGATCTGATGACCAGGGCCGTAGCTGTCGATCTGTTTGAGGTGGCCAATCGAGTTGGCCCACAGAACGAAGCCATCAAATACGAAAATCTGGCCGGGGAGGTAAGCTTCCCCGGAGATGGCATCATTATGGATGATTGAACGAGCCATCAAGCCTTTTGTTGACGACACAACGGAACTCTCAATGAGAGCACCAATGTCGGTGTCAAAACCGGCCGATCTCGGGTAGGGGTCCCTAACTGTGCGTCTGAGGATCAAGGGTAAAAGGAGGCGGGGGACACGATGTTTATCCAGGTTCGGGCCCTCTTGATGGAGGTAATAACCCTACTTCCTGCTTGATTGAATTTGATGAGTATAGGGGTTACAAGAGTTGATCTACCTCAAGATCGTAATGGCTAAACCGTAGATGTCTAGCCTATATGATTGTGATTGCCTCTACATACTAAACCCTCCGGTTTATATAGACACCGAAGAGGCCTAGGGTTATACAGAGTCGGTTTAAAGAGAAAGAAATCTTCATATCCGAACGCGAAGCTTGCCACCCACGCAAAGGAGAGTCTCATCCGGACACGGGGGAAGGCCTTCTATCTTGTATCCTCACAGCCCATCAGTCCGGCCCATATCACATAGCCCGGACGCCCGGAGACCCCCTAATCCAGGATTCCCTCAACAGGGTAAGATGTCAGCATGTCAATGCCGCAGGCGCCCGTGCCTCTCTGGAGCTTCATGTAGCCTCCTTCTCCCTAGGTTTGGCCCCATGAGTTTTTGATGAGCCAGTAGCTTGTCCCATCCTGTTGGACACTGTAGCCCACCGTGGTGACCGCGTGGTTGATTTCTGTGCCGCAGGCGTCGCCGGTCATGATGCCGCCACTATACATCTGGAAGCTCGGCTGCTTTCCATCGATGCCACCACTGTACCAAGCAAGACTAAAGGTCACCCGACCCCCGACGCGGGCTCGTGCCACGTGGTGGGCCTTTGGTGGTCCCGGGCCGTGTTGAACCGAGACTAAAGGGGGACTTTTAATCCCCAACCTTTAGTGCCGGTTCTAGAACCGGGACTAAAAGTCCATACGAACCAGGACTAAAGCCCGATTCTGCACTAGTGCTTGTGTACTCCTCGACGAGGCAGCGTCCGGAGGATATCAAATTGCATCTAAGATTTTCTATGTACAATATTAAATCACTACATTAACTTATTGGTTAGTAACTTGGATCACTTTCGAGATGCATCTTGTGTTAGAGGAATAAGAAATAAATACTTTGGTAGCTTTTTTTGTGATAGAAAGACAATTTGGTAGCTCATGTGGTACTCTTTCAATTATATGATGAATGGATGCAGGGTCATATAGACCAAATATGTGTAGCATAGACATTAGGTAAAGTCAAATGGTTCTTGAGTGGATAAAAGAAATGACAAATACCACTATTAGCGATTAAGCATTTCAAATATAACCCACCGGGGGTGCCCCACATTACCATAGAATTCCTCGCTGAGGTTCTGGCTCCTCTCTCTCTAGCTAGTTCTCTGCTACGGCCTAGCTCTGGACGGCGAAGCCCTTCTGGCAAAATGGATTTGAATGTGTTCAATCAGACAGAGGAGCCAGAGTCGCTGGAGCAAAGGATGATGACCTCCCCACCAGACAACCCCGCCTCGTCAATAGCCCCCTTCTTGTATTACTCGAGAAATCAAGAGTCCTTGGTGACAAACCCTTGATGATTCCAGCAAAGCTTGGCTAGGTACTCCTCATGGGTGTGCGCCACATCGAGCCGCTTGAAGGCCTCCCGATTCTCCGGCTCCTCGCCGCGGGAGACCACTCGAGGGTCAATGGTGACGAACTCCAGGACCTCCCGGTTGCTGAGGGGGAAGTTGATATTCGTCCAGTTGCCATAGAGGCCCACTGCCTTCACATTGTACGCCCTCACGGCCAGCTTCTCCGTCTGGAAGGAGACAAACAAGTAGCGTTGAATCGTGTCCCTATCCTTGATTTCTGACACCCGCATCCCCCACAGCCACTGCCGCACGTCGCGGTTCTTCTTCTTAGGTGGCGGTATGTTGATGAAGCAGTGGGAGGAGGCTGCGCTGCCACGTCCTTGGGTTGGTTGCGCAGCACGATGCGTGTCCATGCTTCTAAGTGGCGGCGGGGACCTCAGACGGCTGGATCCCGCAATTTCGGGGGCAATGCCGGTCTATTGAAAGTGCTAGCGGGGGAGCGTGGTGGCTGCGGTGCTGGTGTGCCACGTCAATGTGGTGCGAGAGAGAGAGAGAGAGAGAGAGAGAGAGAGAGAGAGAGAGAGAGAGAGAGAGAGAGAGAGAGAGAGAGAGAGATGCGGCACTGGTGAGGGGGGGAATTTATCCTCAGATTCAGCCGCATCTCGGTAAATATTAGCGATGGTCAATGGGAGGAATATAATTTTTTAGGTGCTAAACCAGATAAGTGTTCGGCTAGGTCTGGTTTAGCTCCCTAAAACATTTTTTTTACTTCTTTTACCGGTTTTGAGGATCAGGTAGAGATGCTCTTAGATTGCTAGTGGTACATGTAGCCATGTCTACGTTAGTTTTCTTTGGTGTGAATGCCATTCATAATTGTACCGTATATTCTTGCGCAGTTCACCACGATCTACTCATTATTTCCACTTAAAGTCAAAATTAGTAGCTCAACTTTCATTATGATTTAATTATGTTCTATTTATGGTGGTGTAGTCGGATAATATATAATTGCACAGCTACTACTACACAATGTTCCATCATCCCTAGTTGAACAGTTTCCCTTTTGACCTTCGTGTGCTCCATCCCGGATAAACTTCTCTTGTCGAGTTGTAACGGTTAGTAGGGACTGAAGAGAGACTAGCTTCCTGGATATACGAGAATGATGGTCATTGGGGTGTATCTGCGTGGTTCATGGTGGGATTCAATATTAGAGACTATGAATAGGATGCATCGGGAATATAGGTCCCAGCCTGAAAAAGAGACTCTGTATGATAGATGGGAATGCCTTGGGAGTATGAGTTGAAGCCCGAACTGTGGTGTTTCGTGTGCATTGTATATGGGCTCTCACACGCGAAAATTCGAATCTGAGCCCGAGCTCATCTGCACCTGCGCTTACAAAAAAAATCAAAATAAATACTAGAAAAATTCAAAAACTTCCAAAAAAATAGGGTGGTAGACAATTTGATGCGTGAGATACGCTCCAATTTTCAAAACATTTGGACTTTTGTGTAGCTCTCAGCAAAAAAGACAAATCGGAGGTCTGTAAAAATGTGTACTGTTCATATACTGTTCTGGTCTGATTTGTCTTTTTTGCTGAGAGTTGCACAGAATTCCAAATGTTTTGAAAATTGGAGCGTACCTCACGCATCAAATTGTCTACCATCCTAATATTTTTGGAATTTTTTGAATTTTTCTAAATTTTTTATAAATTTTTTTTGATCGGGTGCAGATGCACCCGGGCACCAAAACGCCGCTCCCACAGGTTGACATCTTGAGTTTGTATGTGGGATGGAGTTTGTATGTGGGCTCCTTGAGTTTGTATGCGGGCATATTTATATTGTTATCTGCAGCATGGGTGTCTTGTCCGCCTCCATGAAGAATTCATCCTCAATTCACAAGATAAGTATGCCCGCATCAGTTGGTCGATGAGCCATCGCTAGTCACTCCTTGCACCTACTTGCATGACTGGAGTTTATACAGGCTCATCTCAACTACTTCTCTACAACGTGAATAGACAATAAGAAATGTCTTATCATTGCCGACGTTCTTTCCACGCTGAAATTGACATTTCCTAGCGAACGGTCGAATAGAACAGGGGCCTCAGCCAAGACCATGATGTTCTTTTTTCGATAAAATGCGTTTTTATTAACTTATAATGTAGCATCAAGTGGATACAAAGCATAATAAGTGACACCCGGTCTCTGCATAGTTAAGATGCACACAACCTTAACGAAGAGTCTAGCAAAGTATGTAAAAAAAAGAGACAAGTTGGCAACAGTAAAGCCATATGAGTCCAAAACTAGGCCAATGTCGACGGAGGAGGTGGACCGATCTGGAGATTATATTGTCACCCATGTTGGATAAAAACCTCCCTGGCCACCCGCTTCAACCGCATACACACCGCCTTGGACAACGATTGATACTCCGTTCGTTGTAGCATAGACCACATACGAAGCCAGTGCGTACAACGGTAAATCGAGAAACAGTAAGATGTAGCTAGCCAGGAGCCACCACAACGATTTGAGTTAGTCAGCCCTCGGATCCCGCAAACGAACGCCCCGGATCACCTGGTCGTCCCACAATGCACCTAGGTTTTTTCTTCACCGGTACCATCCCTGTCACGCAGGCCTCGACGTCTCTGGGCCGCTGCTCCAGGGATTGATCGGGATGGCCTATCATAAAACGGGCCGAGAAACTTCCACATCATTAGTTTGGGGTTGGGCCCGTACAAGAGTGCCAGTCCTGCACGCTTGCAGCTTCTCGAAGGGACGACCTACTTTCAGCTTCTCTCGGCACATCTAGAGGCGGGCGGCATTATTCCCTCAAAAAAAAAAAAAGAGGCGGGCGGCATTGGAACGACGAGGAAGCTTTACCGTCCCCTTTTTTTCAAAGTGCTTACTGAAACCTAATTGTGATCTTCCACTAGCGGCAGTAATGGACAGTTCCCAGTTGCCGGTAGCCTTCTGGTGGCTCCTCTTCCTCCTTCCATGATGGTACATACATGCCGCCATCTGCTCTCTACTCTCGCGGGCACTCGCGTGTTTGAACGAATCACTCAATGACGGGCCGAGAAGAACGACGTCGTCTGGTGCTGGTTTCTTCAAGATGCAGTCTGTACAGGTATTTGATTCTGGTGACTGATTCATGTTTTGGTTTTATTCTCGCTCTGGCTGCAACATACTGCACAACCACTCATGTATTCAGAGGAGCGCTCGGCCAATATTAAGTACTGCATTAGCTTGGTGCTTACGCAGGACGATGGCATCAAGATACTTATTACCCGCCTCAGGTCTCATCTTTTTAGCTCTGTCTCATCTTTCATGTTCGTTCCTTTGTAGAGATCTCTTGTGCGCTGACCATGAAAAATCTGTTTTATATTCCTCACCTATGTTGGGAAGGGAAAATAGTGGTTGCACCCATTTTCGATGCACCCACGCAAGAAAACATATCAAAACATTTCAAAAAATATAAAACTTCGTGGAAATGATGATCAACAAATGTTATGAGGGTTTGCAAAATTTGGTGGTCAAATAACATTCGAGAAGCGCTCTACAAAAAAGACAAAATTGCAAAATCTGCTCAAACAATGTACGTATATTTTGACTAATTTTCAGTGATTTTGTCTTTTTTGTAGAGAGCTCCTCGAATGTTATTTGGCCACCAAATTTTTCAAGCCCCCATAACATTTGTTGATGATCATTTTCACGAAGTTTCAGATTTTTTCGAAATGTTTTGATATGTTTTCTTGCGTGGGTGCACCGAGAGTGGGTGTAGAAGAACCACTCTCATGTTGGGAATTGCAAATGTGCTGAAGGTCTTTGAGGACGGCCACATGCATCTTTAATTCGGCCATTCATCTTTTCTAATGCAAAAGTATTTACGTGTGTGCGTTCGTTTTAACTTAAATAATTATCAAAAAAGACTTGAATTCCCCGAGGACATGACTTATTATGATTTAATTTTGTGCAAAAGTAGAAATGCTAACTTCTAAGATGATATTACGTTTCAGTTTTCCGCTCCACCCATTTTTTAACCTCTTTATGCGATGGGCCAAAAATGTAGAAAATGAAAGCATTTACGTGTGTGCATTAGTTTTGACTTAAATGATTATCAAAAAAGAATTTTCGATTTAAATATCTCCAATCACCTGTGTGGACACACTGTAATTTAAATTTTCTAAATTTTGGGCAGTAATATTGAACCTAATCCATGCTTTTTTTTAAGACCCCACCGGACGTTTAAATTCCTGGTCCAACTGCTCCAAATTTACAAGATGTTATATTATTCATTTTATTTGCTTGTTAAAATGAACGGGCGCGACGCGCGCCTTCATGGTCTAGTAACCTGCATAGAAGAAGAGGTTTTGCCATTAAAAACACAATCGTTTATACATAGCCAAAGCGACCATAATAAGGCAGACGCTCCCACCCGTATTAGCGTACTAAAAGTATTTGGTATTCCATCAAGCCAGTGACCATATATATTGGCAGCACTTGTTGGTGGATACAAATTGGACGCTATTTGGATGACTGGCCATATAGAACGCGCGAACTTGCACTGAAAGAAGAGGTGTTTAATTGTCTCGTCATGAGTACAAAAGCTACATTTCTTACTTCCTTGCCAGTTGCGTCGAGCGAGGGTGTCTTTTGTTAGCACAACTCCTCTCCGAAGATACCACATGAAAATCTTATTTTTTTAGTGGCATCTTTGATTTCCATATTAGTTTATTATTATTCAATGGAACCTCTGAGTGCGAGAGTGCACGGTACATAGAGTCAACGGTGTAGGACCCAGATGTAGTGAGATTCCAGCGAAACACATCCCTCCCTTCTGTCAAGTTAACCGAATCCAAAGGGGATAGAAGATGTTGCCATGACGCAAAGCGGAGGCCAATCAAATCCCTCCTAAATGATACATTCAGCGGGGAGGAGCTGAGCACGTGCGCAAGAGTATCATTCTTATCGCATACAACTCGGTACAAGGCCGGATATTGTTCCTAAAGAGTGCTGTTTCCTAGCCACCTGTCCTCCCCAAAACGTATCTCAGAGCCGTCCTTTATCGCGAATGATCCAAAGCGGAATAGATATTTCTTTACCGCCATCAGACCAGACCAAAAATGTGAGTCACCAGGTTTCCAATATGCCCGGGACAACGCTTTTTGGCCTAGATACTTATTGCGCAACAGGGTTTGCCAAACACCATCCTCGGTAAGTAGCTTGAACATCCATTTACTGAGCAAGGCATCATTCTTAACCTGGAGATCCTGAACACCTAAACCTCCCTGGTCTTTTGGTCGACAAACCACACTCCATTTGGTTAGCCTATACTTTTTATTTTCACTATCTCCTTGCCAAAAGAATCTGGATCTAAAGTAATCCAGTCTTTGCATAACCCCTTTGGGAATTTGGAAAAATGAGAGCATGTAGAGAACCATGTTTGTGAGAACAGAATTGATCAAAACTAGTCGCCTTCCAATGGAGAGCAACTTGCCTTTCCAACTGCTCAACCGTTTCTCCAATCGCTCTTCAACATGTTTCCACTCCGCATTAGTGAGACGCCGATAATGAATCGAAATTCCCAAATATTTAATCGGGAATTGGCCTTGTGCACAACCGAACAAGTCAGCATATTGTGCAACCGCCTCCTTGGCTTCTCCGAAACAGAACAATTCACTTTTATGGAAGTTAATTTTCAGACCTGACATTTGCTCAAAAGCTGAAAGCAATAGTTTCATATTTTTAGCCTTATCTAGGTCATGTTCCATAAAAAAATTGTATCATCGGCATATTGCAAGATAGAGAGTACGCCATCCACAAGATGTGGCACTACTCCTGCAATTTGACCGTCTTGTTTGGCGCGTTTGATCAAAGTAGCCACATGTCAGCGACAATGTTAAATAACATTGGAGACACTAGGTCACCCTGTCGTAATCCCTTTTTCGTTTGGAAGTAATGACCTACATCATCATTGACTTTTATAGCCACACTACCTCCAGTAACGAAATTTTGGACCTAGTCGCGCCATTTATCCGAGAAACCTTTCATTCTTAGGGTCTGTTGGAGAAATGACCATTTGACTTTGTCATATGCCTTTTCAAAGTCAATTTTAAATACTACTCCACTCATGTTCTTCCGGTGCATCTCATGGACGGTCTCGTGAAGGATTACTACTCCATCGAGTATATTTCGTCCTTGCATGAAACCCGTTTGGGATGGCTGAACAACATGATCAGCGACCGGGTTGAGCCTATTAGTCGCAACTTTGGTGAAGATTTTGAAGCTGACATTAAGGAGGCAGATCGGTCTGAACTATTGAATCTGTTCAGCCTCCTTAGTCTTTGGCAACAAAACAATCTCGCCAAAATTAAGCCTAGATAGGTCTAGTTGGCCGGCATGAAAAAATTGAACAACTCCATTAGGTCAGTCTTGATGACATCCCAGAAGTTCTGATAGAACTCCATGGGGAAACCATCAGGGCCAGGAGCTTTGTTATGTTCTGGAACACCGCAGCTCGCACCTCCTCTTCAGAGAAAGGTGCCGTCGGGATATCATTCTCTTCTTCTATGATTTGTGGAATGCCATCAGTTCGGGTCTCATCTAGAGTGAAGTCCCCTTCCTCTGGAGCCCCAAACAGACACTTGTAGTATTTGGTTATATAACGCTTGAGCTCTGCCTGACCCTCGGTCCGTCCTTCATCCCGTTGGAGGCTAAAAATACACTTGTTCCTATGCCGCCCATTGGCGACCATTTGGAAATATCATGTATTGTTGTCTCCCTCCAAAATGAATTGGGCACCTGATCTTCGATACCACTTGATTTCCTCTTCTCGCAATAGACGTGCAATCTGCTCATTGGATTGATTTTTCGTATCAATCTCCTATTGAGGCAAAATGCGAGTCTCTGCTATTTTGTCGGGTCATCTATAATAGTGGAAAGGCGTTGCTTTTCTTTTATATATACCACTTGTGTGTTTGGCCCATCCAGTTAGGAACCGCCTCATGGCTCGAATTTTGAAGTTCCATCTTTGAATCGGTGTGCGACAAACGGCTGGCCTCTCCCATAAATTCTTAACTATATCCGCAAAACCACCTCGATGTAACCATTCCAATTCAAATTTGAATGGACGGCGAACAGTGGGAGAGCTAGTAGAGTTAGAATCAATAATGAGGGGTGCATGGTCCGAAAGTGACTCAATACGCTCTAGGGCACGCACTGTTACCATAGGGAATTTTAATTCCCATTCGGTATCCATGAGTACCCGATCGAGCTTCTCGTATGTCGGCACCGGATGGTTGTTGGCCCAAGTGAACTATCGCCCCGACATACTAGCTTCTCGAAGATTCAAACTGTCAATTACAGCGTTGAATAAGAAAGGCCAGTGTGTGTCAAAACAATCATTATTTTTCTCTTCCTGGTATCTAAGGATATAGCAGTCGCCTCCAATAAGCATTGGATGGGGGTTATCCTTAGCCAAGTTCACCAATTCCCGAAGGAAAGCGGATTTATTCTCATCTTGGGCAGCCCCATAGACTGCGACCAGGCTCCATGTATAATTGCCAGCTCTATTTCGTAGGTGGAATTTGATGTGAAATTCACCAACCGAAAAAGCTAACAAGTCCTTGGTTGTGGTCTGTATCCCAAGTAAGATTCCTCCGGACCTTCCACGTGGTGGTAAGCAATGCCATGTATATTCCAAACCACCTGATAGGTGATCAAAGACATGTGCACGAAAGTCACATTTACCAGCCTCGAAAATTGCCACAAAATCTAACCCATGGCCACACACACAGTCACCGACGTGTTTATATTTAGCCAAGTCTGAAAGACCTCTGCTATTCCAAAACATGCCTCTCATGTGGAAACTCGGGCCAGGGTGGATACCTTCGCCTTCTTGGGCGGTTTTTGTTTCTTTTTTGAGGAGTGCGATTTTGATTTACGCGAGGACGCGGTGAAGTCACAAAACATGGACCCAAGTCGTGCGTCATCTAATCCGACCTCAGTTACCGCACCAACCAAGTGGGAGAGAAGCGGACCGTCATAAGCAGCCGCCGGTTCCTCCTCCTCGGTTTCGGGGTATGGTAAGGGGCTCAAACACTTTGGAGAAACCTTTAATCGGTCTATCTCCATGTGTTTAAGCACCCCCACCGAAATCCACACATCATTATCATTTTTTCCAATTTTAATTCCAACGTTATTTAAACTAGAGGAAATACGAGAATCAGAAAAGGAAAGAAATGATTTATTGCAAGGTGTACCTTTAGGAGGGTCGAGGGTGCGCTCCGCCTGACGCCGCATCGCCTCGGAGAGGGAGCACTCATCAGTGGCCGAGGACCCGTCAGCAGAGGTGAAGTGACGACCACTGCACCGTAACGGAGTATCCGTCAGCTTGGTTGGAGAAGAATGGAGCGCCGGCTGCGGCGTTGGAGAAGACGGAGGCGATCCCAATGGTGCAGCAGCTCCTGGCTCCATTAGAACGTCAACGACGGGTGACGAGGATAGCTCCATGCTACGCCCCATGGCTGGACCAAGTGTCACCGCAGCAGCCAGATGACAGCTCGGCACGCTGTGTAGCGAGGGTGACGACGCAGGTGATTGCAGAACCTTTGCCTGAGCAGTCATGGGCTGTACTGAACGTCCATCGCCGATAGTTGTTGACGAGCCTAGCTCAGCGACAGCGGCCTCCTGTAGCGTCGGTTGCACAGAGCCATGCAACCCCACGGGTGAGTTCTTGTTGGCTGAAGCATCCATACAAGTATCAGTACGTACACATGCAGCTACCGTTTCACCCATGCAAGATTCCACGGCCGTCACTCGCGGCGTCCTGAGCAAAGGCAGCTCATTCTGCAGAAGAGGTTGGTGCAGCGGTGTACCAAGGTTGACGGATACCCGGCAACGACGACGGCGAAGTGATGTTCGAAGGCCATGATGTTCTGGCGAAAGATCGTCTATAATATATTGAGACGTTTTTTTTTGTAGTTAACTCACATGTACAAAGCACTGTTATATTTCTTGAAACATATAGTACAGTATGGAAGGTGGGTAGAATAGATGGTAGAAATAATCGCTGATTCATACATATTTGATAGTAAAACAATCTCATGTTATAGCTAGGAGTGACCCTTGATAATCTCCTGTCTTCAAAGAACATGCGGTTGGTCAGGTTGTGTTTATTCTATATATAGGAGTAGCATTGACTACTACTAGTGATATATTTTTTAATAATTAATTAATGGATCTTTTGCTTCTGTAGGTTCATGCGACGGGGTAAGATGCCAGCATGTCAACGCCGCAGGCGCCCGCGCCTCTCTGGAGCTTCATGTAGCCTTCTTCTCCCCGGTTTTGGCCCCATGAGTTCTTGATGAGCCAGTAGCTTGTCCCATCATGCTGGACACCCTAGCCCACCAGGGTGACCGCGTGGTTAATTTCTGTGCCGCAGGCGTCGCCGGTCATGATGCCGCCATTGTACATCTGGAAGCTCGGCTGCTTTCCATCAATGCCGACGGACACAGGCTGGTTAGCGACGGCGGCGAACTCGTTGAACCCCGTCTACCTGGTGGCGAACTCCTTGCTGGTCAGATCGGCGAACTTGTTGATGGCCAGGTGGTACTTCTTGGTGCCGTCGGCGTTGGACCTGGAGACAAGCTCGGAGTTGGCATTGAACACCTGGAAGCGCAGCGCCTTCTCTACGCCGTCCTTGTACTTGCGCCCGTTGTCGGTGTCAAAACCGGCGGATCTCGGGTAGGGGGTCCCGAACTGTGCGTCTAGGCCGGATGGTAACAGAAGGCAAGGGACACGAAGTTTTACCCAGGTTCGGGCCCTCTTGATGGAGGTAAAACCCTACGTCCTGCTTGATTAATATTGATGATATGGGTAGTACAAGAGTAGATCTACCACGAGATCGGAGAGGCTAAACCCTAGAAGCTAGCCTATGGTATGATTGTTGTTCTGTATCTTGTATCGACTAGTCTGGCCCTGGTTTATATAATGCACCAGAGGCCTAGGTTAACAAGAGTCCTAGCCGAATACGCCGATGGGGAGAAGTCCTTGTCTTGATCGCCAAGCCTTTGTGGAATCTTCCTCGTATGCGGCAGCTGTCCGAACTGGCCCATGAGTATACGACCATGGGGGGCCTCGGCCCAATCTAATAGATCGGGAGACGACGTGGTGAGTACCCTGTAACGCCCTCGATGCGGCTATATCTCACACGTGTTGAAGCACGACTTAGAGGCATAACCGCATTGAAAGCAATGTCGCAAGTGAGGTAATCTTCACACAACCCATGTAATACATAAGGGAAAAAGATACATAGTTGGCTTACAATCGCCACTTCACACAATTACATGAATAAAGCATTACAACATCCAAATACAATCAAGGTCCGACTACGGAACCAAAATAAAGAAGAACCCCAAAAGCGACAAAGGTCCCCGATCGACCCCAACTGGGCTCCACTACCGATCAACTAGAACGAAACAACACAAAGGGCAAGATCTTCATCGAGCTCCTCCTTGAACTTGGTTGCGTCATCTGCACGGTTCAACGGCACCTGCAAGCTAGTTCTGGAAGTATCTGTGAGCCACGGGGACTCAGCAATCTCGCACCCTCGCGATCAAGACTATTTAAGCTTATGGGAAAGGTAAAGGTATGAGGTGGAGCTGCAGCAAGCAACTAGCATATATGGTGGCTAAACATACGCAAATGAGAGCGAGAAGAGAAGGCAAAGCACGATCGACAAACTATGATCAAGAAGTGATCCTAGAACAACCTACGTCGGTCATAACTCCAACACCGTGTTCACTTCTCGGACTCCGCCGGAAAGAGACCATCACGGTTACACACGCGGTTGATGCATTTTAAATAAGGTCAACTTCAGGTTTTCTACAACCGGACATTAACAAATTCCCATCTGCCCATAACCGCGGGCACGGCTTTCGAAAGTTCAAATCCCTGCAGGAGAGTCCCAACTTAGCCCATGACAAGCTCTCACGGTCAACGAAGGAATAGACCTCCTCCCGAGACATTTCGATCAGACTCGGTATCCCGGTTCTATAAGACATCCTCGACAATGGTAAAACAAGTCCAGCAAAGCCGCTCGATGTGCCGACATCCTGATGGGAGCTGCACATATCTCGTTCTCAGGGCAACACCGGATAGGTCAAGCTACGAGTAAAACCAGCCCTCAAGTTTCCCCAAGGTGGCCCTGCAGGCTGCCCATTTCGGACCAACACTTAGACAAGCACTGGCTTGGGGGGGGGGGTTTAAATAAGATGACCCTTGGGCTGGCCTAACCCAAGGGAAAAAGAGCCTAGGTGGCAAATTGTAAAACCAAGGTTGGGCCTTGCTGGAGGAGTTTTATTCAAAGCAAGCTGTCAAGGGGTTCCCATTATAACCCAACCGCGTAAGGAACGCAAAATCCGGGAACATAACACCGATATGACGGAAACTAGGGCGGCAAGAGTGGAACAAAACACCAGGCATAAGGCCGAGCCTTCCATCCTTTACCAAGTATATAGATGCATTAAATAAATAAGATATATTGTGATATCCCAACAAGTAAACATGTTCCAACAAGGAACAACATCTCCATGTTCCAACATGGAACAAACTTCAATCT
This sequence comes from Triticum aestivum, assembly GCF_018294505.1. Lineage (NCBI taxonomy): Eukaryota > Viridiplantae > Streptophyta > Magnoliopsida > Poales > Poaceae > Triticum > Triticum aestivum. The sequence goes on along the minus strand of NC_057803.1, from coordinate 593,070,642 downwards.
TCACCTGCAACTAACAACACTATAAGAGGGGCTGAGCAAAGCGGGAACATAGCCAAACAACGGTTTGCTAGGACAAGGTGGGTTAGAGGCTTGGTTCAACAATATGGGAGGCATGATAAGCAAGTGGTAGGTATCACAACATAGGCATAGCAAAAGAGCGAGCAACTAAGCAAGCAAAGATAGAAGTGATTTCGAGGGTATGATCATCTTGCTTGAAATCCCGCAAGGAAGAAGAACGAGTCCATGAAGAAGACAAACGGACGTAGACGAATGGTTCCTCACAAACGCGACGTTACCGGAACCAACCCGAAGAAGCAAACACCGGAAAGGAAGCACACAACATAGTAAACAAACCACACATGAACATGGTATGATATGTGAGATGCAGTATGCGATGCATATGCATGATTTGACAAGGGAATGAATGAACCTGGCCTCAACTTGGAAATCCAAGTGTGCCACTGGAAATATGAGATGAAATTGCTTGAAAACGATATAAAGAACGCCGGAATCGGAGTCACGATTTGGAAATGGCGAGCAATTCAAATATGGCACCGGTCTGCGATTTACAGCAAGTAGTCAACTAAATGCAACGAGATGAACATGCTACAGCACCCAAACATGGCAACACAATACATGGCAGGGACCCACTCATGATGCTTAACAAAAGACTAGCACTGAGCTACGGCCAATTCATCCATTAACAGGTCCAAACAAGCATGGCAAAAATGCATTTGGTAAACAGATTTCAGACTTAGTGAAATTAACACTTGTCTGGAATTTCAGACCAAGTAGCACTCTTCGGAACAACAAAATTACATGCTACAGGACCTAAACATGGCAAAGTAAAATATGGCATGGAGCTACTCAAAAAGATTAACAAAAGTCCCTTAGTGACCTTGAGCCAAAAGGGATCAGAAAATACAATTGCAAGCATGTGAACATGGCAAAAAACATAATCAGATCACAGACTTAGTGAAAACTGGAGCATGCTGAAAACAGATATCAAGTAGGCATGTTTACGAGCTCGATGCACTCACTACGGAGCAAGACATGACAATCTAAGCATACATCCATCAAGAACACACAAAATGCAAGCTAGACATGGCAAGAACAATAGCATAGCATGCACGAATCAACCACAACATCATCAACAAAATTGCAAACAAGTTGACAATATGCCCAGATTCATGAAGTAGCAAAAGTAGAGCTCGATTGAATCAAGCTAGGATGCTCCATAATTGCAAACAAAGACATGGATGGATAGAGCACTACAAGATTAACAAAACATCCTTACTGACCATCCTCAAAAGAGGCACTGATCATTAGGAAACAACATGAACATATGGCCATATGAAATAAACAGATCAAGGACTTAGTGGAATTGCTAAGTCCCTGAAATCAGCACTACCAAGTGCCTCACTTCGCAAGCTTGTGCTAGTCACCACACACATCACAAAAATACATGGGTTGCACCTCTGGAAAGATGGCAAAACCCTTAACAAAACATATGTAGAACTCATGGGCATATCATGCACACAATAATCATGGCAAAAATGACAAATATGCACATGGAGTAGCGGATCTGACAATTAACTCAAGTAGCCCTCTTCTAACAGTATTTCGGGCATCAAGATGAACTCAAATGAAAATGATGCAATGGAATGGAATGATGTACTCTCTGAGACGAACAATTTGATATGCCATATGTCAAAAACGGAGCTACGGATGCGGAGATACGATGCTATGGACATGAGCATATGAATCTGGGAATTTCGGGGATCGAGGATCACCGGAATCCTCGCCGGAGAAGAGGGAGAAGGCTTCCGGAGGGTGAGGGAGCCACCGGGGAGGTGCGGGGAGGCGTGGAACGGGCAGATCCAGCCGCGAGGACCTCAGATCCGGTCATGGCGCGGGCGAAGGAGGTCGGCGGGGCCATAGTAGGTGCGGCGGCGCGCTCGCCGGCCGGAGTGGGTGGCGGCGTCCATGGCTGCGGGGCTCGAGCTCCTCGGGCTTGCAGCACCTGCGGGTGAGAGGGAGATGGTGAGGGGCGAGGGGAGAAGCGAAGGAGAGGGCGGCGAGGGACCTGGTCCCGACGGAGGTGCGGGCCGACGGAGAGGGCTCTCCGGCGAAGCTCCTCGCCGGCGGCCGGAGTCCAAGGTGGCGCGGGGCTTCAGAGGAAGGAGGCGGACGAGCGGGAGCCAGGCGCTGGGCGGCGGCGCGCGGGCGGCTCGACCTGGGCCCGATGCGGCCCACGGCGGGCTCGCGATGGGCTCCGGCGGGCCCCTGCGCGGTGGACGGCGCGGGAAGGACAGGTGGCGCGAGGCCATTGGCGCGGACGGCGGCGGAGGTTGAAACGTACATGTCCGGGCTGCGGGTTTTTGTCCGGCGGTGACGGGGAAGATAGATCTAGGGTTTAGGGGGGAGAAGAACCGTGAATTTTGGAGGGGATCACATATTTATAGGTAGAGGGAGCTAGGAGAGTCCAAATGAGGTGCAATTTTCGGCCACGCAATCGTGATCGAACGACCCAGATGATGGAGGAGGTTTAGGTGGGTTTTGGGCCACTTTGGAAGGGTGTTGGGCTGCAACACACACGAGGCCTTTTCGGTCCCTCGGTTAACCGTTGGAGTATCAAACGAAGTCCAAATGGTACGAAACTTGACAGGCGGTCTACCGGTAGTAAACCAAGGCCGCTTGGCAAGTTTCGGTCCAATCCGGAAATGTTTAACCCCCACACACGAAAGAAAGGTAGAAAGGACCACCGGAGGAGAACGGAGCGCCGGAATGCAAAACGGACAACGGGGAAAAAGCTCAGATGCATGAGATGAACATGTATGTAAAAGAAATGCACATGATGACATGATATGCTATGCATGACATGCAAGCAATGACATGGCAACAACAACGAATAACCGGAAGACATCTGGCGCAACGGTCTCGGGGCGTTACATACCCCCTAGTCCAGGACACCGTCAGTAGCCCCCTGAACCGGTCTTCAAGTTAGGGACGCTCCTCGATTCTTCCGAACTGTTCTTCATCTTCGGTCGTCGGTCTTGAAAACTGGTTCAACAAATCTTCTTTATCTTCGATCTTGAGGATCGCCGAAATGAATTCGACGAGTTTACACGTCGGGTATCCGAGGAGCCCCTTTAAGTTTCCGGCCTTTACCAATGCCTTGTTATTTTTATGCCGCACCTCGGGTTTGAAGTTGTTCCCGGGCGACAGCGTCCTCTTGCGTTCGAGCTCCAACGCCAGACTGTATTCGAGGTATCTTTTGTAACCGAGCACCAACGTCGGACCGCTTCCCAGCTCTAACGCCGGAATGTATCCGAGCTCCAATGTCGGACTATGTATCCGAGTTCCAACGTCGGACTGTATATCCGAGCTCCAACGCCGGACTGTATCCGAGCTCCAACGCCGGACTATATCCGAGGTGTCGTAAATCACCTTGGTTCAAAGAAGTTTGAAGGAGTTTAGCCGAGCTTAATGCCGGAAATGCTCTCTATGGAGCCAGCCACTAGCGCCCGAGCTTTATGCCGGGCTGCTTCCGAGGTGGTGCACCACCCCGAATGTGGGCCGATTTTTGTGAATATTTTTTATTGGTGCAATTTATTCTCTGCCGAGATATATAGCCAGTAGCCCTCAAGGTGTGTATCGGTCTAAAACCCGAGATGCACTTGAAGGATGACGTAAGACCGCTGATCCTAGTAGCCGCTGAGACTCAGGTTGATTTGCAAAATCGGCCTGAGGATCAAGTCCAAGCTCGGCAGAATACTTCGGGACACTAAAAGCGGCGTGCGCAGTCCTCGAGACTCAGGTTGGGTGCGGCCGACCAACCTGAGGATCAAAATCTCCTCGGAAACTATATTGCACATAAAATTTTCTGCATTGGACAAGCAATGCAGTTGCCCCCGAGACACTGGTCGGGTGGTAACACCAGATCAGGGGATCAATGTGCCCCTTTAATATTTGTAAATAATAAGCCCGAAGCCCAGTAGCCCCCGAGCCTTAATGCGGGCACGGGTGGCCGAATTAAGGATCAATATCCATAGTAAAATCACAAATTATGTGTAATGACTCTATGTATCCAAGTACTTTACGTCATTAATGCTTAGATCCGCATTGTAGAAAATTTTGTTGACCGACCATCGGCTTCCACCTCCTTGGCCAGTAGCCGAGGAGTGTTTGTCCTACTTTATAAAGCCTTTATGAGGGCAAAGATTTACAACAAACAAGGCAATCTGGCCATACGGTTTTATAAACAAAGGCACGCAGAGAGTTATATTACTGTTTAACAGAAGAAATGTCTTCCAAAGAAAATAGTCCTGCTATCGGTTCCTTTCTTTGGGTTGTCATGCTAAGCATAATCATTAAACCTCAGCTCTAATGTAAGAGCAAAATATTGAGGATTTAGTTTGGGAGGCCAGTTAATAGCCCCCGATAGTGTTCGGCGACAGTCGGGGTCAAGCCGTAAACACTTCAGCCAATGTTATGAACGGCCCATCATTTAACATAGTCATCAGATCGCTGACCAGTTTACGCTTATTGTGAAAGTCAGTTTTCGGCTTTCTCCACTGAGGTGCTTAACCATGTGAGCTGAAAGCACAATCGCAGTGGTTCTCCCTTTGCACGCCTAGCCGAACAAAACGGAACGTAGGAAGCAAGTGTAGGAGCCGGGCAACCCAACTATTGATGGAAGACACAATTCGAAACCGATGCATATATAGCAATATCTGAGAATATTTTTGCCGAATCCCTAAAGGTGTCCGGCGTTGCACTGCGAGACTAATGCTGGAAAAGCACAAATAGTTTAAACGTGCCAAAAAGCTTGGAAAACCAAGAAACGTCAGTAAAGACATGACGTCCGAACAATATCAAGTGTTTGGTGCCAATCCGAAAGTTGGTCTTAGAAAAAGGAAGTGCTTCTGTCGTGCTTTAACATGATACATCCTATCTCAAGACTTCGAGCGGGTCAGCCTATGGCTTCAACCTCCTATCCTGAGGTCAGAGTACTTCTCATCAGGCCAGTTTAGCAAACTAAACTCTAGCGGCTTTGAGAGAGAAATTAGGCTCCCCGTCTAGTGACAGCACACTCGTGTCAAAAAAAGGAGTGATAAATAATAAGACTTTGCAACGACTAAGAAGAAGAACACTTATTGTAAAACGGCTCAAATAAACTTAAGAGCCCCCAAGTGACTTGGGTAGAAGAATGATTGCATGTACCGAAGTACTTATATCATATCTATCTTCAACCGAACTTTAAACGCGTCTTAACCGACCGTCAGCTTCTCCCTCTTTGGTCAAGGACCGAAAAGTGTTATGTACTCCATCGGTCGAGAATATCGACGGTGTTTCCAATAACCAGGCAATCAAGCCATAAGGCTGTAACAGACAAAGCGCACTCAGGGAACTTATGCTATATTACCGTGAAGTGTAAGAAGCATCTTCGAAAAAAATAGTGCCCCCACCGATACCTTTCTTCGGTGCTCATTGTTATTATGAGACTTGTGCAATAGATTTTTTGTACTCATGAGTTCCGTTGTGTGCCGACCATCATTGAAAACTATAAGAGCGCTAGCTTTCGGCTTCACCCAGTCTGAGGTCCGGCTCGGGCGACCCGATCGTGACAATCGCAGAGGTGCTCCCTTTACTCCCTAGCCGAACAATCGGGAACGTAGGGGTAAACACAGGAGCGAGGCAACCCAGCTTGCAAATCGCTTAAGTCAATATGGTGCATATTGTGGCGTAATACACGAACAAGGAACGAAGCCGTACAAGTATAATCATATGCAAGTGGAAAAGCTTCATGAAGGAAGCCCCCAAATGAATTGGGTATTTGAATTTATGCGTCACAAACAAAGTTAGGACAAGGAAATTTTTTACAAGCAACTTTTTTCCAAAAAAGTATAATGCTTGGTCGAACCGAACACAAGTTAAGAATTAAAGCTTTGAGTATGAAAGCGACTTAGCTGGTTAATGTGTTCGGTATTGATGACGCGGTCCGAGCTTGATGCGGGGCAAGGTTCCATCCCCCAAGCTGGTCCCGAGGTGGCGGAGCGGAGAGCTCGACACACCGAAGTGGTGACATAGCACGGTTAATGCAGACCGGCAGAGTGACGCCGAAGTCCCCGGATCATTTTTCTGTGCACAAAAAGAGTGCAAATAGGAGATAATAGTAATAATGATAATTAAAAAAATGTTGCATAATAAATAATTTATGCAAAGTGAGGAATAGAAGAAATATAGCCTGGCGCCAAAGTCAATGTCGATGCAGGGCGTCGGCGTGATGTAGTAAAGGCGTGGCAAAGCCTGAATTCACAGGTCGGTCCGAGCTCCGGATGCGGCGTTCGCCGGACTATGTACGGAAACTGATCGAACCACCACACGACCGTCGTTAATGCTTGGTCATCCACTCCTAGCTCGCGCCTCGCCAGCATCGCTGCATCCTCGCCGCCGGCCAACTCACGGGCCGCGACCACGCTGGATGTGATGCTGATTAGGGCAATGAGGAGCAGCAGAAAGGGATGGTCATCTTGGTCCCTGCCATGCACACAACTAGCAAATCGAGTGATTTGCGAGCAAACGTGGCAAGCTAATCGAGTGATGTAGATGAGCTTGCATGTTGAATCAATATTGAAATATTATGTGGATAATAGCAACGCTGAATTTTATTATCAAAATTAGTGTTATACAATTGAGACTGGTCATCCTGTTGTTGTTTTTAGTACTGAAAACAGTATTGAAATATTAACGTGAACAATACCGAAATCTGTGATATACAGCTAAGTCTCGTGAACTTTGTTTTTTTCAGTACTAAAATCAATACTGAAATATTAAATGGATAATCGCAATACTGAACTTTAGTACCAAAATTACCGATATACAACCGAGTCAGGTCATCCTGGTGCTATTTTTAGTATTGGAATCAGTATTGAAAAATTAACATGAATAATCACAATACTGAATTTAGTACCGAAATTAGTGATATACAAGTGAGTCGGGTGATCGTCCTTTTGTATTTCAGTACTGAAATCAGTATTGAAATATTAAGGTGGATAGTCGCAATACAGAATTTCTGTACCGAAATGAGTGATATACAACATAATCAGGACATCTTGGTGCTGTAGTTCAGTACTGAAATCAATATTAAAATATTAACGTGGATAATCACAACACAAAATTTTAGGAGCGAAATTAGTGATACACAAAAGAGTTGGGTCATCATGGTGCTGTTTTTCAGTATTAAATATTAATGTGGATAATCCCAATACTGAGTTTTAGGACTGAAATTAGTGATATAGAACCGAGTCAGCCGTTAATCGTGCTATTTTTGAGTACTCAAATTAATACTGAAATACTAACATGGATAATTGCAATATTAAATTTTACACCGAAATTAATGATATAGAAGTGTGTCGGGTCATCGTCGTTTTGTTTTTCAGTACTGAAGTCAGTATTGCAGTATTAAGGTGGATAATCGCAATACTGAGTTTTAGTACCGAAATAAGTGATATAGAACAGAGTCGGGTCATCTTCGTGCTATATTTCAGTACTGAAATCAGTATTGAAATATTGAAGTGGATAATCACAAAACTGAATTTTAGTAGCAAAATTAGTAATATACAACTCAGTCGGGTCATCGTGGTGCTGCTTTTCAGTATTGAAATATTAACGTGGTTAATCTCAATGCTATATTTTAGTACCGAAATTAGTGATATAGAATTGAGTCATGCGTTCGTCGAGCTGTTTTTTCAGTACTGAAATCAATACTGCAATATTAACATGGATAACCGCAGTACCAAATATTAGTAACAAATTTGTGATATACAGCTAAGTCTCGTGATCATCGTTTTGTTTTTAAGTACTAAAATCAGTATTGAAATATTATGTGGATAATCGCAATACTGAATTTTAGTATCAAAATTAGTGTTATACAACTGAGGCTGGTCATCCTGGTGCTGTTTTTTAGTACTGAAAACAGTATTGAACTATTAACGTAAAGAATACAAAAATTTGTGATATACAGCTAAGTCTCGTGATCTTTATTTTTTTCAGTACAGAAATCAGTACTGAAATATTAAGTGGATAATCGCAATACTGAACTTTAGTACCAAAATTAGTGATATACAACTGAGTCAGGTCATCCTGGTGCTATTTTTAGTAATCGAATCAGTATTGAAAAATTAACATGAAGAATCACAACACTGAATTTAGTATCGAAATTAGTGATATACAAGTGAGTCGGGTGATCGTCCTTTTGTATTTCAGTACTGAAATCAGTATTGAAATATTAAGGTGGATAGTCGCAATACTGAATTTCTGTACCGAAATGACTGATATACAACATAATCGTGACATCTTGGTGTTGTAGTTCAGTACTGAAATCAATATTAAAATATTAATGTGGATAATCACAACACAAAATTTTAGTACCGAAATTAGTGATAGACAACAGTGTCGGGTCATCATGGTGCTGTTTTTCAGTATTAAATATTAATGTGGATAATCCCAATACTAAGTTTTAGGAGTGAAATTAGTGATATAGAACCGAGTCAGCAGTTAATCGTGCTATTTTTGAGTACTCAAATTAATACCGAAATACTAACATGGATAATCGCAATATTAAATTTTGTACCAAAGTTAATGATATAGAAGTGAGTCGGGTCATCGTCGTTTTGTTTTTCAGTACTGAAATAAGTATTGCAGTATTAAGGTGGATAATCGCAATACTGAGTTTTGGAACCGAAATAAGTGATATAGAACAGAGTCGGGTCATCTTCGTGCTATATTTCAGTACTGAAATCAGTATTGAAATATTATGTGGATAATCGCAATACTGAATTTTAATATCAATATTAGTGTTATACAACTGAGGCTGGTCATCCTGGTGCTGTTTTTTAGTACTGAAAACAGTGTTGAAATATTAACATAACGAATACAGAAATTTGTGATATACAGCTAAGTCTCGTGATCTTTGTTTTTTTAGTACAGAAATCAGTATTGAAATATTAAGTGGATAATCGCAATACTGAACTTTAGTACCAAAATTAGTGATATACAACTGAGTCAGGTCATCCTGGTGCTATTTTTAGTAATGGAATCAGTATTGAAAAATTAACGTGAAGAATCACAATACTGAATTTAGTACCGAAATTAGTGATATACAAGTGAGTCGGGTGATCGTCGTTTTGTATTTCAGTACCGAAACTAGTATTGAAATATTAAGGTGGATAATCGCAATACTTCTGTACCGAAATGAGTGATATACAAGATAGTCGGGTCATCTTGGTGCTGTAGTTCAGTACTGAAATCAGTATTGAAATATTAACGTGGATAATCACAACATTGAATTTTAGTTCCGAAATTAGTGATACACAACAGAGTCGTGTCATCATGGTGCTGTTTTTCAGTATTAATTATTAACGTGGATAAGCACAATACTGAGTTTTAGTACTGAAATTAGTGATATAGAACCAAGTCAGCTGTTAGTCGTGCTATTTTTGAGTACTCAAATTAATACTGAAATATAAACATGGATAATCGCAATAGTAAATTTTATACTGAAATTAGTGATATAGAAGTGAGCCGGGTCATCATCGTTTTGTTCTTCAGTACTAAAATTTGTATTGAAGTATTAAGGTGGATAATCGCAATACTGAGTTTTAGTACCGAAATAAGTGATATAGAACAGAGTCGGGTCATCTTGGTGCTATATTTCAGTACTGAAATCAGTATTGAAATATTGAAGTGGATAATCACAAAACTGAATTTTAGTAGCAAAATTAGTAATATACAAATCAGTCGGGTCATCGTGGTGCTGCTTTTCAGTATTGAAATATTAACGTGGTTAATATCAATGTTATATTTTAGTACCGAAATTAGTGATATAGAATTGAGTCATGCGTTCGTCGAGCTGTTTTTTCAGTACTAAAATCAATACTGCAATATTAACATGGATAACCGCAGTACCAAATATCATAACAAATTTGTGATATACAGCTAAGTCTCGGGATCATCATTTTGTTTTTAAGTACTGAAATCAGTATTGGAATATTATGTGGATACTCGCAATACCGAATTTTAGTATCAAAATTAGTGTTATACAACTGAGGCTGGTCATCTTGGTGTTGATTTTTAGTACTGAAAACAGTATTGAAATATTAACGTGAAGAATACAGAAATTTGTGATATACACCTAAGTCTCGTGATCTTTGTTTTTTTCAATACGGAAATCAGTACTGAAATATTAAGTGGATAATCGCAATACTGAACTTTAGTACCAAAATTAGTGATATACAACTGAGTCAGGTCATCCTGGTGCTATTTTTAGTAATGGAATCAGTATTGAAAAATTAACGTGAAGAATCATAATACTGAATTTAGTACCGAAATTAGTGATATACAAGTGAGTCGGGTGATCGTCGTTTTGTATTTCAGTACCGAAATCAGAATTGAAATATTAAGGTGGATAATTGCAATACTGAATTTCTATACCGAAATGAGTGATATACAAGATAGTCGGGTCATCTTGGTGCTGTAGTTCAGTACTAAAATCAGTATTGAAATATTAACGTGGATAATCACAACACTGAATTTTAGTTCCGAAATTAGTGATACACAACAGAGTCAGGTCATCATGGTGCTGTTTTTCAGTATTAATTATTAACATGAATAACCACAATATTGAGTTTTAGTACTGAATTTAGTGATATAGAACCGAGTCAGCTGTTAGTCGTGCTATTTTTTAGTACTCAAATTAATACTAAAATATTAACATGGATAATCGCAATAGTAAATTCTATACCGAAATTAGTGATATAGAAGTGAGCCGGGTCATCATCGTTTTGTTCTTCAGTACTAAAATCAGTATTGAAGTATTAATGTGGATAATCGCAATACTGAATTTTAGTACCGAAATGAGTGATATAGAATAGAGTCGGGTCATCTTGGTGTTGTATTTCAGTACTGAAATCAGTATTGAAATATTAAGGTGGATAATCACAATACTGAATTTTAGTAGCGAAATTAGTAATATACGACTCAGTCGGGTCATCATGGTGCTGCTTTTCAGTATTGAAATATTAACGTGGTTAATCTCAATGCTATATTTTAGTACCGAAATTAGTGATATAAAATTGAGTCATGCGTTCGTCGAGCTGTTTTTTCAGTACTGAAATCAATACTGCAATATTAACATGGATAACCGCAGTACCAAATATTAGTATCAAATTTGTGATATACAGCTAAGTCTCGTGATCATCATTTTGTTTTTAGGTACTAAAATCAGTATTGAAATATTATGTGGATAATCGCAATACTGAATTTTAGTATCAAAATTAGTGTTATACAACTGAGGCTGGTCATCCTGGTGCTGTTTTTTAGTACTAAAATATTAACGTAACGAATACAGAAATTTGTGATATACAGCTAAGTCTCGTGATCTTTGTTTTTTTCAGTACTGAAATATTAAGTGGATAATCGAATACTAAACTTTAGTACCAAAATTAGTGATATACAACTGAGTCAGGTCATCCTGGTGCTACTTTTAGTAATCGAATCGGTATTGAAAAATTAACGTGAAGAATCACAACACTGAATTTAGTACCAAAATTAGTGATATACAAGTGAGTCGGGTGATCGTCGTTTTGTATTTAAGTACTGAAATCAGTATTGAAATATTAAGGTGGATAATCGCAATAATGAATTTCTGTACCGAAATGAGTGATATACAAGATATCGGGTCATCTTGGTATTGTAGTTCAGTACTGAAATCAGTATTGAAATATTAATGTGGATAATCACAACACTGAATTTTAGTTCTGAAATTAGTGATACACAACAGAGTCGGGTCATCATGGTGTTGTTTTTCAGTATTAATTATTAATGTGGATAACCACAATACTGAGTTTTAGTACTGAAATTAGTGATATAGAACCGAGTCAGCTGTTAGTCGTGCTATTTTTGAGTACTCAAATTAATACTAAAATATTAACATGGATAATCGCAATATTAATTGTATACCGAAATTAGTGATATAGAAGTGAGCCGGGTCATCGTCGTTTTGTTCTTCAGTACTAAAATCAGTATTGAAGTATTAATGTGGATAATCGCAATACTGAATTTTAGTACCGAAATGAGTGATATAGAATAGAGTCGGGTCATCTTGGTGCTGTATTTCAGTACTGAAATCAGTATTGAAATATTAAGGTGGATAATCACAATACTGAATTTTAGTAGCGAAATTAGTAATATACAACTCAGTCGGATCATCGTGGTGCTGCTTTTCAGTATTGAAATATTAACGTGGTTAATCTCAATGCTATATTTTAGTACCGAAATTAGTGATATAAAATTGAGTCATGCGTTCGTCGAGCTGTTTTTTCAGTACTGAAATCAATACTGCAATATTAACATGGATAACCGCAGTACCAAATATTAGTAACAAATTTGTGATATACAGCTAAGTCTCGTGATCATCATTTTGTTTTTAAGTACTGAAATCAGTATTGAAATATTATGTGGATAATCGCAATACCGAATTTTAGTATCAAAATTAGTGTTATACAACTGAGGCTGGTCATCCTGGTGCTGTTTTTAGTTCTGAAAACAGTATTGAAATATTAACGTAAAGAATACAGAAATTTGTGATATACAACTAAGTCTCGTGATCGTTTTTTTTAGTACAGAAATTAGTACTGAAATATTAAGTGGATAATCGCAGTACTGAACTTTAGTACCAAAATTAGTGATATACAACTAAGTCAGGTCATCCTGGTGCTATTTTTAGTAATCGAATCAGTATTGAAAAATTAACGTGAAGAATCACAACACTGAATTTAGTACCGAAATTAGTGATAGACAAGTGAGTCAGGTGATCGTCCTTTTGTATTTTAGTACTAAAATCAGTATTGAAATATTAAGGTGGATAGTCGCAATACTGAATTTCTGTACCCAAATGAGTGATATACAACATAATTGGGACATCTTGGTGCTGTAGTTCAGTACTGAAATCAATATTAAAATATTAACGTGGATAATCACAACACAAAATTTTAGTACCGAAATTAGTGATACACAACAGAGTTGGGTCATCATGGTGTTGTTTTTTAGTATTAAATATTAACGTGGATAATCCCAATACTGAGTTTTGGGACTGAAATTAGTGATATAGAACCGAGTCAGCAGTTAATCGTGATATTTTTGAGTACTAAAATTAATACTGAAATACTAACATGGATAATCGCAATATTAAATTTTATACCGAAATTAATGATATAGAAGTGAGTCGGGTCATCGTCGTTTTGTTTTTCAGAACGTAAATCAGTATTGCAGTATTAAGGAGGATAATCGCAATACTGAGTTTTTGTACCGAAATAAGTGATATAGAATAGAGTCGGGTCATCTTGGTGCTATATTTCACTACTGAAATCAGTATTGAAATATTGAAGTGGATAATAACAAAACTGAATTTTAGTAGCAAAATTAGTAATAAACAGCTCAGTCAGGTCATCGTGGTGCTACTTTTCAGTATTGAAATATTAACGTGCTTAATCTCAATGATATATTTTAGTACCGAAATTAGTGATATAGAATTGAGTCATGCGTTCGTCGAGCTGTTTTTTCAGTACTAAAATCAATACTGCAATATTAACATGGATAATCGCAGTACCAAATATTAGTAACAAATTTGTGATATACAGCTAAGTCTTGTGATCATCGTTATGTTTTTAAGTACTGAAATCAGTATTGAAATATTATGTGGATAATCGCAATACTGAATATTAGTATCAAAATTAGTGTTATACAACCGAGGCTGGTCATCCTGGTGCTGTTTTTTAGTACTGAAAACAGTATTGAAATATTTACGTAACGAATACAGAAATTTGTGATATACAACTAAGTCTCGTGATCTTTGTTTTTTTCAGTACAGAAATCGGTACTAAAATATTAAGTGGATAATCGCAATACTGAACTTTAGTACCAAAATTAGTGATATACAACTAAGTCAGGTCATCCTGGTGCTATTTTTAGTAATCGAATCAGTATTGAAAAATTAACGTGAAGAATCACAACACTGAATTTAGTACCGAAATTAGTGATATACAAGTGAGTCGGGTGATCGTCGTTTTGTATTTCAGTACCGAAATCAGTATTGAAATATTAAGGTGGATAATTGCAATACTGAATTTCTGTACCGAAATGAGTGATATACAACATAGTCGGGTCATCTTGGTGTTGTAGTTCAGTACTGAATTCAGTATTGAAATATTAACGTGGATAAACACAACACTGAATTTTAGTACCGAAATTAGTGATACACAATAGAGTCGGGTCATCATGGTGCTGTTTTTCAGTATTAATTATTAACGTGGATAACCACAATACTGAGTTTTAGTACTGAAATTAGTGATATAGAACAGAGTGAGCTGTTTGTCATGCTATTTTTTAGTACTCAAATTAATACTGAAATATTAACATGGATGATCGCAATAGTAAATTTTATACCGAAATTAGTGATATAGAAGTGAGTCGAGTCATCGTCGTTTTGGTCTTGAGTACTAAAATCAGTATTGAAGTATTAATGTGGATAATCGCAATACTGAATTTTAGTACCGAAATGAGTGATATAGAACAGAGTCGGCTCATCTTGCTGCTGTATTTCAGTACTAAAATCAGTATTGAAATATTAAGGTGGATAATCACAATACTGAATTTTAGTAGCGAAATTAGTAATATACAACTCAGTCGGGTCATCGTGGTGCTGCTTTTCAGTATTGTAATATTAACGTGGTTAATCTCAATGCTATATTTTAGTACCGAAATTAGTGATATAAAATTGAGTCATGCGTTCGTCGAGCTGTTTTTCAGTACTGAAATCAATACGCAATATTAACATGGATAACCGCAGTACCAAATATTAGTAACAAAATTGTGATATACAGCTAAGTCTCGTGATCATCGTTTTGTTTTTAAGTACTGAAATCAGTATTGGAATATTATGTGGATACTCGCAATACCGAATTTTAGTATCAAAATTAGTGTTATACAACTGAGGCTGGTCATCTTGGTGTTGTTTTTTAGTACTGAAAACAGTATTGAAATATTAACGTGAAGAATACAGAAATTTGTGATATACACCTAAGTCTCGTGATCTTTGTTTTTTTCAGTACGGAAATCAGTACTGAAATATTAAGTGGATAATCGCAATACTGAACTTTAGTACCAAAATTAGTGATATACAACTGAGTCAGGTCATCCTGGTGCTATTTTTAGTAATGGAATCAGTATTGAAAAATTAACGTGAAGAATCACAATACTGAATTTAGTACCGAAATTAGTGATATACAAGTGAGTCGGGTGATCGTCGTTTTGTATTTCAGTACCGAAATCAGAATTGAAATATTAAGGTGGATAATTGCAATACTAAATTTCTATACCGAAATGAGTGATATACAAGATAGTCGGGTCATCTTGGTGCTGTAGTTTAGTACTGAAATCAGTATTGAAATATTAACGTGGATAATCACAACACTGAATTTTAGTTCCGAAATTAGTGATACACAACAGAGTCGGGTCATCATGGTGCTGTTTTTCAGTATTAATTATTAACATGAATAACCACAATACTGAGTTTTAGTACTGAATTTAGTGATATAGAACCGAGTCAGCTGTTAGTCGTGCTATTTTTTAGTACACAAATTAATACTAAAATATTAACATGGATAATCGCAATAGTAAATTCTATACCGAAATTAGTGATATAGAAGTGAGCCGGGTCATCATCGTTTTGTTCTTCAGTACTAAAATCAGTATTGAAGTATTAATGTGGATAATCGCAATACTGAATTTTAGTACCGAAATGAGTGATATAGAATAGAGTCGGGTCATCTTGGCATTGTATTTCAGTACTGAAATCAGTATTGAAATATTAAGGTGGATAATCACAATACTGAATTTTAGTAGCGAAATTAGTAATATACAACTCAGTCGGGTCATCATGGTGCTGCTTTTCAGTATTGAAATATTAACGTGGTTAATCTCAATGCTATATTTTAGTACCGAAATTAGTGATATAAAATTGAGTCATGCGTTCGTCGAGCTGTTTTTTCAGTACTGAAATCAATACTGCAATATTAACATGGATAACCGCAGTACCAAATATTAGTATCAAATTTGTGATATACAGCTAAGTCTCGTGATCATCATTTTGTTTTTAGGTACTGAAATCAGTATTGAAATATTATGTGGATAATCGCAATACTGAATTTTAGTATCAAAATTAGTGTTATACAACTGAGGCTGGTCATCCTGGTGTTGTTTTTTAGTACTGAAAACCGTATTGAAATATTAACATAAAGAATACAGAAATTTGTGATATACACCTAAGTCTCGTGATCTTTGTTTTTTTCAGTACAGAAATCAGTACTTAAATATTAAGTGGATAATCGCAATACTGAACTTTAGTACCAAAATTAGTGATATACAACTGAGTCAGGTCATCCTGGTGCTATTTTTAGTAATCAAATCAGTATTGAAAAATTAACGTGCAGAATCACAACACTGAATTTAGTACCAAAATTAGTGATATACAAGTGAGTCGGGTGATCATCCTTTTGTATTTCAGTACTAAAATCAGTATTGAAATATTAAGGTGGATAGAAACAATACGGAATTTCTGTACCGAAATGAGTGATATATAACATAATCGGGACATCTTGGTGCTGTAGTTCAGTACTGAAATCAATATTAAAATATTAACATGGATAATCACACCACAAAATTTTAGTACCGAAATTAGTGATACACAACAGAGTCGGGTCATCATGGTGCTGTTTTTCAGTATTAAATATTAACATGGATAATCCCAATACTGAGTTTTGGGACTGAAATTAGTGATATAGAACTGAGTCAGCAGTTAATCGTGCTATTTTTGAGTACTCAAATTAATACTGAAATACTAACATGGATAATCGCAATATTCAAGTTTATACCAAAATTAATGATATAGAAGTGAGTCGGGTCATCGTCGTTTTGTTTTTCAGTACTGAAATCAGTATTGCAGTATTAAGGTGGATAATCGCAATACTGAGTTTTAGTACCGAAACAAGTGATATAGAATAGAGTCGGGTCATCTTGGTGCTATATTTCAGTACTGAAATCAGTATTGAAATATTGAGGTGGATAATCACAAAACTGAATTTTATTAGCAAAATTAGTAATATACAACTCAGTCGGGTCATCGTGGTGCTGCTTTTCAGTATTGAAATATTAACGTGGTTAATCTCAATGCTATATTTTAGGACCGAAATTAGTGATATAGAATTGAGTCATGCGTTCGTCGAGCTGTTTTTCAGTACTGAAATCAATACTGCAATATTAACATGGATAACCGCAGTACCAAATATTAGTAACAAATTTGTGATATACAGATAAGTCTCGTGACCATCGTTTTGTTTTTAAGTACTGAAATCAGTATTGAAATATTATGTGGATAATCGCAATACTGAATTTTAGTATCAAAATTAGTGTTATACAACTGAGGCTCGTCATCTTGGTGCTGTTTTTTAGTGTTGAAAACAGTATTGAAATATTAACGTAACGAATACAGAAATTTGTGATATACAGCTAAGTCTCGTGATCTTTGTTTTTTTCAGTATAGAAATCTGTACTTAAATATTAAGTGGATAATCGCAATACTGAACTTTAGTACCAAAATTAGTGATATACAACTGAGTCAGGTCATCCTGGTGCTATTTTTAGTAATCGAATTAGTATTGAAAAATTAACGTGAAGAATCACAACACTGAATTTAGTACCGAAATTAGTGATATACAAGTGAGTCGGGTGATCGTCGTTTCGTATTTCAGTAACGAAATCAATATTGAAATATTAAGGTGGATAATCGCAATACTGAATTTCTATACCGAAATGAGTGATATACAACATAGTCGGGTCATCTTGGTGTTGTAGTTCAGTACTGAAATCAGTATTGAAATATTAACGTGGATAATCACAACTCTGAATTTTAGTACCGAAATTAGTGATACACAACAGAGTCGGGTCATCATGGTGTTGTTTTTCAGTATTAATTATTAACGTGGATAACCACAATACTGAGTTTTAGTACCGAAATTAGTGATATAGAACAGAGTCAGCTGTTAGTCGTGCTATTTTTGAGTACTCAAATTAATACTGAAATATTAACATGGATAATCGCAATAGTAAATTTTATACCGAAATTAGTGATATAGAAGTGAGTCGGCTCATCGTCGTTTTGTTCTTCAATACTAAAATCAGTATTGAAGTATTAATGTGGATAATCGCAATACTGAATTTTAGTACCGAAATGAGTGATATAGAACAGAGTCGGGTCATCTTGGTGCTGTATTTCAGTACTGAAATCAGTATTGAAATATTAAGGTGGATAATCACAATACTGAATTATAGTAGCGAAATTAGTAATATACAACTCAGTCGGGTCGTCGTGGTGCTGCTTTTCAGTATTGAAATATTAACGTGGTTAATCTCAATGCTATATTTTAGTATCGAAATTAGTGATATAAAACTGAGTCATGCGTTCGTCGAGCTGTTTTTTCAATACTGAAATCAATACTTTAATATTAACATGGATAACAGCAGTACCAAATATTAGTAACAAATTTGTGATATACAGCTAAGTCTCGTGATCATCGTTTTGTTTTTAAGCACTGAAATCAGTATTGAAATATTATGTGGATAATCGCAATACCGAATTTTAGTATCCAAATTAGTGTTATACAACTGAGGCTGGTCATCCTGGTGCTGTTTTTTAGTACTAAAAACAGTATTGAAATATTAACGTGAAGAATACAGAAATTTGTGATATACAGCTAAGTCTCGTGATCTTTGTTTTTTTCAGTACAGAAATCAGTACTGAAATATTAAGTGGATAATCGCGATACTGAACTTTAGTACCAAAATTAGTGATATACAACTGAGTCAGGTCATCCTGGTGCTATTTTTAGTAATGGAATCAGTATTGAAAAATTTACGTGAAGAATCACAATACTGAATTTAGTACCGAAATTAGTGATATACAAGTGAGTCGGGTGATCGTCGTTTTGTATTTCAGTACCGAAATCAGAATTGAAATATTAAGGTGGATAATTGCAATACTGAATTTCTATACCGAAATGAGTGATATACAAGATAGTCGGGTCATCTTGGTGCTGTAGTTCAGTACTGAAATCAGTATTGAAATATTAACGTGGATAATCACAACATTGAATTTTAGTTCCGAAATTAGTGATACACAACAGAGTCGGGTCATCATGGTGTTGTTTTTTAGTGTTAAATATTAACGTGGATAATCACAATACTGAGTTTTAGTACTGAAATTAGTGATATAGAACCGAGTCAGCTGTTAGTCGTGCTATTTTTGAGTACTCAGATTAATACTGAAATACTAACATGTATAATCACAATAGTAAATTTTATAGCGAAATTAGTTATATAGAAGTGAGTCGGGTCATCGTCGTTTTGTTCTTGAGTACTAAAATCAGTATTGAAGTATTAAGGTGGATAATCGCAATACTGAATTTTAGTACCGAAATGAGTGATATAGAACAGAGTCGGGTCATCTTGGTGCTGTATTTCAGTACTGAAATCAGTATTGAAATATTAAGGTGGATAATCACAATACTGAATTTTAGTACCGAAATTAGTAATATACAACTCAGTCGGGTCATCGTGGTGCTGCTTTTTCAGTATTGAAATATCAACGTGGTTAATCTCAATGCTATATTTTAGTATAAAAATTAGTGATATAAAATTGAGTCATGCGTTCGTCGAGCTGTTTTTTCAGTACTGAAATCAATACTGCAATATTAACATGGATAACCGCAGTAACAAATTTGTGATATACAACTAAGTCTCGTGATCATCGTTTTGTTTTTAAGTACTGAAATCAGTATTGAAATATTATGTGGATAATCGCAATACCGAATTTTAGTGTCAAAATTAGTGTTATACAACTGAGGCTGGTCATCCTGGTGCTGTTTTTTAGTACTGAAAACAGTATTGAAATATTAATGTGAAGAATACAGAAATTTGTGATATACAGCTAAGTCTCGTGATCTTTGTTTTTTTCAGTACAGAAATCGGTACTGAAATATTAAGTGGATAATCGCAATGATGAACTTTAGTACCAAAATTAGTGATATACAACTGAGTCAGGTCATCCTGGTGCTATTTTTAGTAATGGAATCAGTATTGAAAAATTAACGTGAAGAATCACAATACTGAATTTAGTACCGAAATTAGTGATATACAAGTGAGTCGGGTGATCGTTGTTTTGTATTTCAGTACCGAAATCAGTATTGAAATATTAAGGTGGATAATCGCAATACTTCTGTACCGAATTGAGTGATATACAAGATATTCGGGTCATATTGGTGCTGTAGTTCAGTACTGAAATCAGTATTGAAATATTAACGTGGATAATCACAACACTGAATTTTAGTTCCGAAATTAGTGATACACAACAGAGTCGGGTCATCATGGTGCAGTTTTTCAGTATTAATTATTAACATGGATAACCACAATACTGAGTTTTAGTACTGAAATTAGTGATATAGAACCAAGTCAGCTGTTAGTCATGCTATTTTTGAGTACTCAAATTAATACTGAAATATAAACATGGATAATCGCAATAGTAAATTTTATACCGAAATTAGTGATATAGAAGTGAGTCGGGTCATCATCGTTTTGATCTTCAGTACTAAAATCAGTATTGAAGTATTAATATGGATAATCACAATACTGAATTTTAGTACCGAAATGAGTGATATAGAATAGAGTCGGGTCATCTTGGTGCTGTATTTCAGTACTAAAATCAGTATTGAAATATTAAGGTGGATAATCACAATACTGAATTTTAGTAGCGAAATTAGTAAAATATAACTCGGTCGGATCATTGTGGTGCTGCTTTTCAGTATTGAAATATTAACGTGGTTAATCTCAATGCTATATTTTAGTACCGAAATTAGTGATATAAAATTGAGTCATGCGTTCGTCGAGCTATTTTTTTCAGTACTGAAATCAATACTGTAATATTAACATGGATAACCACAGTACCAAATATTAGTAACAAATTTGTGATATACAGCTAAGTCTCTTGATCATCGTTTTGTTTTTAAGTACTGAAAGCAGTATTGAAATATTATGTGGATAATCGCAATACCGAATTTTAGTATCAAAATTAATGTTATACAACTGAGGCTGGTCATCTTGGTGCTGTTTTTTAGTACTGAAAACATTATTGAAATATTAACGTGAAGAGTACCGAAATTTGTGATATACAGCTAAGTCTCGTGATCTTTGTTTTTTCAGTACAGAAATCAGTACTGAAATATTAGGTGGATAATCGCAATACTGAACTTTAGTACGAAAATTAGTGATATACAACTGAGTCAGGTCATCCTGGTGCTATTTTTAGTAATCGAATCAGTATTGAAAAATTAACGTGAAGAATCACAATACTGAATTTTGTACCAAAATTAGTGATATACAAGTGGGTCGGGTGATCGTCGTTTTGTATTTCAGTACCGAAATCAGTATTGAAATATTAAGGTGGATAATCGCAATACTGAATTTATGTACCGAAATGAGTGATATACAAGATAGTTGGGTCATTTTGGTGCTGTAGTTCAGTACTGAAATCAGTATTGAAATATTAACGTGGTTAATCACAACACTGAATTTTAGTTCCGAAATTAGTGATACACAACAGAGTCGGTTCATCATGATGTTGTTTTTCAGTATTAATTATTAACGTGGATAACCACAATACTGAGTTTTAGTACTGAAATTAGTGATATAGAACCGAATGAGCTGTTAGTCGTGCTATTTTTGAGTACTCAAATTAATACTGAAATATTAACATCAATAATCGCAATAGTAAATTTTATACCGAAATTAGTGATGCAGAAGTGAGCCGGGTCATCGTCGTTTTGTTCTTTAGTACTAAAATCAGTATTGAAGTATTAATGTGGATAATCGCAATACTGAATTTTCGCAATACTGAATTTTAGTACCGAAATGAGTGATATAGAACAGAGTCGGGTCATCTTGGTGATGTATTTCAGTACTGAAATCAGTATTGAAATATTAAGGTGGATAATCACAATACTGAATTTTAGTAGCGAAATTAGTAATATACAACTCAATTGGGTCATCGTGGTGCTGCTTTTCAGTATTGAAATATTAACATGGTTAATCTCAATGCTATATTTTAGTAACGAAATTAGTGATATAAAATTGAGTCATGCGTTCGTCGAGCTGTTTTTTCAGTATTGAAATCAATACTGCAATATTAACATGGATAACCGCAGTACCAAATATTAGTAACAAATTTGTGATATACAGCTAAGTCTCGTGATCATCGTTTTGTTTTTAAGTACTGAAATCAGTATTGAAATATGATGTGGATATCCGCAATACTGAATTTTAGTATCAAAATTAGTGTTATACAACTGAGGCTGATCATCCTGGTGATGTTTTGTAGTACTGAAAACAGTATTGAAATATTAACGTGAAGAATACCGAAATTTGTGATATACAGCTAAGTCTCACGATCTTTGTTTTTTTCAGTACAGAAATCAGTACTGAAATATTAAGTGGATAATCGCAATACTGAACTTTAGCACCAAAATTAGTGATACACAACTGAGTCAGGTCATCCTGGTGCTATTTTCAGTATTGGAATCAGTATTGAAAAATTAACGTGAATAATCACAACACTGAATTTAGTACCAAAATTGGTGATATACAAGTGAGTCGGGTGATCGTCCTTTTGTATTTCAGTACTGAAATCAGTATTGAAATATTAAGGTGGATAGTCGCAATACTGAATTTCTATACCGAAATGAGTGATATACAACATAGTTGTGTCATCTTGGTGCTGTAGTTCAGTACTGAAATTAGTATTGAAATATTAACGTGGATAATCACAACACTAAATTTTAGTACCGAAATTAGTGATACACAACAGAGTCGGGTCATCATGGTGTTGTTTTTTAGTGTTAAATATTAACGTGGATAATCACAATACTGAGTTTTAGTACTGAAATTAGTGATATAGAACCGAGTCAGCTGTTAGTCGTGCTATTTTTGAGTACTCAAATTAATACTGAAATACTAACATGTATAATCACAATAGCAAATTTTATAGCGAAATTAGTTATATAGAAGTGAGTCGGGTCATCGTCGTTTTGTTTTTCAGTACTGAAATCAGTATTGAAGTATTAATGTGGATAATCGCAATACTGAATTTTAATACCGAAATGAGTGATATAGAACAGAGTCGGGTCATCTTGGTGCTGTATTTCAGTACTGAAATCAGTATTGAAATATTAAGGTGGATAATCACAATACTGAATTTTAGTAGCGAAATTAGTAATATACAACTTAGTCGGGTCATCGTGGTGCTGCTTTTCAGTATTGAAATATTAACGTGGTTAATCTCTATGCTATATTTTAGTACCGAAATTAATGATATAAAATTGAGTCATGCGTTCGTCGAGCTGTTTTTTCAATACTAAAATTAATACTGCAATATTAACATGGATAACCGCAGTACCAAATATTAGTAACAAATTTGTGATATACAGCTAAGTCTCGTGATCATCGTTTTGTTTTTAAGTATCAACACCGGGATCGACGCCGTCTTGTGATGACTGATGGTCGCGTTCGATCGATCGAGCGCGTGCCACTCGATCTCTTTTTTGATCGGTTTGGTTTAATTGGGAGATGCTAGATTATCAGCTCAGCTCCTTCTTTTGTTGATTGGTGTTGTCAACTTTAATTAGTAGAGTGGTCGTGCAAGCTGCAAGTGTACATAGTGTTTAGGCAAACAATTCACAGAAATGGACTAGTTAATTACTTTCTCTTCTCTTAATTAACAAGCAAAGTAGAGTGGTACTCGAAACTCCGAAACAGTTGGACGACTGTGATCAAAATCACACAAAGATAAAAAAACATATAGAAATTAAAAAACATATAGAAATTACCAAAAAAGAAAGGCAAAAGTTTTTTTTGTTTGGGAATAAACATGATCTAATGTTATACTTGTATAAAAATTAAAAAGTTTCGCGAAGAAATGACTTCGGTCGGGACATGGAGTATCTAATCCAAGCATAAATGCACCGACATGAACACAAATTTCTTTAAAAAGTAGCTAAAAAAATGAAATTCTGATTCTTTTTTGTATGAACATCAACAAAAGCTCTAACATCCTGCAAAATGGCACTTTGAAAAGACAACCGTGGAGGTCTATACAAAAAAAAATCAGGACTGAAAAAGACGCATTAACACTCCTTTTTTTGCACACACCTCTACGGATGTCTTTTCAGGGAAAATTTTCCAGGATGTTATTCTGTTGATGTTCATACACACAAAAAAATCTTCAACTATTTTTTTCAAAATGTTTCAGATCTTTTTATGTTATTTGCGATTCCTATTTTAAAATTTTGGTTGCATTGGCACCCGAGACCCAATGATCCGTGCAAGGTCAAAGACTAGTTAGAAAATTGCATAACTGAGTTGGTTTGTTTCTTCGGTGCTAATTAGATTAGCGTTGGTGTTTCTCTATAGTGGATGACTGATATTTTCCCCCTTCATCAAACTATCTAAAAAAAGGTTGCTCAAGCTGATCCGGATACTGTATCTGTATGCAACTTGCCCACTCACCTGATTGTTGGTCGCTACGCGTAATACAAAATAGTGTAGTGTTGGTAAGAATCCTACGACGAGCGGGCCGTGTCGGGTGACATTCGGCCTGCACTTTTTACTTTTGGTAGCTTCGTAGCGCCACCTTTTCCAATTACAGTGTCAACTCCACTTACCAATTTCTCCTCGTCTTTTTCCATTTGCTAGACTTGGACGAACACCATCTATGTACCAGCTCTAAGTCACGCATGACCATCGACCAAGAGTATATATGGATAGTACAGAGATGGTCATACGTGCCAAACATTTGGATAGCAATCTGCTCCCTCCGTTTTTAATTATAACCCTCTTAAAGATTTTAATATGTATTACGTAGAGATGTATATAGACATATTTTACAGTGTAGATTCACTCATTTTGCTTCGTATGTAGTCCGTATTAAAATATCTAAAAAAGCTTATATTTAGGAACGGAGAAAGTACTTCCCTCAAAAAAAAAAAGGAACGGAGAAAGTACATCAGTCGCGAACTGAAGAATCTCAAGGGTTGTCTCAAATCAACTGGAATGTTTTTTTGCGAGAAAACTTTCAATCTATTCATCAACCGTCGAGATACTATAAAGAACATTAGAAGTAAGAATTACATCAAGGTTCGTAGATGACCTAGCCATTGGCGGAGCTTGAAGCTTAACTATGGGCAGGCTGCATGGGCCAAAATGAAAGAAATAGCCTGTGATGGTGTTCTAAGGCCCAACAGTACAAAAAGTTGTGTACAAATTTTAAAATATTGGATGGGCCATGGCCCATCCGGCCTTGTTGCAGCTCTGCCATTGCACCTAGCGACGACTACAAGCACTGGAGCGTGCTGTAGGCGCGCCACCGTCATTACCCTCCCTCATCGACCGGAAAGTTACTTGCAATACTTTTATTTTAGAGAAAAAAATCATCTAGATCAACATTAGACGAGTTAGTATGAGAAATTTCCTTACATTGCTATCATACAAGGACTTCAATTTTTCTGAAATAAATAAGAAACCGAACACCTTTCCAAAATCCTTCAGCTCGTCACATCAACTTTTCAGTAAAATAATTACGAGGAATCGATCCCGCGACCTCCTGGTTGCCCGGCGGCATTGCATGGCCAATTAGAAGGGAAAGAGTCAGCTTTTACACATTTTTCCTTTTTCTCTCTGATTTTTTCTTTCTTGTTTTGCAATGTTTTTTTTCATGTTCTTTTTTATTTTTTTCATTTTGTTACTTTGTTTTTTATTTTATTTTTTCTTCTCCAGTTTTGGTTTTTATTTTTTGGATTTTTATTTGTTAGTTTTTTGTTTTTCATTCTACATTCTTATATACATGATCAACATTTTTTCAAATACTCCCTAAAAATAATTTTCCAAATACTTTTTCAACATTTTTCAAACACTTATCAACATTTTTATATACATTATCAATTTTCATATGCTTGTTCAACTTTTTTGAATGCTTGATTAACATTATTTTTAAATCCTTGGTCAACATTTTTCAAATACATGTTCAACATTTTTCGAATGCTTGCTTAATATTTTTAAAATACTTGTTCAACATTTTTCAAAATTCTTGATTAACATTTTTCAAATACTTGTTCAACATTTTTCGAATGCTTGATCAACATTTTTCAAATACTTGTTCAACCTTTTTTCCAGTACTTTCTCAAATGTTTTTTAGAGTTTTTTTGTATATATATATATATATATATTAAAGTATAAACAGAATTACAAAATAAAATAAAAAATAAACTAGAAAGCGTAAAAATAAACCAGAAAAACAAGCTTGGCCTCGCTCGCGCGTGGGCCAGCCCATCTGGGCTCATCGAGACGTGAGGCTGCCCCTTGTGCTCTCTTAAAGCGAGAAATAGGGGTGCCCCCCCAAGCCTGTGCCCTAGGTGATCGCCCCTCCCGCCTAGGTACATAGTTGGATTTGTCGTCCACCCCAATAAACGTGAACTTAAGATTGTCAATGGGGACAAACCTCTTGCTAGTAAGGTTGTTGAACCATTTATTCCTTGCTAGATTAGAAAAAGGGCAAAACGGAAGAAGCACCGACCATACCAAAACCGGCCTCAAACTTGTCGTTGCATCGCCTTGACATGCCGAAGTGCGTACGGCGATAACCCATCAGATCCGTGGCACAAAAACACCATAGACCTCCTAATTTGTGCCGTGTCTGCCACGGTTACAGTACCAAGACGTCGCCTCCATGAACATGGGAAACTTTTTTTTTTGCGCAAACCATGAACATGGGAAACTAACATTGAGAAAACAATTTACACTCACTTGAACGATGATACGTGGTTCCCCTACCTCCGCGGTGCCGAATAGGCCATAGGAACTGCCGGAAACACACGCGAGTAAACAGAGCTTCCTTTGGTTAGAACGCTAGGTGAAGCGCGCACACACACACACACATGCCCTTTTTTAGAAACACACCTTTTTTTTTTAGAATCAGAAACACACACACACACACACACACACACACACACACACACATACTCTTTTTTTTTTGAGAAACACACACACACATACTCGTCCTTGTTTTTTATGCAAGCCCGTGCATATTGGGCAGCCCAATAGCTTCACTAGCTCCACCAGCCAGCCCCCAGTAGGCTACACAAACTTTGCGAGCCCACCCGCTCTAAAGCAGCCTCGCAAGAGGCCCAGACAAGCCTTGCCACCCTCGCCGTCTCCCGCGACCACGCCACCGCCGCTGCCGCGCCGTGGCACACCGGCATGGATCCCAGGCCGCCCGCATTCGACCGTCGCCGCCCCCGTTTCACACAATCGCCCGACTTACCGGCATTCCAGCTGTGAAGCAGTGACGCTGCGTCAACCCGGCGACCCCCTCGCCGAGTCGCCGTCAGCGAGGCTGTTGCGTCGATCCGCCCGCGATCCTGCGTCCGTTGAGGCGTCATGGCTCGCTTTTCCGTGGAGGTGGACGCGCTTGTCGCGCGCGCGAGGAGAAAATATCTCCGGCGGGCGGAAATATCTGGCGCCACTGCTGGCGTCGTTTTCCCATCATTTTGGGCACCCGCCACGTCCGGTTGCGGCTTGTCGCTCTCCGCGGCGAGCTGTGGCCACCCGTGCCCCGTCCTCTCCTCACCTCTTCGGCCGCCCCGGATCCGCTATAAGAAATCTCACTCTCCGCACCACTGGCCAGGTGCGCACTCCCATCCCATCGCATCCGCTCCCCCCCTCTCTCCCTGTTAGCAACTCCTCCGCCCGCCTCTCGCCGGATCCGCCGTTTCTCAGGTGAGACCCCTCCCTGCCCCGGTTGATTGGGTCTGAATGAATTTGTGGGTTGGGATCACAACTGTTCTAAGCCAATTGTGAGTACTTTTCCGTATCGGTTCGATTGATCCATGCCCAAACGACGTATGATGTCATCCTGACCAAACTCCAAACGTGGAGATTAGTACTGACTGTTGTCGCAGAAACGACCCAAAGTCGACAGTAGGAACGTGTGGTTCAGATACAGCTAACCTTTTTTTTTTGATATAGTATCAGATACAGCACCTCCAGTAATAACGAAGTTACCTTCGATATTTTTTTCGTTAAAAATGTAAGGAGGGGCAACATTCATCTTTTCACACGAATTATGGAAACGTGTCATCAAAGTTGAATACTCCCTCCGTTCCGAATTACTTGTCGCAGGTATGGATGTATCTAGATGTATTTTAGTTCTAGATACATCCATTTCTGCGACGACTAATTTGGAACAGAGGGAGTAGATATTTGTCTAAAAAAGAAGTTGAACAGAGAGAGCACGACTGCAATCTTTGGCATTTGCTGCAGGGGATACGGCACCTCTTTGCTTCTTTTTTTTTGCATCGAACGGCACCTCTTTGCTGAATCGGTGCAAGATACGCGGCCAGAACGGGGATACGCCCCGATACGCCAGGGATACGCGTATCCTCTGATGTATCCTTTTTTTTTAGACAATGCTTGTTTTCTTAATTAAAAAAGGAAATAAATAGTAATGGGCTGTTACCACTTGATCCAAAGCCCATCAGCGGGCTGCCTTATATCAACGTCTGATCGCGAAAACAAACCCTCACTTACATCGTCTCATAAAAACCCTCACTTACAACTCTCGCCGATCTCTCCGCGCCGCCGGCAGCGACGCAGCGTCTCGCCGTAAGTCTCCCTGTCTCCGTCCATCTCCATTTCGCAGGCAAGTCTCAATCTTGCGTCTCGTCCATCTTCTGCTGGACTGCTACTATATCTGATCAACTGCCCGTCGCCGTCTGCTGGATTAACTTTTTTGATCGATTCCCCGGTGGTCACTAGTATTAATTTAGTTCATAATATCTACTCCCTCCGTTCCGAATTACTTGTCTTAGATTTGTCTAGATACGGATGTATCTAGCACTAAAATGAGTCTCGTATCTAGACAAATCCAAGACAAGTAATTCGGAACGGAGGCAGGCAACATATTGCCTGCCTGCATCTACTAATCTGTAGCTTGTACAGGAAATGGCCGCGCTGCAACCGTCGTTCTCGTCACTAATGTCTATGAACAATAGCTGCAACACCATGAAGTTCCCCAAGACTGCACTTTTGCCTGGTTTCGGTGGCATTTCGCGTCCTCAAGATGTGCAGGACAGGAGTGCTAGCCTCACCTGTTCAAGGCCTAAGGCAGTTTCAGTGACTGACCAGTCAGTAGCAGAGCCAGCAAAACCCAGGCAAACCAAACACACAGTTGATCCTGCTGCTCCAGAATTTCTGCCGCTCCCGGCATTTGAAGATTGCTTCCCACGGAGCACCAAAGAATGCAGGCATGCTTCCTGCTTTTGCTTCGCCTAGCAACTGTACTGGGAGTGTGCCAATATTGTTGTGTTCTAATGTATCAGTTTTATCTTATATTTGCCATGGTTATGCTCTGCAGTGAAGTCGTTCATGAGGAAACAGGCCATGCCCTGAAGGTTCCATTCCGGAGAGTCCATTTGACCGGAGATAGCGGGCATTTCGACACATATGACACCAGTGGCCCACAAAACATAAGCCCAAGGCTTGGTAACTCACTAGCCTTATCTCTTTTGCCATATTCTCTGTTCTGAACTATGTAGACTGTTTGTACTAATAAGCCATAACATCTAGATCAGCTGTTCAGTATGAAATTAGACGGCGTGTTTGTATTATCGCTCTCATGCAACCACGTACTCCCTCCGTTCCAAATCACTCGTCGCAGAAATGGATGTATCTAGAACTAAAATACATCTAGATACATCCATACCTGCGACAAGTAATTTGGAACGGAGGGAGTATTTGTTTTGGTGCCTTGAATTGCTCTGATGTTTCCCTTTTTGTGTGTTAATAAGTTCATCTTATAGTCAAATAATGGACAGTTTCATTGTTTCAACAGTCGGATGGTATTGATCAGATGCCTGGTTTTGGACTTGGAAAATAGTTGAAAAGGCAAAGTAGACGTATTAGTTTTTATGATCATATACCGGATATCTCTACAGATATTCTTCTAATGTTTTCTTAGTTGTAGTATTTCAGACTGTTTCATTCTTAAGTTTACCCTAGTAAGCACATTGGTTGTGCTTTGCGGAGAGATTACCCTTGCTCCTTCAGGAAAAAGTAGTTTCCTCCTGTATATTCTCAGTTAAAGTGTTGTAGAAGAAAACTGATGAAGTATCCAGGGAAATGTATTAGGTCCCTCGGAAAGTTAGATAGCATAAAAATAGCAATATAATTATTTTATCCATTCAATTGAATAGATATAGTTTTTCTGTGTCAAGCTTTTTGAATAAGTTTTAAACTCTTGAATAGATTGTGTCAAGTTTAAAATTCAAGACATATAAGTTTGTTTATAATAAGCATGCGTTGAACTTTTACAGGACTCCCAAAGATAAGAAAGGAATGGATTGACAGGAGGGAGAAGTTGGGTAGTCCTCGATACACCCAAATGTACTATGCTAAGCAGGGAGTCATAACAGAGGAGATGTTGTACTGCGCCAAACGTGAGAACCTTGCTCCTGAATTTGTCCGGTCAGAAGTCGCCCGTGGGCGAGCCATTATCCCTTCCAACAAGAGACACCTGGAATTGGAACCCATGATTGTTGGAAGAAACTTCCTTGTAAAGGTGAATGCAAACATTGGGAACTCAGCTGTTGTGAGCTCCATTGAGGAGGAAGTCCACAAGCTCCAGTGGGCCACAATGTGGGGAGCAGATACTGTCATGGACCTTTCAACAGGGCGCCATATCCATGAGACCCGGGAATGGATTATTCGTAACTCCTCCGTTCCTATTGGAACTGTTCCGATTTACCAAGCACTTGAGAAAGTTAATGGTATTGCTGAAGATCTGAGCTGGGAAGTCTTCAGGGACACTTTAATTGAACAAGCCGAGCAGGGTGTTGACTATTTCACCATCCATGCTGGTGTGCTGCTTCGTTATATTCCTCTCACAGCAAAGAGGATGACCGGCATAGTTTCACGTGGCGGATCAATCCATGCAAAATGGTGCTTGACGTATCACAAGGAGAACTTTGCTTATGAGCACTGGGATGACATTCTTGACATTTGTAACCAGTATGATGTGGCATTATCTATTGGTGATGGCCTGAGGCCGGGTTCCATTTATGATGCTAATGATAGCGCTCAGTTTGCAGAGCTGCTGACTCAAGGGGAACTAACTCGCCGAGCATGGGAGAAGGATGTGCAGGTCAGAATAATAAGTAGGAGTGAAGTTGAACTTACAGAGCTGTTTCCTTTACAATATCAATATTCTAATATGTATAGTCATGGTTTATGTTTGTTTTTCATTGCAATAATCAATAACAGGACGTTCTAAATAGGCTTTGAGTAATCAACCTTCGATATAAATTCTGCTCACAGGATTGCTAACTATGTTATCCATTCAAAACTGTAGCTTGGTTTGTGCATAAGATTGAAGTAGATATTTCGAGTAACAGGTAAATAGTATAAACAAGATATTTTTTCCAGTACAGTTGAATATGATTGCCAGATCGACAGATTATATATTAAATGTAAAAGAGCACTTCTATTAGGATATATGTTTGCTGTTTATCATCCAACATTTCTGCATTTTCAGTTAAAACAGGATTTCTGCACCGGTACCTAATGGGTCAACTATTTTTGAAACATTGTATATACAACCATATTCATTTATAGTGCGGCGTAGCTTACTTTAATGAATAGGCTAAGCTTGTATAGAGATTAGTCGTCAGAAACCAACTCGTGAGAAAATATTGAAGACATAATATTCGAATTCTTGATTGTAAAGTGCTTTAAGTGATGAATCATTTTTTTATGCTCTAGTGACTGACAGTTGAACTTAGAACTGTACTATGCTCTGCATGATGAATTGTTTCTACCTGCTATGTCATTCAATAGTAAAACTTGGGAGCTGTCTTTCTGATATTTACACTTCTTAACTTCTAGGTGATGAATGAAGGTCCTGGGCATATTCCGATGCATAAAATTCCTGAAAATATGGAGAAACAGCTCGAGTGGTGCAACGAAGCACCTTTCTATACGCTGGGTCCATTGACAACTGATATTGCACCTGGTTATGATCACATCACCTCAGCCATTGGTGCTGCCAACATTGGGGCTCTTGGCACCGCACTTCTTTGTTATGTAACACCAAAGGAGCACCTTGGGTTGCCTAACAGGGATGATGTTAAGACAGGTGTGATATCCTACAAAATCGCTGCTCATGCTGCTGATTTGGCAAAGCGTCACCCCTATGCACAAGCATGGGATGATGCACTAAGCAAGGCAAGGTTTGAGTTTAGATGGTTGGACCAATTTGCTTTATCCCTGGATCCAGTTACTGCAATGTCTTTCCATGATGAAACATTACCATCTGATGGTGCTAAAGTAGCACATTTCTGCTCTATGTGTGGTCCCAAGTTTTGTTCGATGAAAATCACGGAGGATATTAGGAAATATGCCGATGAACATGGTTACGGGACAGTAGAGGAAGCTGTGAGGCAAGGAATGAGTGAGATGAGTGCTGAATTTTTGGCAGCAAGAAAAACAATTAGTGGCGAACAACATGGTGAAGCTGGAGGGGAAATCTATGTGCCAGAAAGCTACGTAGTTCAGAAATAAGGTCAGTTTGTTGTGTATTTTTTAACGACTTTCTTGCAAGTAGGGAGAGGACGCTCATAAAACTTTTCCCCTTTGGGGAGACTATACATGATAATAATACTGTTATTCCCCCTACATCTGAAATATTTCAGAAAATAAAGCACAATTTAAATTTGGAGCCACATATGTTTTTTATCCTCTAGGTAATAATTCTAACCAACGATGATCCCATCAGTTAGAACATATCGTAATTGCATTGCATGATCTGCTTGATCATAGTTCTACATTGTGATGTCATGCAATGGATTAGTTCCATTTGCATAAAGAGTGTGAAACTTTTCCAGCACTGAGCAAACTTTATCTTCTTTTAAAAAGTCAGTGTCGAATTAAACAAACTGTGTTTTAGAATGGTCGAATTAAGCAAACATTTAGTAGCACGATAATGTGGTTGAATGATCCATTCATTAAATTCGAACCAATTACATTGACATCATAATGAACTTTTATTGAAGTGACCTTTTCCAATTATAAGTTTAAGGCAGTTAACAAACCATGATTATCGTTGACTTGTATAATGTACCAGTGTGAAATAGACAATGTTTTGTACCTCTCTAATGTAATCTCTGAATTCAGAAATACAAACTTTGTGCAGATGTCCTTGGCAGCCGTCTGATCCAAGTGATGCAGATTTGGTGGCTAGGTCGTTTGTCAGCAGCACTTCTACCATCTTCTGTTAGGAGGTGGTAAGCAGGATATATGCCTCAATAAAGCTACTGCTGCTTAGCGTCAGTTCTTAATGTCATTATGGATTATGGGTTGTAATAAAAGTGAACTCTATGTTGTGTTACTTATGTTATAATTGTCTTTGCATATCATTATGGGATTGCTAGTGATGAAAGTTGCACCAGGGGTGCTTGTATTCCCAACGATCTTAAGGCCCCTTGGCCTGGATTGTTGCGATATGGGCTGAGAAAGTCCCTTTGAACCTGAACAGGATAATGCCTGCGAAGGGAGTGTGCATTTCTATTTTCATGTTTCCCAGGATACACTCAACCCTCGACATTCTGGAAATCGAGGGACCAAGTTTTCCTGAATGTGTGGAGCGCACCTGCTGGATATGCATGTTTCCTACTCTGACGCAACATGGTAATGTACACGATTTCTTTAACCAGCATACTTATTGGCATTTCTCCAAGAGGAGAGGATATTTACAGGCATAGTGTTATCATGGAACACATCAAATTTAGTCATCATGGAACACATAAAATTTACCCATCACAACTTTTTTTTGAGGAATCCCATTACATCTTGGAAAGCATTGACAATGTCCTGTGTAATTTACTTTTTACACCTATTCATGTACATATTTCTATAGTAGAAGTATAAAAGATGCAACTAGACTGACAGATTGGAATGGTTATGTACATGCCACTTGTCAGTTGAGAACAAAATCAACGGCAGAACTCTTTCCGACTTGATTATGTGAAATGTGTCTACTAAGAATTATTTTGTAGAGTGACTGAGATACTGCTTATCGTGAACTATTCCTTTGGTTGTTCCCATTGTGATTGTCAAACATTTTCAAATACATCATAAACTTTAAACATTCATGCATGCATAACTGTGTATCTACATTGTAAAACTTGGCAGCACTTTAGTGCTGGACTGCTGGGCCTGCATAGTTTATGACAACAAGTCTCCTCCCAAAAGTTAAGGCATTTCATACTTGTTTGATCTGCTGCTTAGTTCACGACCGCAGTTAGGCATACTGGAGAAATATGCCAAATCGGCGCACACCTGTCAGCTGTGCAAGCATGGTGAATAGCACGCATAAGTTTGTGATGTATCTATTATCAACCATAAGGGCCCATATATTTATCCTTGGATGCCATTGTATTGGCTAAGAACATGATTTTAGTTTTACCTTCTGATGTGTGAGACACATATTTCTTAGTCGATTTATTGCTTGCCACTCCACTTCTTGGCTGTGAATTACATGACCCAACCAAAATACCATGACTGACGCCAATTGTTGAGAGAATTGTGGGTAAAACACGTCACAAAGGTGGTGCTGGTGGCTGGGGTCTTTCTGAGTTGATAGTGGATTTCGGGTCTGCCCTCCGATGTGATTGTGCTGGTAGGGTGTTGGTCTTGAATTCCTACAGGGCTGCGCTATGCACATTTTTTTTCTGATACGCAGCTCTAGTTTTCACTGTTGTTTTTCACCTTTGAAGTTCCATACAAAGGGATTCTTCACAAGTTCAGGTGTCAACTTGGGAAAGTTGTGGCTACTCTCGGGTGCAGGTACACCCGAGTTTGCAAAACTTTGAAAAATGTGATAAAACAAGGTCCAAAAATTCTGAAATTTCGAGACAACAAGCTTCATCACGTGTTTGAACTTTTTGCAAAATTTCAGCTAAAAACAACATCCGAGGAGCTCTTACAAAAAAAAATTAATGCTCAAACAGTGCACAAGCATAGAGCATTGATTTTTTTTTTTTTTTTTGCCAAGAGCTCCTCTGATGTTATTTTTCTGTGAATTTTTGCAGAAAGCTTGAACATTTGATGAAGTTTCATGTCCCCAAATTTCAGATTTTTTTGACATTGTTTGATCATGTTTTTTTATTTATTTTCAAACTCGGGTGTACCTACACCCGAGAGTAGAAAAGCTGGTCTCTGTTAACTTGTACTTGTTTAATCTATATTGATATGTGCCCTTCCTATTTATTTTGGATGCGTGGAACAATGCAATGTTGCTTCACCAAATTATCTACCTTGTGTTGCTTTGTATATTAATGTTTTCCCCTTGACAAACTTCAAATGTGAATTCAGGAACATATTTTAGAACTTCATGCTTGGCCCAAAATATTTTATAGCTGCATAACTCCAAAGTATTTTTGTTTTGTAAGAGGAAGATGTGTATTTTACTTATGGGCCATGGGGCTAATAGAAGTATGGCGCAACTCGTGTCAAACCACACAAACCAAACATGCCTGAACAAAGACTGGTGATACCTTTCCTTTTTCGCATAATTTGGCTAGCTTGCCGCAGTGTGACAAGCCTAACTAAACACAGAGCCATAAGTGTTATTACAAGCTTAGTGAAAAGACCGAGGGTACTTGAAGCACAATTTTCTAATGTCTTGGAACACACTGTTCGCATGATAATAAACATTTTTTTTCTGAAACAAAATGTTCGCATAATAGTAACAACTGTAAGTCCATTAGAAGCATCAATTTCTGGTGTGATTGAACATATTACTTGTGAAAAAACAGGCGTGGGAGCGCAACAATCACCACGAAGAATTGGAACAAATCCACTTGGTATGCATCACAAAAAAAAAAGAAACACTTGCTATGAACAACAATTCTCAGCTCTTTTATTTAAGGAAATATATATCTACAACGAGGCAACTTTCTCTTCCGCCCAATGATACCAAATGGGGTGATTATGGCTAAAGTCGGGTGCAGAAAAATGCCTATAAACAAAACAAATGGAAACAGAGAAGCACACACTTGCAATGGAAATGTATTGGCAAAATGTTAGTAAAATAAAAGTTCATTAGAAGAAATTATGCTCACGGTGGTTGAGGCATGTGTGGTTTAGGGAAATATGTATACAATAAGAATCACACATCGGTAGTGCTTGATGCAAAATTCCACCACCATTGGCACACATGTAAATAAACAGTGAAGCATAATTGCATATAATGAATACGTGGACAATATCCTCCATATTATTGTCAGTACATTGGATACATGATAAATGGAGGAAGCTCGTACTCAAGAACGGAGGCAGAATACAACTGGAAAACCATGGAAACATGTGAGAAATGATGACATTATGTGGAAAATATTGAAATAATGACAACGCAAGACTATGTGCAACACATAAAAACAACAACAAGAACAACAACAACAAAGCCTTTAGTCCCAAACAAGTTGGGGTAGGCTAGAGGTGAAACCCATAAGATCTCGCAACCAACTCATGGCTCTGGCACATGGATAGCAAGCTTCCACGCACCCCTGTCCATAGCTAGCTCTTTGGTGATACTCCAATCCTTCAGGTCTCTCTTAACGGACTCCTCCCATGTCAAATTCGGTCTACCCCGCCCTCTCTTGACATTCTCCACACGCTTTAGCCGTCCACTATGCACCGGAGCTTCTGGAGGCCTGCGTTGAATATGCCCAAACCATCTCAGACGATGTTGGACAAGCTTCTCTTCAATTGGTGCTACCCCAACTCTATCTCGTATATCATCATTCCGAACTCGATCCTTCCTCGTGTGGCCACACATCCATCTCAACATACGCATCTTCGCCACACCTAACTGTTGAATATGTCGCCTTTTAGTCGGCCAACACTCAGCGCCATACAACATTGCGGGTCGAACCGTCGTCCTGTAGAACTTGCCTTTTAGCTTTTGTGGCACTCTCTTGTCACAGAGACTATGTGCAACACATAAGAAAACTAAAAGAAGCGCAGATAGCACATGGAGTATATATATCAATATAAACAACGAGGACTATAGAAATATGGCGGGTAAAGGAAGCATGTATATTGTTGTGTGCAATAAACCATTTATACGAAAGAATCATGTGTATGAAGCAAAGGAAGCACGACCATTAGAAATAAAAATGCAAGAAATAATGAAGCATGTTTGGCCATGCTGCAGTCTTAGGGCATACTAGAATAAACGGAAGCACTCCGCAATCAAAATTTGCTTCTATTGAAAATGAATTTTACTTCTAAAGAAATACCAGCTTGCATGTTTGATAGACATACATATTAACACAATTGAGATATGAAAAAAAATGTATAACGGAGCAAAGTGAGTGAAAAGAAACATGCCCTCGCGTCGTCCTCCAAGGGCAACTAGGGTTCCTGGCGTCGCCGCCACGACATTGCCTCGGCGACGTTCCGGCACCACCGGGAGAGAGGGGAAGAGAGCCCCCCTCCTCCTTATTCTTCTCCGGTCTCCCTCCTAGATGGGAGGAGAGTTTCCCCTCCGGTCCATGGCCGCCATGGCTCCCGGAGGGCAGGAGCCCTCCGAGATTGGATCTCTCTCTGTTTCGCGTTCTCGTTTTCTGACGCTTCACCGTTTCTTAAATTCCTGGAGATCTGTAACTCCGATGGGGCTGAAATTTTAACACGTTTTTTTCCTGATATTATCTTTCTTGCGGCAAAAGAAGGGGGTCAATCGACTTACGAGGTGCTCACAAGCCACCACAGCGTGCCCATACCCCCTGGCCGCATCCTTTTGGCTTTTGGCCACCTTGGGCATCGTCTTGCGTTGATTCTACTTCCCCCAATCACATA
The DNA here is from genome assembly GCF_018294505.1 of Triticum aestivum. Taxonomy (NCBI): domain Eukaryota; kingdom Viridiplantae; phylum Streptophyta; class Magnoliopsida; order Poales; family Poaceae; genus Triticum; species Triticum aestivum. The sequence goes on along the minus strand of NC_057803.1, from coordinate 593,032,515 downwards.
TATTCCAAAATAAATATCCATACATTTTTATCGTGCTTGGACTTCGCTTAATATGGATATTCTGCGAAACAAAAAAATGCAACACTCAGGAACTAACACGGGGCGCTAGATCAATATGTTAGTCTCAAAAATAATATAAAATGTTTTCAAACTTATATAAAGATGTAAAATATTGGCATAAAACAATCAGAATTATAGATACAACAGAGACGTATCAGCGGCCGGTGGTCAAGGTGTCGGTGCGCTTTCGGTTTTCAAATCCAGATCTGTAGGTTCGGCCCCTTTTTTCCATCTCTGGCTTAGGCTTCCTTGCGACCTAGGGTTCTCAACAACATCTGGTCGTAGTTCTCTCACTGGCATGGTGATGGTGGCAGGCTCTGGTACGGGAAAACCGTTGGCCAACGAATTCGGCCATAGCAGCGACAACACCCAAGGGCGTTGCTTTCCTCCCCCGGGGCATTGTTGAGGACACTGCCTCCCCATCCCCGCCTTCTTTCCCGAGTGAAAGATCAAAAATCGATGGTGGATTGGGCAGGTGACGGTGACATGCGTGTCGTGTTCTCCTTGGAGACGTCGAATGGGGAAATTGGTCTTGGTAGGGTGGTGCCTTGGGGTGGAGTTGAGCGGCAATTGTCGGTGTCAAAACCGGTGGATCTCGGGTAGAGGGTCTCGAGCTGTGGATCTTTGATCAATGGGTAACAGAGAACACACAGACGGGATTTACCCAGGTTCGGGCCCTCTTGAAGAGGTAAAACCCTACGTCCTGCTTGATTATATTGATGTGTGTAAGATGGTTATAAAGTTGATCTACCACGAGATCGGATGAACTAAACCCCAAATGAGTGGGATGATGGTTCTTCTAGCCTCTACGGACTAAATCCCTGGTTTATATAGACACCACAGGTACCTAGGGTTACACATGGTCGGTTACCACCAGGAGATAAACATGCCATCTCCATTATCTTGGCTTGGAGGATACACCAAGGCTTTAGAGGTTTCCTACCCGAACAGGAAATCGCCTATAGTTCGGCCTTCCAGCAACAGATCCAAAGCGACCCACCAGTCCGGCCCACGAGAGATTGATCGTCAGCTCGAGGAACCCTTAGTCCAGGACACCCTCGGCGGCTCCGAGCCTTGTGTGGCAATTGCGCGCACTTCCCTTTCTTGTAGGTCTGTCGTCTTCTCTGTTGGTGGTGCTCTCCGGTCTAGCCTGCATCGTCGAGTCCCAATGGTTCGACGTCCTCGTCCCTGGGAGGAAGGGGATAGGGTTTCCCTTCCTGATGGCTACATATTGGCCATGACGGGGAGTGCTAGGTTCTTTCTCTGCTCGGATGCACCTTCAATCGCCACACTAGTTGTTTCGTTGTCCTCGGAGTTGCATTTCGTCTTCGCCTGCCCCTAGTAGCTTTCCCCTTCGCTGTGGTGTCCAAGTACGACGGCTATGTAGGTTGTGTGGTGTGCTTCGTGCTTCGAGCGAGTAGTGTGTCGTGATGTCTCCATGTGGTTGGGTAACCAGCTCCTTGCCTAGCTATCAGGTGAGCGCCCCTTTGAGCCACGACGAGAGGGTAGGGCCCCTCTTAGGAATGTTCCCTCATCCTAGTGGAGCAGTGTTGACAATGTCCTTCTCGTGGCCGTCGGCTGATGAAGGACACCTCTTCTACTTAGTCGTTTTAGGTTCTTGAGTGTGGTGGGCATCGACATTTGCAAGATGTACCTTCTCTTTGACTCCTTTAGGATGTTGTATGTGTTGTGCTTGTAATATGCTCTAATAGCTCCTTGTATCGTTCATCGACCCAAGTGAAAGTGAGAAGAGGCCGAGGGAAAAGACCAAATCCAAGGTGGATGCAAAGCATGATGCTTCGACACTCGCCTTGCAAGAAACTTCGAAGGGATTCGTGACCCAAAAGGAGGTGTCAATTGAGTAGAGAGAAGAGAGGAAAGCGAGTAAGCAAAAAGAGAAAGAGGAGGCAATGAAGATCTTCTTTGACATACTCACATACAAAAGAAGAAGCTCGAGATCGATGGGCCAATGCCTGATCAAGAGGCAAGGAGGTAGAGCTCGCGCTAGTCTCGAAGGAACTAGAGATCATGAGGTCCGACTTGAGCAAGATGTCCCCAAGACAAAGGTTTGGTTCGAGAAGAAGCAAAAGTCGATGCTCGAGCGAGATGCGTATCATCTTAGAGCATCTCCAGCCGTTGCCTCCCCCCCAGGAGGCATAAAAATCGCCGCCTGGGGGCGAGCCGGCGGTAGAATCGGCGCTGGGAGCGGTTGGGCATCCAGCCGTCGCCCCAGGCGCCGATATCGGCCCATTCCTGGCCGCTTTTCGGCCCACTTTCGGCAAAAAATGGCCTGATATCGGCGAGAATCGGCCCATATTCGGCGTGGTTCGGCGTTGAATTCTCAACATAAATAATTTTTTTATCACATAGTTTATCACAGAAAACCAAATAGTTCAACAAAATAGTGCAACAACAAATAGTTCAATACAAATCGCTGAACACCTTGCGGGCGCGGTGGGCGCGCACCCGCCGGTACACTGCCCCTCCGCGGCCGGAACGCCGGAAACATCGCCCAACGGTGGTGGAGAGGTTGTCTCGACGAAACCTCTGCTCTTTTTTCGGCTGGAAATGCCTATCTAGCGGTGGTGGGCGGCGGGTGGCGCCGGGATCAGCTGGGTCGAGGCCGAGCTCGCGGAGGGTGGGAGGCGAATATGGACGATAGGCTTGACTTTTCGCGTGATGGTGTGGGCCAGGCGTGGTTTTCCCTTGCGCCGGAGCCCCGAGCGCCCCCCAGTGCGTCGGGTTCGGTCTGCGATCGCCGGACCCAAAATCGGGCTGAGCTGGCGGATTTCGGCGTCCTGGGGGCGCGACTGGGGCGTTTCTTCGGCGCTTGTTCGTTTTGCATCACTACGGCCGAGATGCATGCCATCCCAAGATGCGATTATTTTGACGCAATGTTTTGTGCATATCATACTATGCAGCAATTTCTATCTTTATTTTGCTCTCTACTTGCTATGTTTGGTGATGAAAAACATGTTTGTTGAAAAGACAGACTGGATGGGTCGGCGGTTGGACGCACTGCGCATAAATGTATGCACGCCGTCTCTACTGGCGATCCAAACAGGAAATCCAGACAAAATGCGCGTTGATGTTTTTTTTGAAATTCAAACATCTCTTTATTTATTCATCCCACAGTGGGATTTCATCTGAAATAGTCTGCAGAATAAAATCTGGGGGGACATGCAGCCACCCCTTGCTTAATCTAGATAAAACTGCTTCCCTAGCTAATAAGTGGGCTGCCTTATTTGCATCACGCCTGACCTAGGAAATTTTCCAGCTCTCCCTCGATGCGAGCATACGCTTGACCTCCTCCACAACAGGCCCCAGCGGCGAGAGATCCTTTTGCGTGCCTTGAAGTTTACATATGATTTCCCTACAATCCATCTCGATATGTAGCTTGGGGATGTTAAGTTCCTCGGCCACCTGAGCTACCCTTCTGCATGCCATAAGTTCAGTCCTTGCCGGGTCACCTCCCAGTGGAAGGACATGGCAAAAACCTCCCAAAAAGCACCCTGAGAGTTCCGAAAGACCATTCCCGCACCACCGGTGGCTCCACCTTTCGATGTGGCTCCGTCAACATTTACCTTCACCCACTCCTCCTCCGGGGTCCTCCATTTCTCCTTCACCTCCGGTGTGTTTTGCTTGCTTTTCTTGCCATGTATCGATTGCCATTCGCTCATTAGATGGAAGACTCTTTTTTGCTATCGACTCTGCCTCCTCGATCCGCTGCCCCTCGCGTGCATTATTCCTCGCAAGCCAGAGTGCATATGCACCTTGCACCATGACCGCTCGCTCGTCATCCGTAGCCACCGCGAACCACGACATCAACCATCTCGACAACGCACTCTGGGAGCTAGCTGACACCGGCGGGATCGCCACCGGTACTCCCAATTCCGACTGCATTATCTTCCAAAACTTAGCAGAATGATAGCATCCCCAAAATCGATGGTAATTTGACTCTTCCCGGCCGCATGCAATACAAAACACGCCTTGCTTGATCTTCCTCCTTAAGAGTTCCGCGCCCACAGCAAGCCCATTCCGCATCAACCTCCACATATGGATGTTAACTTTGCCCGGTGCAATCGTGTCCCAAAGACTCAGCCAAGCCTTGTGATCCGCCATTGAGGAAGAAGACTCCGGCCGTCCGGATCTTGCCCTCTTCTGGCTCATGCATAGATGGTACGCCGAGCGGAGCGTAAAGAGGCCATTCTTGGTATAGCTCCATGCTTGGTAGTCTTGTATTTCCGGCCCCCCTACTGGTATTTGAAGAATCTCTTGAGCTTCATCCAGGGCAAACATGTCCCGCACTTTTCGTTTGTCCCATGAGACACCATCGGCTTCGAGCAGATCCCCAACACGTGTAATACCCATGATGTAGCTTTGGCCCAGTGGCTTGAGGCTATCGCTCCTTGGGATCCAAATGTCATCGTGAATCAGTACTCGGGAGCCGTCGCCAATGCGCCATATCAAGCCCTCAGCAAGGAGATCACGGCCATGCAGGATACTTCTAAACGTGTATGACCCGCCGGTAGGACACGTTGCTGAAGGAAATATGCCCTAGAGGCAATAATAAAGTTATTATTTCCTTATAATCATGATAAATGTTTATTATTCATGCTAGAATTGTATTTACCGGAAACATAATACATGTGTGAATACATAGACAAACAAAGTGTCACTAGTATGCCTCTACTTGACTAGCTCGTTAATCAAAGATGGTTATGTTTCCTAACCATGAACAATGAGTTGTTATTTGATTAACGAGGTCACATCATTAGTAGAATGATCTGATTGACATGACCCATTCCATTAGCTTAGCACCCGATCGTTTAGTATGTTGCTATTGCTTTCTTCATGACTTATACATGTTCCTATGACTATGAGATTATGCAACTCCCGTTTACCGGAGGAACACTTTGGGTACTACCAAACGTCACAACGTAACTGGGTGATTATAAAGGAGTACTACAGGTGTCTCCAATGGTCGATGTTGGGTTGGCGTATTTCGAGATTAGGATTTGTCACTCCGATTGTCGGAGAGGTATCTCTGGGCCCTCTCGGTAATACACATCACATAAGCCTTGCAAGCATTACAACTAATATGTTAGTTGTGAGATGATGTATTACGGAACGAGTAAAGAGACTTGCCGGTAACGAGATTGAACTAGGTATTGGATACCGACGATCGAATCTCGGGCAAGTAACATACCGATGACAAAGGGAACAACGTATGTTGTTATGCGGTCTGACCGATAAAGATCTTCGTAGAATATGTAGGAGCCAATATGGGCATCCAGGTCCCGCTATTGGTTATTGACCAGAGACGTGTCTCGGTCATGTCTACATTGTTCTCGAACCCGTAGGGTCCGCACGCTTAAGGTTACGATGACAGTTATATTATGAGTTTATGCATTTTGATGTACCGAAGGTTGTTCGGAGTCCCGGATGTGATCACGGACATGACGAGGAGTCTCGAAATGGTCGAGACGTAAAGATTGATATATTGGAAGCCTATATTTGGATATCGGAAGTGTTCCGGGTGAAATCGGGATTTTACCGGAATACCGGGAGGGTTACCGGAACCCCCCGGGAGCTATTTGGGCCATAGTGGGCCTTAGTGGAAAAGAGAAGGGGCTGCCCTAGATGGGCTGCGCCCCCCCCTTCCCCTAGTCCTATTAGGACTAGGAGAGGTGGCCGGCCCCCTCCTCCTCTTTTCCCCTCCGAGGAATCCTAGTTGGACTAGGATTGGAGGGGGAATCCTACTCCCAGAGGGAGTAGGACTCTCCTGCGCCTCCCCCCCTTGGCCGGCCAGCCTCCCCTCCTCTCCTCCTTTATATACGGAGGCAGGGGCACCTCTAAACACACAAGTTGACACAAGTTGATCCACGTGATCTATTCCTTAGCCGTGTGCGGTGCCCCCTGCCACCATATTCCTCGATAATACTGTAGCGGAGTTTAGGCGAAGCCCTG